>NC_139959.1:13334022-13479022 GCF_963454915.1 Gymnoscopelus microlampas | reverse complement strand
CGAAGCCATGGTCACTCAACTGAGATGTCTGTCTCATGCTTGTTCGTTGTGTTGTACTTTGTTTGACTCTTTCACATACTGTATAGTATTCTCAAAGAGACTCTTTTTTTCCAGAAGCAGCCTTGTAGGATGCCAAAGTCGAGGTGGTATTTGTGTCTCTTCACGTGAGGTGAGAGGCACAGTAAAATCAATGGAGAACGCATGGTGAATCAGATATATGTTACCGTGTACTCTATGACACAGGAAGTAATGTAACCACAGAAGGGAAGGCAGGAGGAGAGAGAGATGGGGGGCTGCATGGGGGAGGGTAGAAAGATCAATAGCGCTGCTAGAAAGACCCATCCATTTTTTACTTCACTCTGTAAATTAAGCCTTCTCTTCGCCAAGATACTTCTGCAAGGTGTGTGTGTGTGTGTGTGTGTGTGTGTGTGTGTGTGTGTGTGTGTGTGTGTGTGTGTGTGTGTGTGTGTGTGTGTGTGTGTGTGTGTGTGTGTGTGTGTGTGTGTGTGTGTGTGTGTGTGTGTGTGTGTGTGTGTGTGTGTGTGTGTGTGTGTGTGTGTGTGTGTGTGTGTGTGTGTGTGTGTGTGTGTTCTGTTCTGTTCTGTTCTGTTGTAATTGTATCCAATGCTTGTGTGTGTATTGTACTGCAGTTTAAATTATCACTGTGTGTTTTCTCTTCCCAGTCCAACACCCCCAGCAGGAGCGTGTGGCTGTAGGCTCCATGTGTGACTAGAAGTTTGTAAACCCACAGATGGAGACCCACTGCTATTTCAACCTAATACCCTGAGTGAGAAAATCGTGACATAATGATTTTACACAACCAATTCAGATCCTACTCACCCATTATGTTGGATTGTAGGATATTTTGAATGGCTAGTCAATTTTAAGTTGATTCTTGGCGTAAAAACAATTAGTATTTGCTCTGTGGTTCCATTCGCTCATTCCATTTAGTAAACGTCCTCTAACAACGTCTACTTTGAGGAAAAAAAGAAGAAGATAAGATTCATTATAGATATTTGTTATTCATTAATCATTGTAGTCGTACTGTATGTAACACAATCAAAACACTGCAGCAGCAGCAAATGGTGTCCAGTTAAGACTAATGCTTGGTCCCCTACTGAGCCCCCTGGTGTGCCTATCTATTTCACCACGTTGAAACATTACCACTGCTTTAGGGCCTTCATATTGCAGTGGGAAATATGGCAGTTTGGCTTTCTGTGAAAAGTCATTTACAATATGAGGTATTTATTTGGGAAGTACAAGTATGTACTTTGTTGTGTCACATCATCATCTTAATTTAAATGGCAATGAAATGCGTGAAAACATTGCATTCGCGATTAGCCTTTCTTCTAACTGCAGTTATCAGATTGAAATAATAATTGAGACAAAAATAATCATGTCATTTGCTTTATTCTATTGTGTATTTGTTTATATATATGTCTTGGACATTTCTGAAATGATATGGCTGGTGCTATATTTTCTGACAATCTCCAGAATTATTAGAAGAATGTGGGTGTCCTGTATCATAGATATTTCATCAAATTCAGTGCCATTCAGCATTGTCTCTGTGTGGAAGTCATGTCTGTGTGTGTGTTGGTTAGGTGCTAGAAAATGGAACCTGTCTTCTCCACTGCTTCATGTAACAGCAACGAGGCCCTCTGCTGGCAGCAACAGTGTCTGACACCATGTTGGGTGAGCACTGAGCAGCATCTGCTCTGTAATTTCACACAGTTGTGGGCATTTGGGATCATTTTAGTTCTACTTCCGTACGGTTTTAGTGCAGATTAGGTGCTAAAATGCTTTTCACTACAGAAATATAGATTTTAAAGATTAAAACCACTCCACACATACAGTAGGCTTTTTGAGTTTTATAGAGAAATTTGCTAAATGATATTGTTAATGTAATTTCACATTTGTTGCAAACCTTGGTGATTGATTGGTGTGGTATGCCACCGCTGATGAATAAATAATGGAAACCTTGCAATACTCCCACAACAATGAAGCCGTAAGTAACATCCTACGACTATAAATACAAAATAAATGTCCTGCTTTGATCCTATTGCAGGGAAATTGTTAAACTGATAGGAGCAAAGCATATGATGGAAAAGGGGATTTTAATTACCGCTTACTGAAAATTATGCACCAGTACTTAGTAGGAGTCAATGTAATATTTCTGTTACATTGCCCTCACACACACACACACACACACGCACGAACGCACGCACGCACGCACACACACACACACACACACACACACACACACACACACACACACACACACACAGTATTTTCCCCAATCCCCCTATGGAGAAGTGTGTGTTTGATCTAGCCCGCTCACTGTGCATCTCTCCTAGAGCAGAAAACCATTATATACACTTTGTGTGCACATGCAATTGTCATGCAATGGCGAGCTCAGATCTCAGGGAATCAAAGTGTATGGGTGATGCCTCCAGAACCTGCATTAATATGTATGACAGGAGCCTGACCACTCTGCCCTGTGATGTAATTGCGGCTGCAACGTGGATCAGTAGTTTCATCCAGCCCCTGTGCCATATCAAAGCACAGATGTACGTGTGCACGCACACACGTGTGCATGCGTGTGCGAGTGCGTGTGCGTGTGCGTGTGCGTGTGCGTGTGTGTGTGTGTGTGTGTGTGTGTGTGTGTGTGTGTGTGTGTGTATACAGTGAACACACACACACGCACACACACCACTTAGGCTGCTTTATGGAATTCGCCATGCCCTTTTGAAGATGGAGGATGGCTGATGGAGTATAGCCTATCTACAAGCTCACAACGCGTTGTGAGCTTGTAGATTGGCTGTTTTCGCAGAAGAGATTTGGTGCAGAGGGAAACAAGGAGGGTATACCCACCTACCGGTATAGATCCTTGGGGGACCCCAGTCAACTATAGTGGTAAATGTAGCACTGAGGATGTTACTGTGTTGGAGTGTGTAAACAGATGCCTAAATTGTCCACTGCCTGCATGGTCTCCAAGGTCCGACGTCCAATTCTGGCGTGTCTCTCCTTGGAAACAAGTGTATGGCTTTCATCCACCAAGGGAATGTGTTTACAGTCCCATCCTTCTCTCCTCCATACCATAGTCACACATTCTCAAGGCTGTGCTGGGACGGTAATGCCCGCCCATACATTACCGTACCTTTTATTCCTTTTCCAGCTCTGGCCCCGATTAGGCCCCAAGGACACCAAAGTGTCCAAATGTTTAATCAGAAAACCTGTGTTTATTGGATTGGCACAACATTAGACACATAATATTCCTTCTACAGTATACGAGAAACCCTGCGTAACTGCTTTATCTTAGCAGACAACTGTCCTGGTGGGATTCAGTGTTTGGGTTGTGTGAATCCCTTGCCGATGCGGCTGAGTGATAGAACCGGGTTGGAGAACAGCCCACAACCACTGCTACCACACAGCTCCGTGTCTCGTCTCAGACCCAGTTCTGTCACGTTACACAGTACGTGTCTGTACTTAAACAAGAACAGCAGATTTTACAATATCAGTCATCGAAGGTATGAAGGGAATTTTCATGGGGCGTAACAAAAAGAAAAAGAAAATGTCTGGTGAACTGTCAGTAAAAAATATTCCCTATAGGACAAAATCTGTAGTCGAGATAGTACGATGATGCTATAACTGAAACACCAAGCAAGTTCAAGCTATTCAACAGTTTGGGATTTTTCCCGATATGAAACATATTGGATTTAAAGGAGTAGTTCACCCAAAAAATGACTTATTTTCTATCAATTGCACACCCCATGAAGCCTTGAATCCATGGATTTATTTTTGCTTTTGTGGCATTCGTAAGCCAATAATTTGATTCCCGTCTCCTACCGGCTAATGTATCCGGTAGGAGACACAAAGTAGATTGTTTGTGTCTCCTACCGGATACACACCCGGTCATCAAATGATTGGCTTAGGAATGCCACAAAAACTAAAATAAATCCATGAATTCAAGGCTTCATGGGGTGTGCAATTGATCAAAAATAAGTCATTTTTTGGGTGAACTCCTCCTTTAAACTTTCTTTTATGTTTCCACCTCATATTTTAAATACATTACAAATCTGCCTCAGGCGGCCACGTTGCATTCATGTTAACACTGACCCTTATGGGTCCATGTTTAAACCGTCAGAGTTGAACTGACACTCAGGATTTTTCTTCAAGATTCTAGTAGGGAACAGGTTGCCAGTTCTGCAGGACCCCGCCCCCCTTTAAACGGCAGTGCATCAGGACAGTTTATGTGGGTTGGAAAACTAAGAAGATTACCAAGAGCCTCTGTCAATGCTAATAACCACTGTGGGTCTCACAGAGAGTTCCCCCAGGGCTGTTTGACCATGCAAGCAATGGAAGGCTGCTGGACGGGTGAGAGGAGTGTGTGTGTGTGTGTGTGTGTGTGTGTGTGTGTGTGTGTGTGTGTGTGTGTGTGTGTGTGTGTGTGTGTGTGTGTGAGGGGGTTGTTGTAGGGGTTTGAGTTTATGCCTCTCAGACTGTCTGAACCCATTTAGCTCTCTGTGCCAACGCCCCACCCATCTCTCTCCTGTAGATTCCTTGTCGTAAAGCCCAAATCGTACTTTTGTCATGTAGCCTACACATGCACGTACACTACAGCGGTGGTTTTTAACCCTTTTCATATCAAGGTCCATTATTTATTCGTCATTTGAGCCACGGATCCACCGTTTCATGAGATGTAGCCTCTTAGACCCAAGACTTAGAATATTTTGTTATCGTTGGATAGGATTTTGTCCACAATTCCAGGCTGTATTGATGTGGTACCATAGGAGAGATAAACAAGCAAACGTTGATCAAAATAACAATTCTTTAATGAAGTAATGCAGATGTTTAACAATAATTTAACTCTTGAGAGTGTAAAATGAAACCAAATCGTTTAAATTTAAGAGTTAAAGATCTAATAAGGGTCCATTTGCTTACCAACTCTCCATCATTTAGCTGGGGACCACCTGGAACCCCCTCAAGGACCACTGGTGGTCCCCGGACCACTGGTTGAGAACCACTGCCACTACAGGAAAGGCTTCAACGACAGAAATACTGACAGACAATGGGGCCAAGACACTCAGAGACTCGCCTTGGGGGCTTGGTCCCTCTGGGATGGGCCTTAGCGCTGACATCAGCTAGAGCAGTCACAATCCCCCCCCCCCCCCCCTACAGCCCCGCTCCCTGTCCCCGCAGAGCACCCTGGGCCACCAAGGGCAGAGAGGGGGAAGGAGGAGGGAAGATGGCGGTGGCGTGGGTGGGGGGTGCATGGGCGACAGGGACAGGGGTACAACACTTGTAATCGGATCATTGGCTACAGTGAGTTGAGTCGGTGTGATCAATAGAAACTGCACATGCAGCAGAGAGCCTTTAATGGCCCTTAATCTCCATCAGGCCTGAACAGGAGGGGTGGAAGAGGAAGTCACAGCCAGCGTGCATCATATTACACACCCACTGTACGCTCTCATACAGTGCCGTGCTCGTATAGTCTCTCTCTTTCACGCACGCAAGCACACAAAAAGCACACGCGTCTCAGGCCAGTTTCCCGACCCCATGCCTCCCAAGGCTCCAGCCCGCAGCAGCCAGCATTTCATATTTCATTCCGAGGCATCTTTTTATCCACTTCATTTGAAATGCATTGCATCTCAGACCTTTCCGTGCTGCACAACCCTCCGTCGAAACCCCCACCCCCTTGCAATGCATACCGTTGGCCTGAATACAGGACCGTTTCTAACCTTTTGAATTCAATAAGTAGCTGGACCATGTCCAGCAATGCCTCCAGGAATCACCATCCCAGTGCAAGAGAGGTATATATGTGGGCCTGGGCCTTGGATCTCGCTTGCGTTCTCTTTCCAATGTGAATGTTTCATCCATCTGATCCATATTAAAGTTTCACACATGCATACAGTACATACACAGCCTTGAGTAAACTGTGCTCTGTCTCAGTGTTCTGATTGCTGGTAGGGCCAGCACAGCTTATTTAATATACATTATCTGTTAAATAATTACAATAACTAATTCCCCCCCATAAGACTGTGAGGTTTTCATTTTCTCGCTCACAGTTTGTTAGCTCTCCTGTTTCTTGCCCTCTCTCCTATCCATAAATAAAAGAGTGGGCAACAGATAGGCAATAACTTGACACCTTAGGGAAGAACCGGGCCTGTGTATGGCCTACTGTAAGATGAATAATGATGGCCCAGATATGTCCATACTGTACCACCATAGATAAGAGACCCCACCTGGAGCCGCCGAGCCGGCACACATTTATGTCCGACTTTTAAGCCGCGCCAGCCGCTTCTAGAAGGGCCAGAGTGTGTTTGTGTCTGTCTGTCTGTCCGTCCGTCCGTCCGTATGTATGAGCACAGCATCAACAGCTGCAGCTGATTGCAACACAAAGATGCAACCAATTACACAAATTAAACACAAACAGGAGAGACATGCGTCGAGTAGTACTGTCTGAATACCAGCACACACATCGAAATAGAGTAGTATCGTCTGAATACCAGTGCCCACACTTCAAATAGAGTAGTACTGTCTATCTGAATACCAGCACCCACACATAAAAGAGTAATACCGTCTGAATAGCAGCGCCCACACAACAAATAGAGTAGTAACGCCTGAATACCAGTGCCCACACATCAAATAGAGTAGTATCGTCTGAATACCAGCGTCCACACATCAAATAGAGTAGTATCGTCTGAATACCAGTGCCCACACATCAAATAGAGTAGTATCGTCTGGATACCAGCGTCCACACATCAACTAGAGTAGTATCGTCTGAATACTAGTACCCACACATCAAATTGAGTAGTACTGCCTGAATACCAGTGCCCACACATCAAATAGAGTAGAACCGCCTGAATACCGGCACACACTCATCAAACAGAGTAGGCACTGCTTACTCACACAGGGTTTGATTTATTTTTCTCCGCCAGGCCGGACGGAGACTATGTCTGTTCGTCCGTCCATGTGTCCGTGTGTTTGTCTGAGAACAGCTGATCTTCGTCACCGTTGGACCGATTGGCATAAAAAAAAAAAATGCTAAACAATTTGTTTTAAATTACACGCAAATCAGTGTGTGTGTGTGTGTGTGTGTGTGTGTGTGTGTGTGTGTGTGTGTGGTATCTAGGCGTGGTGAGCAGCCATTAATTAGGTATAAATAGAGCTCAGGTGTGAAATAGACTCCAGGTGTGGGTTTGGTTCAGTTCAGATGGAACTTCAGCAGCTCTCCACACTTGCAAACAGGTAACTGAACATTATCATTAACCACCAACTTTTAACAGCTTTGTTTACAAGAATTCAGTTTGGGGAACTAGTCTGTGAATTAATGACATTAAAATGGACACAATGAGGCATTATATTTTATAACAGAGTGAAGGAAACTCTTTCAAACTACACTCTGTTCCAATGGCTCATAGTGTCATCTAAACCAATGGTTCTTAAACTTTTACATTTCAACTCTGACCGTACAACTGGAACCAAATGGACCTATTAGGGTCGGGTCCATTTGGTTCCTTTTAGACCAGTGCACCAATGCGAGGGTCTATTTGAGAGTGTACAAATTGTAACCAATAGGAAGGGGCGGAGCTAGAGGGGTGGAGCTAGAGAGGAAGGGGCGGAGCTAGAGGGGCGGAGCTAAATGAAGGGTTGGAGCTAGAGAGAGGAAGGGGTGGGGCTAAAGGGGTGTAATAGAAGAAATGTATAAATGATAGTTATGATAATCGCATATATTACAATATAATAGAAGATAGTTATGATAAGTATCGCATATATACAATATAATAGAATGATAGTTAAACTATTGCATATATTACAATATAATAGAAGATATAGTTATGATAAGTATCGCATACATACAATATAATAGAATGATAGTTAAACTATTGCATATACAATATAATAGAAGATTTATGAATGATAGTTATGATAACTATTACAATAGAACATATATATATATGATAGTTATGATGAAAGATAATATCAGTAGGACACTGTCGGGAATTGAACCCCATCCTGGTAAACCAGGAGTTCCATACCAGTGTCTTTGAAGTTCTGAGTGTTTGTGTTTTCTAAATAGACCTAAAAGTACTTAAATGGTAAATGGTGCATTTATATAGCGCTTTACATTAATTGTGCCATTAACCCATTCACACACCGATGGAGGAGAAAACCATGCAAGGCACCAACCTGCTCATCGGGAGCAATTAGGGGTTCAGTGTCTTGCTCAAGGACACTTCCACACTAACTCTGGAGTAGCACCCCAGCCCGGGATCGAACTGGGAACCTTGCGGTTTTCCATTTCACTCTACCCGGCCACCCTGAGCCACTGCCGCCCCCTTTACTTGGTACTCACATGTCTTACTTAAAGGAGCATTTCACCCCTGGAAGAAACTGCAATCACTCAACGTTAATAGTATTTATAGTACATTACAGTAGAACAATTAAAAATGTGAACCCTATGGCCAGAAAAATAATGAAATCTGTGTGTTTGACTAGGGTTTGACTGGACTGCTGCAATACTACAATGACCATAATGCTTTGGTGCACTGCCCCTCCTTGTGGGGGGAGTGGAGGTTGCATGTGGGTGTGATCTTCAACAATTACACACAACATGTGTACCAGTGTTCGACAGAGTTGCCATGTCTACTTATTATAAGCAGCTTCTTTCTAAAATGTAATTGATATTTGGGCTTGTATCCAAATGTTTTGATTGTTGTTTAAACCAGTGGTTCTCAAACATGTTCATGTAGTTTTCCACGGACCCCCATCTGAAATTATAATTTGTGCCAGGGAGCCCCTACCAAATATGTGTTGTTAAAACGATTAAAAAATATTCCACATTTTGCACTTTTTCCCCTCAAGATTTTTTGGAAAATAGCAGATCTACAAGCTCACAATGGGTGACATCACGACGCGTTGTGAGCTTGTAGATCGGCATTTTTCAAATATATAATATCCCATGTCTAGGTTTAAAGTGCTCTTGGCCTAGTTATCTTCTTGTGTGCTTGATCGGTTGCCTCTGCTACAGACAGTTTGCAGGTTTAAGTCCCGTTTCCATCAAGGTACTGGAGGACCACCGCACATATCCCCCTGTTTCCTTAGAAGTAACGGTGGGCGGTTATGTTTGAAAGAACTCTGTCCAATGGACTTTTTATGGAAATAAATGATTATATTTTGTGCCACGACCCCACAAGTGAAAAATGATTCCAGATTTATTCGACAAGCTGCTTGTTAACTTGTCTTCTAACATCAAAGACAAGTGTCCCAATGGGGTTTTGAACCTAGGTTTAAAGTTTCACTGGCTGTTGCACTAACTACAGTAGTTGGCTGAAGCACCAGGCCCACTAGGGAGCAGACATGCAGCTATTGCTCATTTATACCAAGCTCATGGAAGCAATGTCATTGGGCATCCAGGTGTCAATCAACTCTAGTCAACATAGCAGGTTCTGACAGGGGGTGGGCCTAAAAAAAAGCAGGAAGGAAGACAGTCAGAGAGAGAGAGAGAGAGAGAGAGAGAGAGAAACAGGTGAAAACAGAGATGTTTATACATTCAATAATCTTGTAGATGAAGAGCTAGGGATTAATATCAGTGATCAGCATGTTTATGTGTTTGGAGCTGGGTTTTCACTCAGTGTTTCTACCATAACCAGCTGACAATAATAACTACAAGATGGACTTGTGGCTGGTCAACTAACACACTAGCCTGGAGGAGGAGAAGAGAGAGTGTGAGACATTTCAACACGTTTCTGAGTGAGTATGGACGATCTGAGAACTGTAATGACATGGACATTTAGTTAAAGTATAGGACCTTTAGAGCCCTAGAAGGCTCTGACAGACAGACATGTGGGTACTGGGTTCTCCAGCACACAGACAGACAGACAGACAGACAGACAGACAGACAGTAAAATTACGAAAGTATTGGTATCAAAATGTGCTTACTGTACCAAAAGTAAAAGTACTAAAATGTTTGAAAATAGCAAATCTACAAGCTCAGGACACGTGAGCTTGTAGATCTGCTATTTTCAAGTAGCCTAGGTTTAAAATGGGCTATTTTCAAGTAGCCTAGGTTTAAAATGGGCTAAAGTGGTTAATTCATTTATTCTGCAATGTAACTAGCAACTCAAGTTTTCAAATAATTGTAGTGGAGTAAAAGTACAATATTTGCCTCTGAGATGTAGTGGAGTAGAAGTAAAAGTATAGACAATTGGAAATACTCCAGTAAAGTAAAAGTACCTCAAAATTGTACTTAAGTACAGTACTTGAGTAAATGTACTTAGTTACTTTACACCACTGACTGTGAGACAATATGACGATTACTGTTTAAAATGTTTCCTTTGGACTGGATGGTCCTTCATGTTAGAATCATTTAGAAATGAAAGCAGAGTGATCCACTGCTTCTTTCTCTTTCTCATCTGTAATTGAAGTGTCACTGACAGGCCTGTCACAATTATGATATAATCGCCGTCATAATCGTTTCCATTTTGCAAAATGTTCCTATATTTTCAAACATTTTTCCAAAGTAGTGGAAATAGCTGATCTATAAGCTCACAACACATCGCAATGTGAAACGGCTTGTAGATCGGCTATTTCAACTACTTAAAAAATATAAAAATAAAGATTAAGTTAAAAAATATGTATAACAAATATTAAATATGGCCTAGTTTGGCCATAGTATATTATTTTTTGGGGATTATTGGTATCATTCATTTCTTTGTATATTTAAGTTATTTGTCATATGCAGTTTTTGTTTATAAAGCCTAAAAGCTAAACATAAATGTAATTTATATATTCCATTGTTCAATGAAAAAAGACAATTAAATTGTTAATCACAATTATTTGTAAGACATTTAATCGTCAAATGAAATTTCATGACAGCCTTGTCACTGATCTAGGATCTGATCCTTATACTCCTTACTATTGGTTGATTGTAACAGTTGTAAACACTTGTTTCTCTCTCCACCCTCTGCCACTCAGGTTGAAGAGCCTCGCTGCATGTCTGGCTGACATCTCAGTGGATGTCTTGTCACTCATTAAGACCGGGAACGCATCTGTGTAACTACTTTAACCATTATTTTATACTTTGGCTATTCAAAAATAGCAGATCTACAACTCATATTGAGCTATGAGCTTGTAGATCTGCTATTTTGAAAATGTGTGCAAATCTTTGAATATATATATTTTTAAAGCAAACATTTGTCACTCAAATCTTTGCTTCTGGGGTGTCCCTGGAACAGCATATTTTGAGATGGGGGTCCGCGGCCAAATACATATCATCTTGGGGGTCCTTGACATGAAACAGTTTGAGAACCACTGATTATAGCAACATACTTTTTTTTAAAAAACTGACATTTGTAGAATCCCCCAGAAGCAAAGATTTGAGTTACAAATGTTCGCTTTAAAAATATATATATTCAAAGATTTGCAGAATGTATTTGGTCACGGACCAAATACCTTTTGGGGGGGTCCTTGACAAGAAAACGTTTCATGTCAATATACGTTTCAACATACGTTTTTTCAAAAACTGATTTAGAAGACATTTGTCGAATCCCCAGAAGCAAATATTTGAGTTACAAATGTTCCCCTTAAAAATATGTATATTGTATTAAAATATTTGCATACAAAATACGCTATTCCAGGAACCCCCCAGAAGCAAAGATTTGAGTTAAAAATGTTCGCTTTAAATTATAAAAATAAAAATAAATTATATATATATATATATATATATATATATATATATATATATACTATTTTTTCCAAGGATTTGCACAAATGTCATGATTTTTTCAAAAATATTTTTGAATACAAGTATACAATAATGGTTAAAGTGGTGACACAGATGTGTTCCCGGTCTTAATGGATTAATGTTAGTTCTTAATCTCTTTGAACACAGTTGCACATTAGAGGTGCAATCTGAATCACTCACAAAGGGCCGTAGTTGACCCAACATACCACAGGTGGGCGCTAAACTTTAATAACCTTCCCCACCACCCCACATGCCCCAGTGTGACCGCTCTGGCTGCTCTGTCTATGGCTGTAGGATCTGATCATTATTCTACTGTTGTAAAAGAGCAACAGTGAAATGAATGGATTATAAATATCACTGTGTGCATCGGTTTGTGACCTATGACCTTTGTGTTTGACCTCAGTGTGGATCCATTTTTAGGGAGTGGATCAGGATCCTGATGCAGAGAACTCCACCTTCTATAGACCATAGTATATTATTTTTGGTGCATTATTGGTATCATTCATTTCTTCTTATATTTAAATTATTTGCCATATGCAGTTTTTGTTTACAAAGCCTAAAAGCTAAACATAAATGTAATTTATACATTCCAATTTTCACAGAAAAAAAGACAATACAATTGTTAATCTCAATTATTTGTAAGACAATTAATGGTCAAGTGGAATTTCATGGTCATGATAGTCACTGATCTAGGATCTGATCCTTATACTCCTTACAATTGGTTGATTTTAACAGTTGTAAACACTCTGTTTCTCTCTCCACCCTCTGCCACTCAGGTTGAAGAGCCTCGCTGCATGTCTGGCTGACATCTCACAGTGGATGTCTTGTCTTTTCACCACCTTAAGCTGAACCCAGACAAGACCGAGCTTCTCTTCTTCCTAGGTAAGTCCTGCCCCATGCAGGATCTCACTATTTCCATAGACCAGTGGTTCTCAACCAGTGGTCCGGGGTCCACAAGTGGTCCTTGGGAGGGTACCAGGGGGTCAATCATTTTAACCACTTAGCTTTGGCTATTCAAAAATAGCAGATATACAAGCTCATAGTGCGGCACAGACTGCCCCGCTATGAGCTTGTAAATCTGCTATTTTAGAAAAATCTTGAAAATGTGTCCTAATTTTTTGATATATATTTTTAAGCACATTTGTAATTCAAATCTTTGCTTCTGGGGGTCCCTGGCACAAAAACAATTCAGATGGGTGTCCGTGGCCAAATGTATATCAATTTAGGGGTCGTTGGCATGAAAAAGGTTAAAAACCCCTGCCATAGACAACTCCCTGGTGGCCTCTGTTGGTGTTGTCCTGGACAGTCAGCTCTCATTCAGAACCTTGGTGTTGTCCTGGACAGTCAGCTGTAATTCAAGGCACACATTGCAGCGGCCACTCCATCCTGTAGGTTTACACTCTATAACATTGGAAGGATCAGACCCTTCCTCACCCAGGACTGGAGTCAGCCCAGCTCCTTATCCTGGCTTCAGTCATATCAAAACTTGACTACTGTAACTCGCTCCTTACTGGCCTCCCGGCATGTGGACTTAAGCCCCATCAAATAAAGCGTGCCTGGTCTTCAACTAGCTAACTAGTTTTAGGTCTCCTCCCTTTTCAGCTCCCTCCATTGGCTCCCAGTTGCTGCCTGCACCGAGTACAAAACACTGATGCTGGCCTACAAAGCAACCAAAGTCATAGTCCCCCCCATACCTTCATAAAGCCTGATCCAACCCTACAACCCCTCCCTGCTCACTCAGATCAGCTAGCACAGGGAAGCTGTCAGAACCTTCTCTAAAACATCCGGGACAACGCTCCACACGTCCCAGACTCTTCTCCCTTCTGGCTCCCAAGCTGTGGAATGAACTCCCCATTGCAGTTAGAACTGCAGACTCACTTCCAATGTTCCGTCATAATCTGAAGACTCACCTCTTCAGACTGAGCCTCAGCCCTTATAGCACTTCACTTTCCCCATACTCCTTCAGTCATTATTTCCACCATAACCAGCTTACATTAGTAACTACAAAGTGGGCTGTGGCTGGTCAACTAACACAGTGGTTCTCGGGGTCCCCAGCTAGTTTAATACCTGCAAAAAAAGAAAGAAAGAAAAAGACCATTACTCCATCAAAAACAAACTATACTATGAAAACTTGTCAAACATTGGCCAAATTGTCAAATAATATAAGAAAGAAGTAACTCCTACAATTCCAAAGGGTGGGGGTCAGGGTGGGGGTCCCCAGAAATATTATTATTTTGGGGGGTCACGGGCTGAAAAGGTTGAGAACCACTGGACTAACACACTAGCCTGGAGGAGAAAAGAGCGTGAGACCCTTCACATTCTGCTCCATTGATGCTACAGTATAGTGACTGACCTAGATATGACGACCATGCAGACACACCCTGGTCATTTGTTCTCATGTGTTTTTTACTTAGGCTTGTTTTTTCTTGACCACGATGTTAAAAATGTTAATTTAGATAGCATGATATTTAGACAGATACTAGGTTCATTGTTTACCTGGTATCCTATAGTTTCAATGTACAGATAAAATTGTGTGGCAGATCAAACTTTCTCATAGATTTCACAGATAGCTTCATAGACTTGTTTGACAGCACTGTCATCAGTGTTGTGTTGCATTCATGTTAATGTATTAGTGTATTTTCAGACATTTAACCACTTCAATACTCTCAATACTTACACAACTTGACAGTTTGGCTCTGTGCTGTTCATTTTCCCCTCTACACCAAATGTCTGGGATGCGTTGTGAGCTTGTAGATCGGCTATTTTACGGCGAATGTTTCGACCAGAATAGGGATGCTAAATAGGGTTCAAGTGGTTAACTCATTAAAACCGTGAAAAGCATCTGTGTCATTTTAGATGTTGCTATGTACTGTATGTACATAGCAACAGGATGTTTGTTTTAATTTTTGGGAAAATTAGGAAGATTTTCTGAAAATGTAGGTTAGGATTTAGAAGACACATCTGTGTCATTTTAAGATTTATTTGGCTATTCAAAAATAGCAGGTATACAAGCTCATAGAGCGGCATCGAGTGCCGCGCTATGAGCTTGTAGATCTGCTATTTTTTTTTAAATCATGAAAATGTGTGCAAATCTTTGTATATATATTTTTTTTAAGGGGAACATTTGTAACTCAAATATTTGCTTCTGGGGGATTCGACTAATGTCTTCTAAATCCTAACAGTGAAACGTATGTTGACATGAAACCTTTTCATGTCAAGGACCCCCCAAAATGATATGTATTTGGCCGCAGACCCCCATCTCAAAATACGTTGTTCCACATGTAGTCCTGCCCCATGTAGGATCTCACTATTTCCATAGACAAACTCCCTGGTGGCTTCTGTTGGTGTTGTCCTGGACAGTCTCATTCAAGGCATACATGCAGCGGCCACTTGATCCTGTAGGTTTACACTCTATAACATTCGAAGGATCAGACCCTTCCCTACCCAGGAATCAGCCCAGCTCCTTATCCTGGCTTCAGTCATATCAAAACTTGTAACTCGCTCCTTACTGGCCTCCCGGTATGTGCACTTAAGCCCCATCAAATAAAGCATGCCTGGTCTTCAACTAGCCAAAGTTTTCAGGTCTCCACCCTTTTCAGCTCCCTCCATTGGCTCCCAGTTGTTGCCTGCACTGAGTACAACACACTGATGCTGGCCTACAAAGCAACCAAAGTCATAGCCCCCCACATACCTTCACAAAGCCTGATCCAACCCTGCAACCCCTCCCGCTCACTCAGATTAGCTAACACAGGGAAGCTGTCAGAACCTTCCCTAAAACATCCGGGACAACGCTCCACACGTCCCAGACTCTTCTCCCTTCTGGCTCCCAAACTGTGGAATGAACTCCCCATTGCAGTTAGAACTGCAGACTCACTTCCAATATTCCGTCGTGGGGGACCCCCGCCCCCCGCCCCCCCCACACATGATTTTGGGGGGTCCCCAGCTAGTTTAATACCTAAAAAATAGTAAAGAAAGAAAAGAAAAAGACCCTTTACTCCATCAAAATTAATCAACAAACTATACTATAAAAACTGGTCAAACATTGGCCAAATTGGCAAATAATATAAGAAAGAAGCAAACATTTTGAAAATAGCCGATCTACAAGCTCACAACGCCTCAGTTGCGAGGCGTTGTGAGCTTGTAAATCTGCTTTTTTCACAATATTTATCTGTGGAACCGAGTCAAACTAAATGTCATGCCTCAACTCCTACAATTCCAAATGCTTATCAGGGTGGTGGGGTCCCCAGTTCAAATATAATTATTTTGGGCGGTCACGACCTGAAAAGGTTGAAGTTCCTATCACACAAAGATTTGGTGGCCCCCCTGTAGTAACTCTGACCCCTCAGACTCTCTCTGGATAAGAGAGTCTGTCACTGGTCTAGGATTTGATCCTTACTCCTTCCTATTGGATGATTGTGATCAGTGGAGTGTTCTACCGTGTTGCGCTGTATACGTCATATACCGTGCAGATTTTTGGGGAAAAAAGTGTATATTGTCTAGTTTCTACTAACCATTTCATCCATTGAAAACGCGCTAGCGTATACCCACGACCATGCGCATGTGGTCGTGGGTATATGCATTAAATAATTATCGTATACCCCCCTCAGTGCAGGCTGTGTGTGTGTGTGCGCGCGCACACTTAATGTTACTTGTTAACTTCTTTGAACACAGTTGTACATTAGAGGTGAATTCTGAGTCACTCACAAAGGGCTGTAGTTGACCCAACATACCACAGGTGGATGCTAAACTATAATAACCTTCCCCACCACCCCACAGGCCCCACTGTGCGACGCTCTGGCTGCTCTGTCTATGGCTGTAGGATCTGATCATTATTCTACTGTTGTAAAAGAGCAACAGTGAAATGAATGGATTATAAATATCACTGTGTGCATCGGTTTGTGACCTATGACCTTTGTGTTTGACCTCAGTGTGGATCCATTTTTAGGGAGTTGATCAGGATCCTGATGCAGAGAACTCCACCTTCTATATAGACCATGCACACCCTGGTTGAATGCTACCAGAGGGTAAGAATTTAACCCTAGCACCACAAGAATATACCCTGACACCACCCTAACACCACACCCTGCCTGAGTGTTATCAAAGGACAAGACACCCATATTATTAATATTATTTTAGTTGTATGGTTAATTGGAAATTGTATTAATTAATGTATTATTTATTTTGTTTTTCTGTAATAATTATATCTGCTCTCCTCCCAACAGACACACACACACACACACACACACACACACACACACACACACACACACACACACACACACACACACACACACACACACACACACACACACACACACACACACACACACACACACACACACACACACACACACACACACAACTGATGTTTATTCATATGCATTTGTGTCAATAAAGATGTCTTGAAATCAAACCCATCTTTTCATGTTTTTTGACGACATAGGGTTAGTTAGGTTCATGTTTTTTGACAGTATTGTATTACAGTATATGTTGTCATGGGATACTATGTAGTGTCCTATGACATGAGTTTTTTTCTTTTTACTATATTGATGGTTATATTGAACATAGCATAGTATAAACATGAGGTTTTTATGTTGTAACAAAGACATTGAATGGAAGTGGTTGGCATCAATTCAATGTAAATTTCAAGTCAAACAGGCAGAATGCTGTCTAAAATCAGTTAAAAACAAAATGTAGTAGATAACTATGTGGCTCAGCTTATAATTGTTCATTAAGGTGACATGCTGCATGCCATGAGTGATATATACATATTTTCAGTTAAACTCATTTCAGATAATCAGAGAGAAGTTTACGTATGGGTGTAATACCACACTGTCTGACAACCTAGCCACTAATTATTTTTAATGTAAGCTAATGTGTTTGATTAGAAAATAACTAATAATAAAATGACTTAAATATGATGAAAAAAACTAAACACCACATTAATAAATATAATATTAATATGTAAATATTTAAACATTTGAATATTTGTATCTTTTGACCTGCCATCTCTGCCTTCAATGTCTAATATCACCTAAAATATTTATTTAGTGTGAAAGGCCTCGTGGCGTGAAGGTACAGCACAGGATTCACATGCAGAAGGTTGGGGGTTTGAATCCTGGCTATAGCAGTTCTAGTTTTTGTGTTCATAAGAAGAGGAGGATGGATTTAGCCCGCCTTCCTCGGGTTGTAGAGGGAGGGGCTTAATTTAATTTAATTTAAAAAAAAAACAAAAACAACTTTTTTACCTTTTTCTTACTCAATTTTCTGCCTCCTTTCATCTCTGCCATCTTGAGCCGTGTCTCCTTTCATCTCTGCCATCTTGAGCCGTGCCTCCTTTCATCTCTGCCATCTTGAGCCGTGCCTCCTTTCATCTCTGCCATCTTGAGCCGTGCCTCCTTTCATCTCTGCCATCTTGAGCCGTTGGAATCTCGTTCGTATCATTTCTCTCACTGGTTGTCACCATGGTCCGAGGCTCTCTTTTACTATCTTTCTCAGTTTCGCTTTTACCATCTTTCGGGTTTTCTCTTTTATCATCTTTCGGGATTTCTCTTTCACCATCTTTCGGGATTTCTTTTTTTACCGTCTTTCGGGATTTCTCTTTCATCATCTGTGAGGTTTGAACTCACGGTCTTTGCACTCCAAGGCGTTGATCTTAACCACTCTGCCACAGTGGTTCATACTTAATCTGTTCTCTTGCTTGTTAAGTGAAGGATTAGAGGCACAGGTACAAGAGCCAAATACAAACTTGGAAAAATGTCCTGGCTGGGTTTGAACAGGGAACCTTGTGGTTATAAGTCCTGTGTCTAAACCGCTACACCACAGTGGTTCTTGCTAACTCTGTCCATTTGCGTGGGTGGTATTCACTGAAAGATTAGATAAAGGTTCAAGGTTCAGGTCAAAGTTGGAAAAATGTCCTCGCTGGATTTGAACTAGGAACCTTCTGGTTACAAGTCCTGTATTTAAACCACTACACCACAGTGGTTCTTGCTAACTCTGATCACTTGCGTGGGTAGTATTCACTGAAAGATTAGATAAAGGTGCAAGAGTCAGGTAAAAGTCGAAAAAATGTCCTGGCTGGGTTTGAACAGGGAACCTTCTGGTTACAAGTCCTGTATTTAAACCACTACACCACAGTGGTCCTTGCTAACTCTGTTCACTTGCGTGGGTGGTATTCACTGAAAGATTAGATAAAGGTGCAAGAGTCAGGTAAAAGTTGGAAAAATGTCCTAGCTGGATTTGAACTGGGAACCTTCTGGTTACAAGTCCTGTATTTAAACCACTACACCACAGTGGTTCTTGCTAACTCTGTTCACTTGCGTGGGTCGTATTCACTGAAAGATTAGATAAAGGTGCAAGAGTCAGGTAAAAGTCGAAAAAATGTCCTGGCTGGGTTTGAACAGAGAACCTTCTGGTTACAAGTCCTGTATTTAAACCACTACACCACAGTGGTTCTTGCTAACGCTGTTCACTTGCGTGGGTGGTATTCACTGAAAGATTAGATAAAGGTGCAAGAGTCAGGTAAAAGTTGGAAAAATGTCCTTGCTGGTTTCGAACTCAGGACCTTCTGGTTACAAGTCCTGTATCTAAAGCACTACACTACAGTAGTTCTTCCTTATTCTGTTCACTTGCGTGGTATTGACTGAAAGATTAGATAAAGGTAAAAGCGCCAGGTAAAAGTTGGGGGAAAAAATATGCTAGCCGAATTTGAATTGGGAACCTTCTGCTTGCAAGTCCTGTACCTAAACCACTGCACCACAGTGGTTCTTACATACTCTGTTGACTTGCGTGGTATTCACTGAAAGATTAGATAAAGGTGCAAGAGTCCGGTAAAAGTTGGAAAAATGTCCTGGCTGGGTTTGAACTGGGAACCTTCTGGTTACAAGTCCTGCAACTAAACCACTACACCACAGTGGTCCTAACTTACACTGTTCACTTGCGTGGTATTCACTGCCTTCCGGTTACAAGCCCTGTATCTAAACCGCTACACCACAGTGGTTCTTACTTACTCTATTCACTTGTTGACTCAGAGATTAGATAAAGGTGCAAGAGTCAGGTAAAAGTTGGAAAAATGTCTGAGTTGGATTTGAACTGAGAACCCTCTAGTTGAGAGTCCTGCATCTTAACCACTACACCAGAGTGATCCTAATTTACTCCGATCACTTGCGTGTTATTCACTGAAAGATTAGATAAAGGTGCAAGAGTCAGGTAAAAGTTGGAAAAATGTCCTAGTTGGATTTGAACTGGGTACCTTCCGGTTAGAAGCCCTGTATCTAAACCGCTGCACCGCAGTGGTTCTTTCTTACTCTGTTCACTTGCGTGGTGTTCAGCGAAAGATTAGATAAAGATAAACACGCCAGGTAAAAATGAAAAGATGTCCTTGCTGGTTTTGAACTCAGGACCTTCTGAGTTCTACAGGGCTTGTAACTGGAATGTTCCCAGTTCAAATCCAACTAGGACATTTATCCAACTTGTACCTGACTCATGCACCTTTATATAATCTTTGAATCAACAAGTGAATAGAGTAACTAAGAACCACTGTGGTAAAGCAAAGTAAAGTTTGTTGTTTACCCAGGGTGTCGGACTAAGCACGAAGCTTGTTTCCAGCCGGACCCTGCATGGAAGCCTTGCTCAAGGGCTATTCAGCGGTGATTCATGATTGATGTGATGAATTGGGGAATCGAACTAGGGACCTTTCGGTATCAAGGCCGCCCCTCTAACCACTAGGCCACCGCTGCCACTGGTGTAGTGGTTTAGTTGCAGGACTTGTAACCAGAAGGTTCCCAGTTCTAACTTTTACCTGACTCTTGCACCTTTATCTAATATTTCAGTGAATACCACGCAAGTCAACAGAGTATGTAAGAACCACAGTGGTGCAATGGTTTAGGTACAGGACTAACAACCAGAAGGATCCCAGTTCAAATCCAACTCAAACATTTGTCCAACTTTTACCTGACTCTTGCACCTTTATCTAATCTTTCAGTGAATACCACGCAAGTTCACAGAGTGAGTAAGAACCACTGTAGTGCATTGGTTTAGATACAGGCCTTGCAAGCATGAGGTTCTCAGTTCAAATTCAGCTAGCATATTTTTTTCCCCAACTTTTACCTGGCGCTTTTACCTTTATCTAATCTTTCAGTCAAGACCACGCAAGTGAACAGAATAAGGAAGAACTACTGTAGTGCAGTACTTTAGATACAGGACTTGTAACCAGAAGGTCCTGAGTTCGAAACCAGCAAGGGCATTTTTCCAACTTTTACCTTGCACCTTTATCTAATCTTTCAGTGAATACCACCCACGCAAGTGAACAGAGTTAGCAAGAACCACTGTGGTGTAGTGGTTTAAATACAGGACTTGTAACCAGAAGGTTCCCAGTTCAAACCCAGCCAGGACATTTTTTCGACTTTTACCTGACTCTTGCACCTTTATCTAATCTTTCAGTGAATACCACCCACGAAAGTGATCAGAGTTAGCAAGAACCACTGTGGTGTAGTGGTTTAAATACAGGACTTGTAACCAGAAGGTTCCCAGTTCAAATCCAGCTAGGACATTTTTCCAACTTTTACCTGACTCTTGCACATTTATCTAATCTTTCAGTGAATACTACCCACGCAAGTGAACAGAGTTAGCAAGAACCACTGTGGTGTAGTGGTTTAAATACAGGACTTGTAACCAGAAGGTTCCCAGTTCAAATCCAGCTAGGACATTTTTACAACTTTTACCTGACTCTTGCACCTTTATCTAATCTTTCAGTGAATACCACCCACGCAAGTGAACAGAGTTAGCAAGAACCACTGTGGTGTAGTGGTTTAAATACAGGACTTGTAACCAGAAGGTTCTCTGTTCAAACCCAGCCAGGACATTTTTTCGACTTTTACCTGACTCTTGCACCTTTATCTAATCTTTCAGTGAATACGACCCACGCAAATGAACAGAGTTAGCAAGAACCACTGTGGTGTAGTGGTTTAAATACAGGGCTTGTAACCAGAAGGTTCCCAGTTCAAATCCAGCTAGGACATTTTTACAACTTTTACCTGACTCTTGCACCTTTATCTAATCTTTCAGTGAATACCACCCGCGCAAGTGAACAGAGTTAGCAAGAACCACTGTGGTGTAGTGGTTTAAATACAGGGCTTGTAACTGGAATGTTCCCAGTTCAAATCCAACTAGGACATTTATCCAACTTGTACCTGACTCATGCACCTTTATCTAATCTTTGAATCAACAAGTGAATAGAGTAACTAAGAACCACTGTGGTGTAGTGGTTTAGTTGCAGGACTTGTAACCAGAAGGTTCCCAGTTCAAACCCAGCCAGGACATTTTTCTAACTTTTACCTGACTCTTGCACCTTTATCTAATATTTCAGTGAATACCACGCAAGTCAACAGAGTATGTAAGAACCACAGTGGTGCAGTGGTTTAGGTACAGGACTAACAACCAGAAGGATCCCAGTTCAAATCCAACTCAAACATTTGTCCAACTTTTACCTGACTCTTGCACCTTTATCTAATCTTTCAGTGAATACCACGCAAGTTCACAGAGTGAGTAAGAACCACTGTAGTGCATTGGTTTAGATACAGGCCTTGCAAGCAGGAGGTTCCCAGTTCAAATTCGGCTAGCATATTTTTTTCCCCAACTTTTACCTGGCGCTTTTACCTTTATCTAATCTTTCAGTCAAGACCACGCAAGTGAACAGAATAAGGAAGAACTACTGTAGTGCAGTACTTTAGATACAGGACTTGTAACCAGAAGGTCCTGAGTTCGAAACCAGCAAGGGCATTTTTCCAACTTTTACCTTGCACCTTTATCTAATCTTTCAGTGAATACCACCCACGCAAGTGAACAGAGTTAGCAAGAACTACTGTGGTGTAGTGGTTTAAATACAGGACTTGTAACCAGAAGGTTCCCAGTTCAAACCCAGCCAGGACATTTTATCGACTTTTACCTGACTCTTGCACCTTTATCTAATCTTTCAGTGAATACCACCCACGCAAGTGATCAGAGTTAGCAAGAACCACTGTGGTGTAGTGGTTTAAATACAGGACTTGTAACCAGAAGGTTCCCAGTTCAAATCCAGCTAGGACATTTTTACAACTTTTACCTGACTCTTGCACCTTTATCTAATCTTTCAGTGAATACGACCCACTTAAGTGAACAGAGTTAGCAAGAACGACTGTGGTGTAGTGGTTTAAATACAGGACTTGTAACCAGAAGGTTCCCAGTTCAAATCCAGCTAGGACATTTTTACAACTTTTACCTGACTCTTGCACCTTTATCTAATCTTTCAGTGAATACCACCCACGCAAATGGACAGAGTTAGCAAGAACCACTGTGGTGTAGCGGTTTAGACACAGGACTTATAACCAGAAGGTTCCTAGTTCAAACCCAGCCAGGACATTTTTCCAAGTTTGTATTTGGCTCTTGTACCTGTGCCTCTAATCCTTCACTTAACAAGCAAGAGAACAGATTAAGTATGAACCACTGTGGCAGAGTGGTTAAGATCAACGCCTTGGAGTGCAAAGACCGTGAGTTCAAACCTCACAGATGATGAAAGAGAAATCCCGAAAGACGGTAAAAAAAGAAATCCCGAAAGATGGTGAAAGAGAAATCCCGAAAGATGGTAAAAGAGAAAACCCGAAAGATGGTAAAAGCGAAACTGAGAAAGATAGTAAAAGAGAGCCTCAGACCATGGTGACAACCAGTGAGAGAAATGATTCCAACGGCTCAAGATGGCAGAGATGAAAGGAGGCACGGCTCAAGATGGCAGAGATGAAAGGAGGCACGGCTCAAGATGGCAGAGATGAAAGGAGGCACGGCTAAAGATGGCAGAGATGAAAGGAGGCAGAAAATTGAGTAAGAAAAAGGGAAAAAAGTTTTTTTAGGTTTTTTTAAAATTAAATTAAGCCCCTCCCTCTATAACCCGAGGAAGGCGGGCTAAATCCATCCTCCTCTTCTTATGAACACAAAAACTAGAACTGCTATAGCCAGGATTCAAACCCCTAACCTTCTGCATGTGAATCCTGTGCTGTACCTTCACGCCACCAGGCCTTTCACACTAAATAAATATTTTAGGTGATATTAGACATTGAAGGCAGAGATGGCAGGTCAAAAGATACAAATATTCAAATGTTTAAATATTTACATATTAATATTATATTTATTAATGTGGTGTTTAGTTTTTTTCATCATATTTAAGTCATTTGATTATTAGTTTTAGATGACCAAAACTTTTCAAGTTATTTTCTAATCAAACACATTAGCTTACATTAAAAATAATTAGTGGCTATAAGGTTGTCAGACAGTCTGGTATTACACCCATACGTAAACTTCTCTCTGATTATCTGAAATGAGAACTGAAAATATGTATATATCACTCATGGCATGCAGCATGTCACCTTAATGAACAATTATAAGCTGAGCCACATAGTTATCTACATTTTGTTTTTAACTGATTTTAGACAGCATTCTGCCTGTTTGACTTGAAATTTACATTGAATTGATGCCAACCACTTCCATTCAATGTCTTTGTTACAGCATAAAAACCTCATGTTTATACTATGCTAATTCAATATAACCATCAATATAGTAAAAAGAAAAAAACTCATGTCATAGGACACTACATAGTATCCCATGACAACATACTGTAATACAATACTGTCAAAAAACATGAACCTAACTAACCCTATGTCGTCAAAAAACATGAAAAGATGGGTTTGATTTCAAGACATCTTTATTGACACAAATGCATATGAATAAACATCAGTGTGTGTGTGTGTGTGTGTGTGTGTGTGTGTGTGTGTGTGTGTGTGTGTGTGTGTGTGTGTGTGTGTGTGTGTGTGTGTGTGTGTGTGTGTGTGTGTGTGTGTGTGTGTGTGTGTGTGTGTGTGTGTGTGTGTGTTGGGAGGAGAGCAGATATAATTATTACAGAAAAACAAAATAAATAATACATTAATTAATACAATTTCCAATTAACCATACAACTAAAATAATATTAATAATATGGGTGTCTTGTCCTTTGATAACACTCAGGCAGGGTGTGGTGTTAGGGTGGTGTCAGGGTATATTCTTGTGGTGCTAGGGTTAAATTCTTACCCTCTGGTAGCATTCAACCAGGGTGTGCATGGTCTATATAGAAGGTGGAGTTCTCTGCATCAGGATCCTGATCAACTCCCTCAAAATGGATCCACACTGAGGTCAAACACAAAGGTCATAGGTCACAAACCGATGCACACAGTGATATTTATAATCCATTCATTTCACTGTTGCTCTTTTACAACAGTAGAATAATGATCAGATCCTACAGCCATAGACAGAGCAGCCAGAGCGTCGCACTGGGGCCTGTGGGGTGGTGGGGAAGATTATTATAGTTTAGCATCCACCTGTGGTATGTTGGGTCAACTACAGCCCTTTGTGAGTGACTCAGAATTCACCTCTAATGTACAACTGTGTTCAAAGAAGTTAACAAGTAACATTAAGTGTGCGCGCGCACACACACACAGCCTGCACTGAGGGGGGTATACGATAATTATTTAATGCATGACCACGACCACATGCGCATGGTCGTGGGTATACGCTAGCGCGTTTTCAATGGATGAAATGGTTAGTAGAAACTAGACAATATACACTTTTTTCCCCAAAAATCTGCACGGTATATGACGTATACAGCGCAACACGGTAGAACACTCCACTGATGACAATCATCCAATAGGAAGGAGTAAGGATCAAATCCTAGACCAGTGACAGACTCTCTTATCCAGAGAGAGTCTGAGGGGTCCTCAGAGTTACTACAGGGGGGCCACCAAATCTTTGTGTGATAGGAACTTCAACCTTTTCAGGTCGTGACCGCCCAAAATAATTATATTTGAACTGGGGACCCCACCACCCCGATAAGCATTTGGAATTGTAGGAGTTGAGGCATGACATTTAGTTTGACTCGGTTCCACAGATAAATATTGTGAAAAAAGCAGATTTACAAGCTCACAACGCCTCGCAACTGAGGCGTTGTGAGCTTGTAGATCGGCTATTTTCAAAATGTTTGCTTCTTTCTTATATTATTTGCCAATTTGGCCAATGTTTGACCAGTTTTTATAGTATAGTTTGTTGATTAATTTTGATGGAGTAAGGGTCTTTTTCTTTTCTTTCTTTACTTTTTTTTAGGTATTAAACTAGCTGGGGACCCCCCAAAATCATGTGGGGGGGGGCGGGGGTCCCCACAGAGTGAAGTGCTAAGGGCTGAGGTTCAGTCTGAAGAGGTGAGTCTTCAGATTACGACGGAATATTGGAAGTGAGTCTGCAGTTCTAACTGCAATGGGGAGTTCATTCCACAGTTTGGGAGCCAGAAGGGAGAAGAGTCTGGGACGTGTGGAGCGTTGTCCCGGATGTTTTAGGGAAGGTTCTGACAGCTTCCCTGTGTTAGCTAATCTGAGTGAGCGGGAGGGGTTGCAGGGTTGGATCAGGCTTTGTGAAGGTATGTGGGGGGCTATGACTTTGGTTGCTTTGTAGGCCAGCATCAGTGTGTTGTACTCGGTGCAGGCAACAACTGGGAGCCAATGGAGGGAGCTGAAAAGGGGGGAGACCTGAAAACTTTGGCTAGTTGAAGACCAGGCATGCTTTATTTGATGGGGCTTAAGTTAAGGAGCGAGTTACAAGTTTTGATATGACTGAAGCCAGGATAAGGAGCTGGGCTGATTCCTGGGTAGGGAAGGGTCTGATCCTTCAAATGTTATAGAGTGTAAACCTACAGGATCAAGTGGCCGCTGCATGTGTGCCTTGAATGAGACTGTCCAGGACAACACCAACAGAAGCCACCAGGGAGTTTGTCTATGGAAATAGTGAGATCCTACATGGGGCAGGACTTACCTGGGAAGAAGAGAACCTTGGTCTTGTCTGGGTTCAGCTTAAGGTGGTGAGAAGAGAAGACATCCACTGTGAGATGTCAGCCAGACATGCAGCGATGCACTCTTCAACCTGAGTGGCAGGGGGTGGAGAGAGAAACAGAGTATTTACAACTGTAGGCCTAAGGATCAGATCCTAGATCAGTGACTATCATGAAATTCCACTTGACGATTAATTGTCTTACAAATAATTGTGATTAACAATTTAATTGTCTTTTTTCTGTGAACATTGGAATAATAAATTACGTTAATTTATGTTTAGCTTTTAGGCTTTGCAAACAGAAATTGCATATGGCATATAACTTAAATATACAAAGAAATTAATGATACCAATAATCAAAATAAATAATATACTATGGCCAAAATAGGCCATATTTAATCATTTTCTCTTTTTTTTTTCAAAGTAGTGGAAATAGCCGATCTACAAGCTCAAAACGTGTCGCATTGCGATGTGTTGTGAGCTTATAGAATATATATATATATAACAGAATATAGCACATTTGCAGGTAGGTGACAAAATGTAAGCCAATCAGGAGAGAGCACTGAAAAGGCATTTTCTGTTTAATAAAGAGCTGGAGAGACATGGGAGAGACTCCTTTTACTGAACAAACACTCTATAGGAATGAGTACTATCACAATATAGAGCTATTTAACACTTATTTTAACCAAAGTAACTCACATACCCTACATTTAACAATATGGGTGTATAGAACCTGTTTTAATCTCAAATAGTGTCGTTTTGTGGTGTCTTACCCTCTGGTAACATTCTGGCAGGGTGTAGTGTTGTATAGGGTGGTGTCAGGGTATATTCTTGTGGTGCTAGGGTTAAATTCTTACCCTCTGGTAGCATTCAACCAGGGTGTGCATGGTCTATAGAAGGTGGAGTTCCCTGCATCAGGATCCTGATCCACTCCCTCAACAATGGATCCTCACTGAGGTCAAACACAAAGGTCATACAGTAGGTCACAAACCGATGCACACAGTTATATTTACAATCCATTCATTTCACTGTTGCTCTTTTACAACAGTAGAATAATGATCAGATCCTAGTCAGCCATAGACAGAGCAGCCAGAGCGGTCACACTGGGGCCTGTGGGGTGGTGGGGAAGATTATTATAGTTTAGCGCCCAATTGTGGTATGTTGGGTCAACTACGGCCCTTTGTGGGTGATTCAGATTGCACCTCTAATGTACAACTGTGTTCAAAGAAGTTAACAACTAACATTAATCCATTACGACCAGAAACACATCTGTGTAACCACTTTAACCAATATTTTATACTTTGGATATTCAAAAGTATTTGTGAAAAATCGTGAAATTTGTGCAAATCTTTGAATATATATATATATTTTTTTTTTAAAGCGAACATTTTAACTCAAATCTTTGCTTCGGGGGGGGGGGGGGCTGTGGAACAACGTATTTTGAGATGGGCAAATACATATCATTTTGGGGGGTCCTTGACATGAAAAGGTTTCATGTCAACATACGTTTCACTGTTAGGATTTAGAAGACATTAGTCGAATCCCCCAGAAGCAAATATTTGAGTTACAAATGTTCCCCTTAAAAAATATATATATATACAAAGATTTGCACACATTTTCATGATTTAAAAAAAAATAGCAGATCTACAAGCTCATAGCGCGGCACTCGGTGCCGCTCTATGAGCTTGTATACCTGCTATTTTTGAATAGCCAAATAAATCTTAAAATGACACAGATGTGTTCCTGGTCTAAAAGGGTTAAAGGACGACTTCACCACTTTTCAACATATCTTCATATAATAGGTCCTCACTAATGCTCATGATGAAATGATACCATTTTTTTCTACTTGGTCTGTGTCTCATAGGAGGGCTGTGGACAGTCCAGAAACCCGTCTACCAGTGACATCATCGTTAGGCAGGATTTTTTTTCTCCAAAAAGATTACAATTTTTTTATTCAGATTTTTATTAAGGCGAGAACAATGGGATCTATTATTGCATTACAACTTTCCAGGAATACAAAGCCTGCAGTTTCTATTAGCTTGGATTCCCCATGGATGATGTCACTGGTAGACGGGTTTCTGAACTGTCTACAGCCCTCCTCTGAGACACAGACTGATTAGAATTTTTTTTTACCATTTTATCATGAGCATTAGTGGGGACCTATTATATGAAGATATGTTGAAAAGTGGTGAAGTCGTCCTTTAAGTGTGCACGCGCACGCACGCGCACGCACGCGCACACGCACACACACACACACACAGTAACACTACGCTAAAAACGTCTTCTAAATCCTAACCTACATTTTCAGAAAATCTTCCTAATTTTCCCAAAAATTAAAACAAACATCCTGTTGCTATGTACATACAGTACATAGCAACATCTAAAATGACACAGATGCTTTTCACGGTTTTAATGAGTTAACCACTTGAACCCTATTTAGCATCCCTATTCTGGTCGAAACATTCGCCGTAAAATAGCCGATCTACAAGCTCACAACGCATCCCAGACATTTGGTGTAGAGGGGAAAATGAACAGCACAGAGCCAAACTGTCAAGTTGTGTAAGTATTGAGAGTATTGAAGTGGTTAAATGTCTGAAAATACACTAATACATTAACATGAATGCAACACAACACTGATGACAGTGCTGTCAAACAAGTCTATGAAGCTATCTGTGAAATCTATGAGAAAGTTTGATCTGCCACACAATTTTATCTGTACATTGAAACTATAGGATACCAGGTAAACAATGAACCTAGTATCTGTCTAAATATCATGCTATCTAAATTAACATTTTTAACATTGTGGTCAAGAAAAAACAAGCCTAAGTAAAAAACACATGAGAACAAATGACCAGGGTGTGTCTGCATGGTCGTCATATCTAGGTCAGTCACTATACTGTAGCATCAATGGAGCAGAATGTGAAGGGTCTCACGCTCTTTTCTCCTCCAGGCTAGTATGTTAGTCCAGTGGTTCTCAACCTTTTCAGCCCGTGACCCCCCAAAATAATAATATTTCTGGGGACCCCCACCCTGACCCCCACCCTTTGGAATTGTAGGAGTTACTTCTTTCTTATATTATTTGACAATTTGGCCAATGTTTGACAAGTTTTCATAGTTTGTTTTTGATGGAGTAATGGTCTTTTTCTTTCTTTCTTTTTTTGCAGGTATTAAACTAGCTGGGGACCCCGAGAACCACTGTGTTAGTTGACCAGCCACAGCCCACTTTGTAGTTACTAATGTAAGCTGGTTATGGTGGAAATAATGACTGAAGGAGTATGGGGAAAGTGAAGTGCTATAAGGGCTGAGGCTCAGTCTGAAGAGGTGAGTCTTCAGATTATGACGGAACATTGGAAGTGAGTCTGCAGTTCTAACTGCAATGGGGAGTTCATTCCACAGCTTGGGAGCCAGAAGGGAGAAGAGTCTGGGACGTGTGGAGCGTTGTCCCGGATGTTTTAGAGAAGGTTCTGACAGCTTCCCTATGCTAGCTGATCTGAGTGAGCAGGGAGGGGTTGTAGGGTTGGATCAGGCTTTATGAAGGTATGGGGGGGACTATGACTTTGGTTGCTTTGTAGGCCAGCATCAGTGTTTTGTACTCGGTGCAGGCAGCAACTGGGAGCCAATGGAGGGAGCTGAAAAGGGGGGAGACCTAAAACTAGTTAGCTAGTTGAAGACCAGGCACGCTTTATTTGATGGGGCTTAAGTCCACATGCCGGGAGGCCAGTAAGGAGCGAGTTACAGTAGTCAAGTTTTGATATGACTGAAGCCAGGATAAGGAGCTGGGCTGACTCCTGGGTGAGGAAGGGTCTGATCCTTCCAATGTTATAGAGTGTAAACCTACAGGATGGAGTGGCCGCTGCAATGTGTGCCTTGAATTACAGCTGACTGTCCAGGACAACACCAAGGTTCTGAATGAGAGCTGACTGTCCAGGACAACACCAACAGAGGCCACCAGGGAGTTGTCTATGGCAGGGGTTTTTAACCTTTTTCATGCCAACGACCCCTAAATTGATATACATTTGGCCACGGACACCCATCTGAATTGTTTTTGTGCCAGGGACCCCCAGAAGCAAAGATTTTAATTACAAATGTGCTTAAAAATATATATTAAAAAATTAGGACACATTTTCAAGATTTTTCTAAAATAGCAGATTTACAAGCTCATAGCGGGGCAGTCTGTGCCGCACTATGAGCTTGTATATCTGCTATTTTTGAATAGCCAAAGCTAAGTGGTTAAAATGATTGACCCCCTGGTACCCCCCCAAGGACCACTTGTGGACCCCGGACCACTGGTTGAGAACCACTGGTCTATGGAAATAGTGAGATCCTGCATGGGGCAGGACTTACCTAGGAAGAAGAGAAGCTCGGTCTTGTCTGGGTTCAGCTTAAGGTGGTGAAAAGACAAGACATCCACTGTGAGATGTCAGCCAGACATGCAGCGAGGCTCTTCAACCTGAGTGGCAGAGGGTGGAGAGAGAAACAGAGTGTTTACAACGGTTACAATCAACCAATAGTAAGGAGTATAAGGATCAGATCCTAGATCAGTGACTATCATGATCATGAAATTCCACTTGACCATTAATTATCTTACAAATAATTGAGATTAACAATTGTATTGTCTTTTTTTCTGTGAACATTGGAATGTATAAATTACACAGTGTTGGGGAAGCTACTTTGAAAGCGTAGCTTGTAAAACTACAAGTAGTTCACCATGGCAGTAGCTTGATTAAGCTACATTTCTACCCCTGGAGGAATGTAGCTTGTAAAGCTACAGCTACATAGAAAAAGTATCTCAGTTACTTTTTTTCCCCCCCAGCGTTAAATTGAGAATGTACATGAAACAAAATATAATATCCTACAAAAAAGTCACTTGCCAGCAGAACTATGCCTCTCAGCTGAGTTTTATTTTAAAAAGGTTGACATTTTCTTTAGCAAACATCTGTGTTCCTAAAGATGACCCCTCATCAACCCTTGGGCATGTGATGGACATTTTCCTCAAACTGTATTTTTGCCAAGGACATAAATGAGTGGTCAATAATATTACCATACATAAAATACTAATGCATACTAGTCCAGTAGACACGATGGAGAACAGATGCTGTGTTTTTAAAGAAGGAGAGTGGTTAGTCATAATCCCTTTGAACTTTATTTTAATTTATTAAGATAGTAAGTAGGAAAGCTGAGAGGGGAAAGCGTAGATGGAGCAATTTGTAACCCATTTTCCCAAATTGCTTTAAAAGTCAAGTGTATTATTGTTATTATTTCCATGACCATCTCTGCACTTTTGTCTACTTTCTACGTCACTTTCTCCACTTTCTAAATCAAAGTGATGGCTTTGAACTTTTCAAAGCGTCAATACAATCAGAGACGGTGAGAAGAATTGTCATGTTGACATCATCCACCGGTCATTACTCATAAGCTTAAAAAAGCTCAAACAGATTTTTCCAGGGCCAGTCATAAAGCACGTATCCGGCCACTGTTCGGTACTTGGTTTAAGATATTTAAGGTTTGAATACCTGTCTGGCAGTGTCTTTATTAGAGTGTTAATGTCAAAGGGACAGACATTTTTTTATGGTTCTCTGCAGTGACTTTTCTGCTTGAGGTCTGAGGACCCCCAGGGGTCCTTGAGGGGGTTCCAGGGGGTCCCCAGCAAAATTGCTTAATAGCGTCAAAATCAGTTTAACCTAACCACTTTAAACCTATTTTATACATCAGCATACAACAATGGACAGCAGGCATCTTGATGAGAGTGCCTGTTGTGAATATGAACAGTGTGGATAATTCAATATCATAATGATGAGTGACTTGCAATTTCAAAGGGGGTTCCGTTCTGGTACAAGAACACAGCAACCAATGGTAAATAAAAAATGAATATATTCATTTCATGTTATTGCCTAAAATTGTAGCTTGTAAATTGAGTAGCTAAGCTACAAAAAAATAACCCAAAAAATAGCTTAATTACTTGACGAGGTACACAAATATGAATGTAGCTCAACTACCGCAAGCTACAGCTAAATGTAGCTAAGCTACATAGCTCAGCTATATGTAGCTTAATGCTCCCCAACACTGAAATTACATTTATGTTTAGCTTTTAGGCTTTGTAAACAAAAATTGCATATGGCAAATAATTTAAATATAAGAAGAAATGATACCAATAATCCACAAAAAATAATATACTATGGTCTATACCGTATAGACCATAGTATATTATTTTTTGTGGATTATTGGTTTATTATTAGAAGGTGGAGTTCTCTGCATCAGGATCCTGATCCACTCCCTCAACAATGGATCCACACTGAGGTCAAACACAAAGGTCATAGGTCACAAACCGATGCACACAGTGATATTTATAATCCATTCATTTCACTGTTGCTCTTTTACAACAGTAGAATAATGATCAGATTCTACAGCCATAGACAGAGCATCCAGAGCGGTCACACTGGGGCTTGTGGGGTGGTGGGGAAGGTTATTATAGTTTAGCGCCCGTCTGTAATCTTTGCTTCTGGGGGGTTCCTGGAACAGCGTATTTTGTATGCAAATATTTGAATACAATATACATATTTTTAAAGGGAACATTTATAACTCAAATATTTGCTTCTGGGGATTCGACAAATGTCTTCTAAATCAGTTTTTGAAAAAACGTATGTTGACATGAAACGTTTTCATGTCAAGGACCCCCCAAAAGATTCGAACATGAAAGACCATCCAGTCCAAAGGAAACATTTTAATCGTCATATTGTCTGTACTCACAGTCAGTGGTGTAAAGTAACTAAGTACATTTACTCAAGTACTGTACCTAATTTTGAGGTACTTTTACTTTACTGGAGTATTTCCAATTGTCTATACTTTTACTTCTACTCCACTACATCTCAGAGGCAAATATTGTACTTTTACTCCACTACAATTATTTGAAAACTTTAGTTGCATTGCAGATATAAATGATTACATTATAAAACATACATTAACCACTTTAGCCTATTTTAAACCTAGGCTACTTGAAAATAGAAGATCTACAAGCTCAAAACGCGTCCTGAGCTTGTAGATCTGCCATTTTCAAACATTTTAGTACTTTTACTTTTGGTACTTTAAACACATTTTGATACCAATACTTTCGTACTTTTACTGTCTGTCTGTCTGTCTGTCTGTCTGTCTGTCTGTCTGTCTGTCTGTGTGTGTGCTGGAGAACCCAGTACCCCACATGTCTGTCTGTCTGTCAGTGTCAGAGCCTTCTAGGGCTCTAAAGCATTGGTTCTCAAAGTGGGGTCCGGGGACCCCCAGGGGTACTTGAGGGGGTTCCAGGGGGTCCCCAGCTAAATGATGGACAGGAACCAAATGGACCCTTATGGGTCTGTAACTCTGAGAGTGTACAAACCAAATGGAACCAAATGGACCCTAACGGGTCCATTTGGTTCCATTTGTACACTCTCAGAGTTAAATTAACATTGGTTTTACAATGTGAATTGGGGTCCCAGAGGTATAAATGCCATGAAATGGGGGTCCGTAGCCTAATGCATGTCAAACTGGGGTTCCTTGAAATTAAAATGGCTGAGAATCACTGCTAGAGAGCCGTAAAAACCTTCTCTTATTGGGGTCCCTGGCTTATCTTTTCAAATGGGGGTCCGCGGGGTAATAGGTGTCAATTAGGGGGTCCTTGACATGAAAAAGTTTGAGAATCACTGCTCTAAAGGTCCTATACTTTAACTAAATGTCCATATCATTACAGTTCTCAGATAGCATCCATACTCACTCAGAAACGTGTTGAAATGTCTCACACTCTCTCTTCTCCTCCAGGCTAGTGTGTTAGTTGACCAGCCACAAGTCCATCTTGTAGTTATTATTGTCAGCTGGTTATGGTAGAAATACTGTGAAAACCCAGCTCCAAACACATAAACATGCTGATCCCTGATATTAATCCCTAGCTCTTCATCTACAATATTATTGAATGTATAAACATCTCTGTTTTCACCTGTTTCTCTCTCTCTCTCTCTCAGACTGTCTTCCTTCCTGCTTTTTTTTAAGCCCACCCCCTGTCAGAACCTGCTATGTTGACTAGAGTTGATTGACACCTGGATGCCCAATGACATTGCTTCCATGAGCTTGGTATAAATGACCAATAGCTGCATGTCTGCTCCCTAGTGGGCCTGGTGCTTTAGCCAACTACTGTAGTTAGTGCAACTGCCAGTGAAACTTTAAACCTAGGTTCAAAACCCCATTGGGACACTTGTCTTTGATGTTAGAAGACAAGTTAACAAGCAGCTTGTCGAATAAATCTGGAATCATTTTTCACTTATGGGGTCGGTGGCACAAAATATAATCATTTATTTCCATAAAAAGTCCACTGGACAGAGTTCTTTCAAACATAACCGCCCACCGTTACTTCTAAGGAAACAGGGGGATATGTGCGGTGGTCCTCCAGTACCTTGATGGAAACGGGACTTAAACCTGCAAACTGTCTGTAGCAGAGGCAACCGATCAAGCACATCACACCATTGCACCAAGGCATCGTTGGGCCCTCAGCAGGTGTCTTCTAATGCTTTTGAGTTGATATTTAGTATTTTAGCCTTGACAATTCCAAAGTACTCCAACATTGAACTATAGGAGGACAAGGATTTGAACATGAAACCTCTGTGATGAAAGTCAGTACATTAGACCATTACACTACCACCCTGCAAGGTACTCACAGCTCTTGTCTCTTAGGACTATTGAAGCATTCTTTTGTATTTTAGCCATGAAAATTCGAACATTGAACTATAGGAGGGCCGAGGGCAGGAATTTGAACATGGAATCTCTGTGCTAAGAGTCTGATCATTACACCACTACACTACCACTGAGTCTCTCACAGCTTGTGTCTCTTAGTACTCTTGAGGCGTTCTTTTGTATGTTAGCCAACAGTTAGTAAAGTTAAATTCTAATATTCCAGCATAGATCTACTGTACAGGAGGACTGGGATTTGAACATAGAATCTCTTTGCTGAGAGTGATAATTAGACCACTTCACCACCACTCAGCAAATGTGTTTTAATACCGTTGAAGCATTCTTTTGTATATAAGCCTTTAGTTGGTAAAGTTACATTGAAATGCTGATTTGAACATGGAATCTCTGTTGAAATACTTCAGCATTTAAAGCTGCATGCTGAAAGTAAATGGTGCATTTATTTAGCGCTTTTATCCAAAGAGTTTTACATAGAATGTGCATTACATTCACCCACCGATGGTGGAGAAAACCTGCTCATAGGGAGCAATTATGGGTTCAGCGTCTTGCTCAAGGACACTTTGACACTAACTCCGGGGGAGACCGGGATCAAACTGGGAACCTCACTGTTGCCATCCTGCTGCTCTACCGGCCACTCTGCCCCTGAGCCACTGTCACTCATGAAGTCAGACGATTAGACCGCCACAGCAACACTCAACACTCACACTGAAATACTCTATTATTTAAAGCTTCATTATATAACTTTCCTGCTCGACCCCAGATTTGTCTTTTAGTGCTTACAGATCAGTCATAGAAGGGCCTGAGTTAAAATCCTGCAAGGACAGTTTTCCAACTTTTACCTGACTCTTGCACCTTTATCTGATCTTTAAGTTAAGGGCGTGCAAGAGACCAGAGAAATCATGAACCATGGTGGAGCAGTGGTTAAAATACAGGCCTTGCATACAGAGGGTCCTGAGTTCAAATCCCTCAGGGACATCATTCAAACTTTTACCTGGGGCTTTTACCTTTATCTAATCTTTCACTGAATACCACAGTGTACATACTTACACCTAGAACCCCCATTCAAACCTTAAAATCTTAATGGGGACATGTTTGTCTGAAAAGGAATCTTTGAAATGTTTCATAGTTTTAGAATTGTACTCCTTTAAAATTTCAGAGATTTATAATGGAGGCCGATGGAAGATTTTGGGACCTCAAAAAAACACTTTCACCTAGAAACTCCACTCCAACTCCAATGTCTTGCTCAGTGACGCCTCAACATGTGTCCTGGCCTGGAATCGAACCAGGGGCCTATTACACGAAAGGAGAATTAAATAAGCCTGGATTTAAGTCAAATCCAGGTTTGACAAAGTCTGGTCCGTACAGCCTGGTTTATTCCGTTTCATGAACGCATGAAAAGGAGCGACTTTGTCGCCCCTAGCCACTTGTTGAGTCCCAAGACTCAAGACCCAAAAGAGTCTTGAATCAAGACCGAGGATCCCGGGGAGACATCAAATTTCTCTTTTGGGTCTTGAGTCTTGGACCCAAAAGAGAAATTTGATGTCTCCCCGGGATCCTCTGTCTTGACTCAAGACCCAAAAGAGAAATTTGATGTCTCCCTGGAATCATACGAGGAAGTAAAATGTATAATAAGCAAGAATAAGCTGCAATAAATTGATCCAGGGAGAAAGCGTGGCAAAGTATTGCCGACAAATTAAATGCACAAGTCGTCCAAAAATATATACAATTTATATACAAGTCCATAAATATATAATTCAGTTAGGCTTAAACATGAGGAGTGTATAGTGAATGTTGGAATTATCGCCTACTAATCTACAATGCGATAGCCAATTATATGAGCCATGCATCCAACCAATATGTCTGAGTCTGTGCTCAGGATCAGGAATGTGTCAAAAACAAAAAAATCTCTGTGAATTCAAGGCTTCATGGAGTGTGTAAAACAAAAAATAAAGAAAGATTTGTATTTAAAACTTTAAAAAAGTGCCTTGCCAATCCATGGCAAGGCACAGCCGGCCTGTTATTGTGAAAATATCAACACATTTGGAAAAAATATATATATATTCTTTTTTAGTATTAAATATAAATCTTTATCATGGGGGGCCCTGACACTACATCTTTTCACATGGGGGCCTTGACCTCAAAATGTTTTAGATCCACAGATATCATAGAAACAGCTGTAGGTGAATAGATAGAGTGGTTGCATAGTGTGCAACCCCCATGTGAAAAAAAAAAAATTCCCCCCAAATTTGTCGATACTTTCACACAATCTCAGGTATAGGAATCAAACCTATAACATTCTGGTTCACAGGCTTGGGACTCAAGACCCAAAAGAGAAATTTGATGTATCCCCGGGAGCCGGGACCCAAGCCTCAAGACTCTTGAGCTAAAAAGTTTGTGAACCACTGCCATTTAGAACAGTGGTTTTCAACCTTTTTCATGCCAAGGACCCCTAAATTGATATACATTTGGCTGCGGACCCCCTTCTGAAAATGTTTTGAGCCAGGGACCCCCAGAAGCAAAGATTTGAGTTAAAAATGTTCGCTTTAAACATGTATATATATTTCAAAGATATGCACACATTTTCAAGATTTTTGAATAGCCAAAGCTAAGTGGTTAAAAATGATTGTGACGCTATCAGTGGCGTACCCACCGTAGAGGCAGGAACTAAAATCTCGCCTCCCCTAGAAAATGAAGTAAAAGACTGACTGAAAGACAGGCAGTGAAAAAAATCCAAACAGAATAGTAGCCGTCAGACCATTAGCCCGCCTCCTCGTCCATTCACGCGGGCAGGCAATCACCACCGTATCCATTCAGCAGAGTGATCCTCCCCTACAGTATATAGTGAGGCAAATGTATGAATGTAAGAATTCATGTAAGAATGTAAAATGTAAGAATCTCGCCTGTCCTAAATGTAATTCCTGGGAACGCCACTGTTCCATGAGCTGCTGCAGTGCTGCTGTTCAGCCACAGAGAAGAACGCTGCTCTGGTTTTGGGCTCCATGATTGGTCAAGTTCAAGGATTCTGCAATCAACTTTCATGGTCTTTTATAGGAATACGTGAAGCCTGGCTTTACCATCCTGGCTCGAAAGTCGCTCCTTTTCAGCCTGGCTTGGCGTTCATGGAACGGAATAAACCAGGCTGTACGGACCAGACTTTGTCAAGCCTGGATTTGACTTAAATGCAGGCTTATTTAATTCTCCTTTCGTGTAATAGGCCCCCGGTCGCTATACCGCCTCCCCCATGACAGCCGGGGCGCCTGATGGAGGGGAAGGAAACTGGTTGGAATGACGTGCTCCTTCAACGCGCTACGTCCAACCGGGGAAACTCCCCCCTGTCAGGTGATAAGAAGGTCAGTTGGCTCTCATGCATTGAAGGAGGCATGAGCTCGGCCCTGGGCTCCCTAAGCTGGTGAGGGGAGTGAAGCGCCCAGGATCACTTAGAAAATTGGCACCGGGTGAAAAAAGGGTTAGAAATCGTGGGATATTTTTTTATTTCTTTTATTTAAAGAAAAGAATGTATGTATGAATGACACTGATTTACTATGACACTATGCATGGCACATTAATAGGGAGTCCACCGGTAGTGGTTCTCAAACGTTTTATTTTCAAGGACCACCATAACTCTGAGAGTGTACAAAATGGAACCAAATGGACCCGTACCATTTGGTTCCATTTCTACACTCTCAGAGTTACAGACCTGTAATGGTCAACTATAGTGTTTGTCTATTCATTTTGTATGAGTCTATAAACATCTATAAACCCCATTCAAACTTTAAAATGTTTATCTTAATGTGGACATGTTTGCCTGAAAAGGAATCTTTGAAATGTTTCATAGTTTTAGAATTGTACTCCTTTAAAAGTTCAGAGATTTATAATGGGGGCCGATGGGGACCTCAAAAAAAAAACTTTCACCAAGAAACTCCATTTACAGTTTCAAGAATAAATATGACTTGACTGTCATATTATTAGCAGCTGCATTGTGTGTGTGTGTGTGTGTGTGTGTGTGTGTGTGTGTGTGTGTGTGTGTGCGTGCGTGCGTGCGTGCGTGCGTGCGTGCGTGTGTGTGTGTGGCTTGTCAGCGTGTGTATGATTGTTATCATAGACCTGCTTGTTTCTCGCCAAACCTGGCAACTGTGCGACTCTAAATGCTAATTATGTTTTTTATATAAGTGGTGGCAACATTTTTAGACACCACACAGGTCTTCCTAACAATAGCGAAGATTAAAGTAACGGTGAACATGGCCAAATAATAACTTAATAGGCCAACTAGGTCTGAGGAAGCACGCTAGCATTTAGGCTAAGGAGGACGGGCCGTCTCCCCATTAGCAGTGGCAGCGGTGGCCTAGTGGTTAGAGGGGCGGCCTTGATACCGGAAGGTCCCTAGTTCGATTCCCCAATTCATCACATCGATCATGAATCACTGCTGAATAGCCCTTGAGCAAGGCTTCCATGCAGGGTCCGGCTGGAAACAAGCTTCGTGCTTAGTCCGACACCCTGGGTAAACAACAAACTTTGCTTTGCTTTTAGCTTAAACGGGGAAGTGTCCCCATTGGCTTAAAGTAGTGAAGGACAGCCAGGACAGCCAATGACAAAAAGGAGTCACATAGTGACGATGTCTCTGTCTGTTTGTAGAGCAGCTTTGCAGCTGCTAATAATGCGAGGAGTGTCTTTGAGGGATGAGGGACTTACATTGGTGACACACACGTCCATGTCGTTCAGGAAGTCAGTCAGGACAGCGGGGGGCAGCAGAGTCAGTCACACTCTACAGCAGTGAAAGAGAAAAGTAATTCAGTATAATTCATTATTATTACTATTATCATTATTAATTATTATTATCAATCATTATTATTATCATTATCATTAGTATTGTTATTATCACTTAGAACACTATCAATACTTAATACTATTACTTAGCTTAGAGCTGTATTCCAACAATAGAATCAAGGATAACATCACAGAACATTTATACATGAATTTCACTGGTTGCGGTAGTGTGCGTGCGTGCGTGCGTGTGTGTTGCTACTAACGTGGTGGTCAGTGGGCGGGGCCGGCAGCACACATCATCCACCAGGGGGCAGTAGATAGATCGGTACCAGATGGGTCCCAGAACACCGCAAGTGTTGTGGATTTGGACTCTTTGGTCTGACCTCTGTGACCCCTGATCTCCAGGGATCAAGGGTCACAGAGGCACGCAAGCCTCCACGCCACGACAAGGCAGAGTCCATGTGGAGGGAGATTTTTTATTTAACCAATTTTTGAACATTATCTTATACTTTGGCTATTCAAAAATAGCAGATATACAAGCTCATAGCGCGGCACCGAGTGCTACGCTATGAGCCTGTAGATCTGCCCTTTTTTGAAAAATCATGAACATTTTTGCAAATCTTATTTGAAAGCGAACTAGTAGTAACTCAAATCTTCGCTTCTGGTGGGATTCTACAAACAGTTTTTGAACAGAGAATCCCGTTCCAACACACAGGTTTAAAATAATGTGGTTTAGCCACGCCCCCTATATATATGAAGAGAAGTGCACGCCCCCAATTCAACCAGAGAGAGAGAGAGAGAGAGAGAGAGAGAGAGACACGGGGAGTTGTGTCCCCTGTGTCCCATGGCGCAGCCATGGATGGGACCACGCAAAAAACTACGAGCAGCAGCAGAGAGAGAGACACGCAATTTGTTCTGTATTTTCAACACTAAATTTAATAGTAATGAACAAAATAAAACACAAGGAGAAGGCCAGTAAGTTTGTCGTAGGACCCAGGTTGGACCTCCTGCGCCGTTACGTTCATACTGAGCTCTCTGCTCAGTGTAATTCTGGTCGCACTGTCGTGGAAACGGTAAACGGAAGACTCGCCCCAAAACACGTCACCCCCATTTCTTTTGCAGACAAGTGGTAGCCTACATGGAAAACTGCAGCATTTTTTGGACAATCCGGAAATTGATAAAAATGAATTTGAGTTTATGAAAGTCGAATACCCAGTCACCCCAGTCATACACGCTGCCCAAAATACACAAACAATTGGAGTCGCCTCCAGGCAGACCCATTGTGTCCTCAATAGGGTCTCTAACAGAGAAAATCTCCACATATGTCATATTAGATGTCACCTCCCTCCCAGCCTATGTAAGAGACTCAATGGACATGATTAACACCATGAAAACAAATGGGAGATATTGAAGGAGAAGTGACCATGGCCACTTTGGATGTGGAGAGCTTATACACCTGTATACCCCACACAGGGGGACTGGAAGCGCTCACATATTATTTGAACAAACGTGACACCCAGCTCTCACCAAGTACAAACTATATCAGAGAGCTGGCCGAATTAGTTCTAACAAGAAACTTCTTTATATTTGAGAGTGACTATTATCTCCAAACACGTGGCACGCCGATGGGTAGCCATATGGCCCCAATTTACGGAGGTCTTTATATGGGCCTATTTGAACAAGATTCTGTGTTGGGTCCCAACAACCCCTTCTTGACCCATATAAAACTCTGGCGGCGCTATGTGGATGACATTTTTCTACTGTGGGGGGCACTGAAAAAGACTTAAAATGTTCTTTGATTATATAAACTTGTGTAACCACTCACTAAATTTCACAATCACCTCTGACAAAATGGAAGTGAATTTTCAGGACATCCGCATAATGCGTAACGGCAAAGGTTTCAAAACAAACGTCTACAGAAAACCCACAGACAGTAATGCCTTGCTGAGAGCTGACAGTTTCCATCCTTTACCCTGAAACGCAGCCTTCCCATTAGCCAACATAGCCGCATCAGGAGGCTTTGTAGTGATGGAACGGACTGCAAAACTTGATATCAAGGGCACTATAACATGCACAACCAAAAAATGTAGATACCTGCTAAAATACCCATGCCGTCGAGGATATGTTGGTAAGACACAAAAAACTAGTGTCCAAGTTCTACTGAGCTAAATAATGAAGTCTTACTCAACATTTCAGATGATGCCCCTTTGTGGATATTGAATACAAGTACAATTCTTGCAATAAGCTGTACCGCATGGCCAACCCTTGAACATTTCTCCATTGCTATTAAATTAATAGCAATACATTTGCCTTCATGGCTATGTCTACCGTGTATGTATTTATAGTATAAATATAAACACAGGGGGGATAGAAACATTAGCCATGAAGGCAAAGAAACCCACGGCCGCCATAATTCAAACTATGACAGTCTAACAAAGCTAGTTTCAGCAACTCTCTAATCTGCATTATTGCAATTACAGAAAATGGTGAGAAAATACTGGGCTGTGCTTTTATAAATGTCTCGTGTAGCCAATTGTTTTCTCTATAGCTTGGATCATATGATGACATATTATGTTAGAAGTTAGAGAATATGTGTTCAGGCTCCACTTTCAGTTCATAATGATATAACCATGGCAACAGACAAAAATTATCAGGGGGGGATCTTGACACAATCATAACAAGCCTTAATTTCTGCTATTCAACAAGAAACTGCTGATTATTTCAAAAGACTTTGTGAGTCACATGCTATAGGATGGAATAAAGGCCTACCGCTGGGATTCTACAAACTGTGTTTTTCAGTAGAGCTAACACTAACCTTTTGAGGTTGGCACCTTCCAATAAAGCTAATGTCAGTGAGCAGTGTCATCAGTAAGTCTGGCTGGGCTAGTGGGCTTATTCGCAGTGGTGGAAAGTAACTACATTTACTTAAGTAATGTAACTTAAGTACAATTTTTACTTTACTGGAGTATTTATGATTATGATTATTACAAATCATACATGTGACTTGAGCCCTATATACATTTCGGCCATTTGAAAATAGCCAATCTACAAGCTCACAATGCGTCGCGATGCGACGCATTGTGAGCTTGTAGATCTGCTATTTTCGAAAGATTTGTATACATCTTATATATTTGAAAACGTGTGAAATGGGACATTCTTCATAATGAGTAGGGGAGACCGGGGACAAAAGTAACAGGGGGCAAAAGTAACACACTCAATAATTCTAATTAGAAATAAGCTAGAGGGGTGAGACTTCTTGTGCACATGCTCAGTAGGGTCCTCTCTCTGCCTATGAAAGGATAGAATGATCATTTCTTCTCAGCAGAAGTTTTCAACAAAAAACTGAGGTGTAAACGTCAATTTTTTAGTGTACGGTATTTTCCTTCTGCTGTCTAAAGATAAGATGTCAGCTAATTAAGAATATGGGATTTTATCATGGTTGCCCCATCGGGGCAATTGTAACACAGTGACCGGGGTCAATTGTAACAATGTGTTTTCAATGCAAGCAGATTTTTTTTGTCTGGGATTACATGCTTTTATGTTAGTAAATGAACATATTTCAACACATTTAAATAAAAAATAGACATATATTTGAAAAAAATAATAATAATAATTTGAATAAAAATACAAAATAATTGTAATTATGTGTATAAAACATAAAAAAGTAAAAATGTTAAATTATAAAAAAATACATATTACTTAGTCATGTGCTTGTCCTTATTTGTGAAAGCTTAAAAATGGTATTATTAATTAGGGCACATATATATGTTTCTTATAGCAAAAGATGACTAGGATATTTCAAGTAGTCTGGGAATTATGAAGGCAAATACAAAAAGTGTTACTTTTGTCCCCGGTCTCCCCCTACTTTTACTTTTGTACTTAGAAGTATATTTTACTTCTGTACTTTTGCTCATGTAAATTTTGAATTCCGGACTTTTACTTGTAACAGAGTATTTCTACATTGCAGTATTGATACTTTTACTTAAGTAAAACATTTGAGTACTTTTTCCACCACTGTTTATACTGCGTCCTGCGAAGAAGCATCAGGCTTCTTATGTAGTGACACGCCGAGAGTGTGAAAAGTAAAACCCTCAAAACAGGGAGGACACTTGACCTAACCTTGCCTTGAGCCATGTCTTGACGAGCCTTCAGTGTGACTGAAACTTCAAAGACAGTCCAGCTTTCCAAGTTCAGGCCGCTCCTCATCTTTCATCTCCACTCAGATGGATTCCTCTCCAGATATTGATGGTTTTGAAAAGATAGCTTGGCATGACCCTGGAACAACTTGATTGAATATACTTTACGAACAGTTTGCAAAAAAAGAACAGATGCACAGTTATATAATAATGCTAAAGGGATAACACAAAAAGCTTTGAGGGCTTGTTTCCACTGTGGTCCTATGTATTCACTTCATCAAGAATGGGCTATATGGGCTATATTGAGACCAAACAGGTGATTTGGCCTTCAATGTAGTATATCACTGATGTCTGATGATGACTGTAATGATGTAATACACTTTTCATACACATATTATTATATTCCTCTATGTAACCACAGTGATTCTGATTATGATAATATAGGCCCTATGTGTACAGCAAAATGATCACACAAATGAAATGAGCGGAAAATGACTGGCCTTACAGTAACAGTAACAATTAAAATTGCGGTGTGATTTTAACACATTATTACGTATTTATTTGATTGATTTATTGAGTACTTTATTAACAGTTTGCAAATAGTAGCCTACTGCAGTGGTACGATTATACAATGATGCTAAAAGGATAACAAAAAGCCCCAAGGGCTTGTGTCCTGTGTGTAACATAATTGCCTGCTATAATTAAGGAATAGGCTAAACCAAGTAGCAGTAGAGAGTGTGTCATTACAGGGTTAGATTCAGTATAAAGCATCATCCTTTCATTGAACAAGATAGGAATCAGCAGCTCAACAAACCAGAGGCCTCTAATTTAAACTGCGTTCATAGTTCATCCTTTGTGCATTTCAACACCGTTGCATACAAACTAGTAATTGTGATGACATTGTGAAGGGTATAAATAGAGTTCCCTGTTTCGTTTAGTCGTTGTGTTCCCACAGACAAATGGAGGCAGGAGTGTGGCGTTTCTCTTTGAGAAAACCTGATGGCTGTACAAATGAACACAGAGAGAGCGAAGTTGCAATGCAAAGCTTCCGCCGTTATAATTACCGTTCTTTATTCATCCTTGACAAACGTGAAGTGGGATTTATCCTCCTCTACCTCTCACTGCGAAGCTTAGCTGGTATTAACTGCTCCAACGACAACGAGGACATGTGAACTTGTGGAGATAAGAGAGCCTCGCTGCAGCCACATGGTGCTATGACGCCCTCTCGTGGACATAAACTGAAATAAGCTTTTTGGTACAGCACTAAATAAAATGTGTAAAATGCAGGGGGGTTTTCAGCCCAAGGACCCCCTAGCAGAGAGAGAGATGAAACAGGGACCCCTACTACATATTGTATAAAAGTGTGTTGCAGATTGCACTTTTTCATAGATTTCAAAGATAGTTTCATAGACTTGTTTGACAGCACTATCATCCGTGTATGTTGGATTCATGTTAATGTGTATTTTCAGACATTTAACCACTTAAACCATCAATACTTAGAGTAAACTTGACCTTTCACTATGTACTCTGTACTCTGCACTTTGTTTTTTCCCCGCTATACCAAACCTAGCCGAAAACACAAGCTCCTATTTTTGGCAAAAGTTCTCCTCAGAATAGGGATGCTATGGTTCAAGTGGTTAATAAACAGTACTTTATATCCTAGCACAGATTTGGTGGCCCCCCTGTAGTAGCTCTGAGGACCCCCTAGGGGTCACGTACCCCATGTTGGAGACCCCTGGTGTAAAGAGTTGTAGGTCAGTCAAATTCACAGTGAGCCAGGAAGTCAGGCACATACAGTACAGCACCAATGGCTACAGTATGGATAGTGATACTGGGTTATCGATCACCAAAAACAGCATCCTCCTCAGTCATGTTTAAAAATGTTAATATTAGCCAGCTGTCAGTGAATGCAGGTGGAAACTCTATAGTGCACAATGATGACTATGTCATTTTGTGACATTGTAAATAATGACTTTCTGATATCATTACGACTGTTCATTAGTTTGTGACCAAAGTCGTACATTTGTAAAAGGACGGATTCTCTCGCACTCTCAATGCATATTCAGGCAAGATGGTGTATGGAACAGTCCTTTGTACAGAGCAAACAGGAAATGCCATGGTCTGTCAATTACACTATATTACTTACAGATGTCTAGGAGATAGAGCCTTTTTCTTTAAGTGGGAGCGTGGTAGTGTCATGGTGCTGGGTGGGCGTTCACACCATGATTTCCTATGAGTCTGCCTACAGTATTTCAACATGTTTCACTCGTCATACTTTAGGTTTTCAAATACATTTTGCAACAGCACTATACGAACAAATTAAGGCTATATTAATAAGTTGCTGTGCTGAAGTTTACATACATTCATAATAACGGTCAGCTTGGGTGGACAGATCCTGGACCCATACAAGTACATTTTTATACTCAGTGAAGTTAACACTCAAGATTTAGCTGTAAATGCTGCTCCCGACTTGCATCGTTCCCGAGTAGGTCGTAGTCAGTAAAACAAGACACCAACACGGTTTCCGCTAAACATGGGTAATGTTTATTTAGCTAGTCAGTCACCTAGAGGAGAAAACTGTCACATCCTTTCAATTGAGGGAAGGGGGGGGGGGGGGGGGGGGGGGGGGGGGGGGTCCCAGTCAAACCAAGCAGGATGGGGGTGAGGGAGGGTGGGTGGGTGGTTGTTGGGAGGGTTATCCCAAAAGTGCTACAGAGTTGTGTAGGACAGACAGCCTGGCTGAGCCTGAGGTACAGTACAATACATCAACGTCAAAGCAACAGTCACCCACAGGGCCCAAGGAGGCCACTGCTACTTCTGTCACAGCAGCAGGTTCCCCCTCAGACAAATGCACTTCAGAATGACAGGATCACATAACAGAGAGAGAGAGAAAGAGAATGAGTGAGCCAGCGGAAGAAAAAGAATAAGAAAAAATGAAAACAAACGTGCATTTAGCTGGGACTTGCCACAGCTCAGCCGCTGCATAATCGTCATCTTTTGGTACACGGAAAACGGGATGCTGAAAGGAAACGTAGGCAGAGAGGAAGAAAACACTGCATGACTGCCATGATTGCAGCCCCTTCCCTGTCATCCCACGAAAATCAATCATAGCCTCCGTCTGAGAACTATCAGACAAGTGAATACAGATTTAAGTATAATCTTTATTTCATTTTATACACATTTTTTAAAATCTCTTTATGAGGCGATTGATTTCACCAGATTTCTTTAATCCCAAAATTTTGAGCATTTAAAAAAAACAGATTTGTTTTTCTTTTTTTTAATAAGCCCAGTAAACTTATCTGACTACACTGGTTAGTCAGTTAGTTGATCACAAATATAATCAAAGAAGAAGAAAATAGAGTTAGAGAGTTAAGGGTATTGGTAGAGGCTGTTTAGAAGGACTCAAAGTGCTTTAAAGACAGTTTTTAAAGTGGGTTACGTTCCATCTTTTTTCTTGTGAGACAGAAACACAGGATTTTTAATACACCAGTGAACTGATACAGATGAGTCCGTCTATCATCAGGTTCAAGTGATCAGATACATCTTCAGCAGAGAGATTGTGTTGGCCATTCTTCATTGTGGTTAGGCAAATCGTTTAAAGTCCTACATCATTTTAGTGTTGCCGTTCTAGCAGAGGGCTTGCTTGAAGGTTACTGTTTATTTCTATTCCGCTCCTGACAAGAGAAAACAAAAACAAATAGCAAACATAATCAGCAGGCAGCATTAAAATATATGATAGATGGAGAGGAAACAAATATAAATATACAACAGTTTAAAAAAGGATGAGCCCTTTGATGCTTTTCTGTTCTCAACTTATCTCATGGCCTCCATGAGACAAAATGTTAAACAAAAGCAACTCCTTGAGCTTAAAGGGGTAAAAATCCACACTGGAATATTTTGTGCCTTTTTTTTGTCATTTTACCTCAGTTGTCAAAGCAACAGTCACCCACAGGGCCCAAGGTGCTCGACTAAATTTGGTAATATACTCTGGAGGAGTGGGGACATTGCCGTGAAGTCTGTGTCCCCTGATAGAATATGAAGTGACAAACTGTCAGAGGGTTTGGGGCCCCCCAGAAGGACATGCCCCCACCAACCACCCCAATATGGCCACTTTGGTAGTGACTTTTGAAAACTGTCTGACAATAACGGTGTCACTGTATCTACTCAGCAAGGAGGTTGTGCACGACAGACTGCCTCAATGGATACCCGCGGGTATTCGACGGGTGACCGACAAGTTTTTATGCAATGGGGGAAAATGGGTACGGACTGCTGTGGGATAACAGGCCGGATGCGGTTTTAAGTACTGCAGGTACAGTACAGGCCAGTGCAGGTTTTCAAGATAGATTGGCTATTTTGGATTCAGCGACAACAGGAGGGGGCCTTGGGAATCTGGTCAACTAGGGTTCAAGTGATTAAACGACTACATCGATGCTGTACTTAAGTCTGTGCGATCCAATACATCATTTAGCTACATGATTTTATTTCAACTGCCGGTACATCATCTCCCTTCAGTCCACGGATGTGTCGGTAATAGCATCCACCCTGGCAACAAGTGTCATTATAGGGTACTACAGCAACGTATGCTGAATCTATTTCCTATCCATTAATTATTCTATGGGCTATATAAGTATTTAAAATGTCTAAGTAGGCAAATTGCATATTAGACACACATCACCGTAGGCTAGCTTGACAATGTCATACTGTACATGCTACAATAATTCTATCACCAGCTGCAGCACAGCTTTTCCTTTTTTTACACAAATATCGTCATATATACCGTATACCCCAGTGAAATGTCAAAAAGATATGAACATGACGTGAAAAATGTGTTACCGCCCAAGCCTAAAGCTTAGCCAATGGTATCAATCACACTTATATGTTGTGACAGTTGCCTACACCGTGTTTAAAGCAAAAGTCCAGACAATACATTTCAGAATAAAAAATGTGTTCAATCCAAAACCGTAGCCTATAATCACGATACATATACAGTAGTTATTGCAGGTTGCAATTACAGGCTGGGCCTTTAAGCCTATTTAAACTCGTCTCTGTAGAAGGACCCTTATTAGTGGAATGTAGAACGCTTTCTCAAGACATTTACAGTAGCAGCACTATGACTAGAACCCTCCAGACATGTCAGTGGTTCAGCTTTGACCAATAAGAGTAATATAATCCAATCATTCTGTCATTTAAACTAATTAATATTAAAACATATTACTATCTGCTGACAATTTCATTTTCAAGAACCTGCCCTTTCCCTCAACAAAACAAAAACTGAGCACAGCAGCATGCTATCTGAAAACACTAATTTGTGTAAGCCTTTAGCACCAACTGATCGTGTAGCGATGATAATAAAGTGCTATTAAAGTGGTGTTTGCCACATTCCATAATCAAAAAGCAAGAGACACAGAGCATATGTATGAAAGACATATTTGCTTTTACCATAATACCCAAATGTATATACTGACGGATAGGATATTTGACATATTGTTTCTTTCTTTCTCCATTCTTAACCCCTTCTTTCTTCTTTCATTTCAAATGATGGGAGCTTGTAAGACTTACACACACACTTTTTTACACCTGTAACCCATGATGTGACAATAAAATGGAATGTAAATTAATCTATATCTGAGACACATACAGGTAAGCTATGCACTAGCATCAATCATCTATGTGTACACTAGGGACAAGAGACTGCACTGCAGTGCACTACTGTCAGGCGTTTCACTTGGCCTTGGATAAACACCAGCTGGTCTGTACAGTGTATCCTAAAAAAAAAACTCCAGAACACACCTTGTATTCTCAAGGGAATGGTCAAGATCACATCAAAATAAGACAAAATCCTAGTCGATACACTGTTGCATATACAGTACCAGACGAAAAAAAAGATAAACAATAGGAAATTTGAAATTCATCTTGGGCATTAACAGCCATAATGGACTGACGTCACTGACTCTTTGCTCCATTCCCCAGGTGGAACAGCCTTTCCCTTTGAGAAATGTCTGGTGTCCATGTCATTGGTTTGGGGGAGGCCCAGTGAGACCCAGGCCCCCAGTGTAACTCTATCCCCAGCAGGCCTGTTCAGACTGTGGCAGGGGCTCAGGGGGGGGGGGGGGTTATGGTGGACAAAGCCGTCCATACAGTCTCAGAGTGCATAGAGTGCTTTTTCATCCCTCAGCAGGGTTAAGAGGAATTCACTTTAAAAAAAATCACTTAACACAAAATGTAAACCGAGAGAGACCGCAATTCACATATAGCACTAGCTCTCATTATTTTAATGGACATAAAGTATTATTCTTTTTTTCAATGCCAAAATGACCTGATTTAAATAAGTGTGAACTGATCCCACGCCTTGTCATCAGACTTCGTTCCCCAAAACTGCATCAGTCGATAAAATTCAATTACTTCAATTACATGTAGGGGCAGCTATCATTTTCGAAACTCGTCGGCTCGGCATTCACATTAACAAGCCATTATCTTCCGTCATCTACCCAGGAACACCAGTGGAAATGGGGTGCAATGGGGTGCAACAAATCGATTTAATCTATTATGAAAAACAATCGATAAACGTTTTTTTTAAATAGTGTGAAAAATACGAATACAATTATTTCAAAATAGCCGATCTACAAGCTCACAAATCTATTACACTTTTTTCATATAGATTTGTTGATATATAAAAATAAATAAATAAATATCAAAGTAACTGCGCTTCTCCCTTATTCGATTAATCTAAACGATAGAATAATCGATAGTTACAGCCCCACAGTGGAGCAATTGTATTTATCAAAAGAAAATGTATAACTACGCTAATAAAACCCCAAAAACAAATATTTGGTGTCAGAGTTGACTTGGTCATACACAGACGTTAGTAAAGGTGCTACAGTGCTGTTGTGTCGAGCTGGTTTGACACCTCCCAGACTCCCGAGAAGGACAGGCACAACAATGGAGAACAATTAACCTTGTCAGGCGGGCAGGAGGGCGAGGCCTCTTTTGAGACGATTCTGTCATGTAGGAGGTCAGGGCTACAAAAGCAGCACGGCGCACCGTCTGCACAGCGCGGGATGAAACAGGCTTCGAACTGACAGGTTGTTTTCAGAAGCCTGAAAACACAGACTTGAAATATTTATGAGAAAGCAACCCCGGTGCATATTAACAAGGTCAGGACTGAGGAGTCAATACAGCATCAATGGAGCACCACCGTTGGGAGAGGGGCCAAGAAGGAGGGAGAGGGGTGTGTGTGTGTGTGTGTGTGTGTGTGTGTGTGTGTGTGTGTGTGTGTGTGTGTGTGTGTGTGTTAGGGATCTTAATGCAAACAGATTAGCATACTGGTGTATCCAGAATTGGATGCAGCAGAGCATTAGCTGTGATAACAGATTATACACCCCTTTCCTAGCATCTTATCTCACAATATGAAGGTGCAATTAAGTTGTTTAATTATTAATTGCGTAACATTTCTGGCACCATTGTACAATCAACATTACCACTGCAACATAATCCAGTTTCCCCTCTGACAATGCACTACAGTATGTTTACTTCTGAGAACTCTCATTAGCACAGGAAATGGAATCATGCATTTTAAATCACACATATGTTTCCAAGTGAGGTTTTCAAAATTAACCCATTAGAACACCCAGGGGAAAGGCACACTGCAGCTAGTTTGCAGGGCTGTGGACTTACGTTGTTAAGGCTAATAAAGCACGAGGAGTCTGCGGAGAGCGGAGGGGCCTAGCCTTCAAAGGGAGATCAGAGCCTACTTCTGCCTTTGTCTGAGTGAAGGAATGCCAGGAATGTGGGCTATTTCAGGAAACACCCGCGTGCATGCATCTAAAAATGCCAATTGGGCAAAATCATCGCTCCCTGAACGACAGCACAAGATGGCTGATGAGATGCTTTCCTGAACTTGCTGCTGGGCATTGGTTGTAGGGCAAATCTGCTGACAAGACTTCTTGGAAAGTCCCAGTTACGCCAGACTGTTCATGTAACTCCAGGGTGTATCTACTTTTGTTTCAGGGCAGGTGGAACAGGATCAGTTGATTACAGAGATGAGGTGGCCACATTCTACAGCACTGACTCAGTGATGAGTTGGTACACATTAAATCTGGAGTGATGATTTAACTCTTAAAGTGGTAACACTAGTAAATGTGTATGTTATACGGTGTGGCTCTAATGTGGATCTCTGTCTTCAAGTGACCAGCCTGTGACATCTGCATCTAGATATGTCTTATCTATGACATATGACTACAAATTTGGGCAACGTTTCAGCGCAATCGCACGCAGAGACATTGACTTCCATTATAAAATTAGAGTTAAATATGTCAAGGTAGTAAGTATAAACATATTTGGGTGTCCTAATGGCAGTGTGCATACAAAGTTTGGCACTGATCGGTCCAGGGGTTTGCGAGATTAGCTCTGCACACACACACCTTATCTTACTGACTACATTTTTACACTTTCAGAGTTAAATCAGCAGTCTGCATTTCACTTTGTATGGCTTTCAGTCTCATGCATTGCACACATACAAACAAACTATTCATGGTAGATAGGGCACTTCAGTGTGTGTGTGTGTGTGTGTGTGTGTGTGTGTGTGTGTGTGTTTATCTCACCCTTCTTAGAGCCTCTTCCTCTTCTTGGCGCTTCTCATAATGTGCAAAATCATCAAAGATTGAGGTGGTATGCTTGAAAGTGGCGATAATTTTAAGCACTTGCTTGGCCTTCTCCAGAGGCACTTCCTGAGTGTCCCTGGAGTTGGTCACTGGCTTGTTGTCATTGTTTTCCAGACGGACGTGCCGCAGCTGGTTGTTGGGCACGTCTTTGACGAAGATCCACTTCACCTCGAACTTGCCCTTCCACTTGTCCTGAGACCAGACGCCCGTGTAGGCGTTATAGTCCACTGGCGACCGCATCTCGGCCACACCGCAGAAGTGCCCACTGCCGTTGACGCTGAACAACAGGTAGAGTGGCCCCTTGGTGCCCAGCGAGCGGTACGCCCCGTCCAGGCGCTTGTTGCCGTGTTCCGTGCTGCACCATATGGAGTACTTGATTGAGCGGTGGATGTCATCCTCTGAGTAGCTCTTGATTATGAAAACGCGGCCGTTTTTCAAGCTCCAGTCAAAGTCTTTGGGGTTGTAGTTGTTGAGGGCTCTGAGTTTCTCCAGCACGGGATGCACCTCCCCGGAACAAGGGGAGGCGCTCATCGGGATCCCCCCACCCAGGCCGAAGCCCTCCATCCCGCCGCCCTGGTTAAAAGCAGTGCCCCGGTTCCTAGGGGCCACCCAGCGATTAGGGGGAGGGCCAGGCTGCTGCTGGTGAAGGGACTGGGGAGGACCAGGCTGAGAGGAAAGGTGGGGGTGATGGTGGTGATGGTGGGGGTGAGGGGGACCAGGGGGCAGAGGCTGGGGGTGTTGGGGGGACTGGAGAGACTGAAGCTGGAACGGCTGGTGTTGATGTTGATGTTGGTGTTGTTGTTGATGATGTTGTTGATGATGTTGTTGATGATGTTGTTGATGTTGGTGTTGGTGTTGGTGTTGGGCCTGGTGTTGGTGTTGGTGTTGTGGCTGTGGGGGCAGAGGGTTCTGCAGAAGGGGTTGAGGCTGTGCCAGAAGAGGCTGCTGCACCATGGGTTGCGGGGGCATCATGGCCTGAGCTAGTGGGGGCTTATTGAGAGAGCCTTTATCGTCCCAAGTACCTATGTTCATATTGTGCTTTATAGGGGGCGGGGGGATGGTGTTGCCTCCCCCCATCCCTATATTGGCTTTGGGTTTGACCTTGGGCTGGGGCTTGGCTGGCTTCCTGGCGATGGCTGCCCAGGAGGCAGGTTTAGGTGCGGATGAGCCGACAGACGGTGGGATGTTATTTGCTGCCATGCTGCTCATGCCCGCTGTGCCACCCAGAGGGGAGCCAACAGTCTTTGTGACAGATGCCACCATGTCCGTACCCAGTTTTAACCCCGTCATACCCTGCTCAATGCTATTCAGCACGGGGACCTTGCTGAGCTGGGTGTCGCTTCCAAAGCCCGCCTGTCCATCAGCAATGGCCCGGCTCAACGAGCTGGCGGCATAGCCGTAGCTGTTAGTGTAGACCGAGCTCTGTGTGGATTGGCCCTGAGAAACACTGGTGCCCCAGGTGGAAAAGTCTGCATTGCCAGGGAAGAAATTGAAGCCGTGCTGACTGAGGAAGGGAGGGGTGTTCCCCAGGGCGCCCGGCTGACTGAACACACCGTCTGGGATGAAGTGGGGCTCGCCATTGCTCATCTGTCCATAGGTGGTCAGGTATGGCATAGGAGGGTCTCCTGCTGTGGACCATGCAGCCTCTCCCAAAGAGTATGGGAAACCGATGGATGGAGCATAGTAGCTGGGCATGTAGGGATCAGACATTTGTGGGTAGCTGTTACTCTGTATATGGGAAGGAGGCGGTGCAACCAGTTAATGGAGAATCTCAAGCGACTTATTTTCTATCTATGATAGTGAAGCTAGGTCTTAGTGTGAGTGAGTCCAGAATAATAAAAAATAAATACAAATAAAACTGTCACCTTTGGCTAATTGGAATGGAATGTAGCCATATTTTTCTTGGCTTGTAGTAGCACTCTAGCACACAGCTATTCTGTGATTATAGTTCTATGTTTGTCAGCCACCCACGAAGAGAACATACAACGAATATGATACTCCACAAAAAACATTAGGCTACACTACGGGCAGAGCAAAAGCCACAAGCCTTTCACTCTATATGGTGGGACATTACCTGATTTGTCTGGCTGCTTAGGTAAGGCTCAAAATCATCATCGTTCACACCGTCCTTTTGATGCATTGATCCGTTTTGTACTGAAAATGGAGAAAGGGACCATAAAATAAAAACATACACAGACACCAGACCAGACCACCACTGATCTAAATCCTGGCAATCCTGTACCTTCTTCTCCAATATGAATGACAAAGACAATTAATGTGAGGTTACAATGAAAACAAGTGCAGGATAATAGACAGTCAATACTAACCACTGGCAGAGTAGCAGTTGGCATTGTTGTCAAGTTGTCCAAACAATATAAAGTAGGCTATTTTAAGTATGACAAAAAATGTTAAGTTGATTAATTTGTGTTTTTTTATCATAAAAAAAACACCACTGTCCTGCTCATTTGTTCAATTCGATCTGTAACGAATAATTTCAATTTGAAATAAAAAAATAAAGAAAAACATTACCTTTATTTCCTTGTCCTTTGGGTCTCTGAAATCATGGACAGCACAAAGCACATGATAAGATTAAATTGTTGCAAGGTATTGCATCAACAAAGACATAAAGGCAGCTACACAGGAAGAGATGTTCTATATCAGTGGTTCTCAACCAGTGGTCCAGGGACCACCAGTGGTCCTTGTGGGGGTTCCAGGTGGTCCCCAGCTAAATGATGGAGAGTTGGTAACCAAATGGACCCTTATAGATCTTTAACTCTTGAGAGTGTAAAATGAAACCAAATGGACCCTCTCAAGAGTTAGATTATTGTTAAACATCTGCATTACTTAATGTGCAAGAAGTCTACACAATTAGAGAATGTAGAAGAATTGTTATTGTGATCAACGTTTGCCTGTTATCTCTCCCATTGGTACCAACATAAATACAGCATGGAATTGTGGACAAAATCGTAACCAGCGATAACAAAATATTCTAAATCTTGGGGTCTGTCTGAGAGGCTACATCTCATCAAATGGTGGTCCGTGGCTCAAATGCCGAATAAATAATGGACCTTGATTATGAAAAGGGTTGAAAACCACCGTTCTACATTATTAGTCAGGGTGATGTTATTAATAAGAGCAGGGCTATAACGGTAACCCGATGCGACGCTATCAGCTCGTGTCTTTACATGTACAGCAGGACGGTTGCTTTGCATTATTGACCGGATGTCAAACGGTGTGACATCCAGTAAACGTACCGCATTGGCCGGTGTAGCACACAGCACAGCAACCGGCTACAGCTGGAGCTGCTCGGCGTGTTGCAGCCGGTGCTTCAAGGCAAGGGTCGGCCTACATTACGGCAGCTAATAGCTATCACATATCAAAGACCTGTGTGATCTGGTACCGTCTTCCTCGAACAACTATGCTAATGTGATAGATCAGTGGTTCTCAACCTGTGGGTCGGGACCCCCAGGGGGGTCCCCACATGATTTTTTTTATTGGGGGGGGGGGGGGGGGGGGCAGATGATAGTGAAGTGACAATTTAAGGACTTTTAAGACCTTTTAAAACCTTTTAAAAAAAGTCCATTACTGCATCAAAAGTAATCAACAAACTATAGTATAAAACATTGGCCAATTTGTCAGATAATATAAGAAAGAGGTAAAACATGTGAAAATAGCCGATTTACAAGCTCACAACGCCTCGCAACGCGAGGCGTTGTGAGCTTGTACATCTGCCATTTTCGCAATATTTATCTGTGGAACGGTGTCAAACAAAATGGGGGGGGTCCCCGGTTCAAATATGATTATTGCTGGGGGGGTCACGGCCTGAAAAGGTTGAGAACCACTGGTCTAGCGGATAAGAGTGTTGACAAAGTTACGTTCGTCACCGCATGATTAATAATACGTGGCGATACATCGAGCAAAAGAAATCAAATAAAAAGAGACGAACCTGGTCGACGGTGGTCGTAGACATCCTCCAGGAACGCAACAGAGACTGGTGGTGGTGTGGCTGTTTATGAGTGTCTGTCCACGGCTTCTCCTGGCTCTGCACTCCGGTGCTCTTCTATCTATGCTCGGCTCGGGGTTTATCCAGTCACTCCGTCCGTACAGGCGACGTTTTCCTCCCGTTTAAAAACGTTGCGACAATGTGCCTCGGACTGGTTTACTAATGGCGGACTTTGAAGCCGTGAACGACGCTGAGCGTTTCCGATGTAGTTACGGTGTTTTTCAGTCACTCTGTAAACTGACTAATGCCTTTTACTGGAATATAGGCTATCCCTGACCACACACTCCACAATGGCGGATAGGATTTTACTCCCCGCTTCCGTTCCGTTCTGTTGCTCCATGACCTTCCGCCTGTGACGCTCTGAGTCATGTTACAAACTGACACTTCACATGACACACACACATGTAACAAACTGACACTTTACATGAGACACACACACACATGTTATAAACTGACACATTACATGAGACACACACACATGTTACAAATTGACACTTCTCATGAGACACACACACACACACACACACACACACACACACACACACACACACACACATGTTACAATCTAACACTTCACATGACACACACATGTTTTACAAACTGACACACACACACACACACACACACACACACACACACACACACACACACACACACATGTTACAAACTGACACTTCACATGTCACACATGTTACAAACTGACACTTTACATGAGACACACACATGTTACAAACTGACACTTTACATGAGACACACACACACATGTTACAAACTGACACTTTTACATGAGACAGACACACACCACGCATGTTATAAACTGACACTTTATGTGACACCCACACATGTTACAAACTGACACTTTACATTACGCAAACAAACTGACACAACATGACAGTAACACATTATGTCTGAGACATGGAAGAGGTGCTCTGCAAAATAGACCACTGAACATTAAATGTTCAGTGTATAAACCAATTTTTTGTCTATACCTCATGCAGCTACCCGCAGACATCATCAGTGTCCAATAGCTATCATTAGAAAATAATTGATAAATGCTCCTACACTTTAGGCTACATCTAAACTGGATAAGAAAATGATTGCAGGCAGCAGTATTGGTCATGGGTTTCTCCATGCAAACTAGTTTTTACATACAAGAATAGTAGTATTACCAGACGAATAGCCTACCGGTTTGGCTGTTGTTACGTTTGGTTTGATTATGATGATAATAATAATAATAATAATAATAATAATAATAATAGGCTATTATTACTGTGACACCAATTGATCGATAATCAACAAAAATAGACACATGAAATATAGTAGTCATGTGGATCCTGAGATCCATTTATTTATTTCAATACACATCCCCTTTTACAATTGGGAAATCTGTCCAGAATAGATAAACCAAGGACGCATGTATGTTGGTGTTGCTATGTGGTGTAAAACTAAATATAGCTATATAACTATTATTTGTTGTAATGTTACATCATGTGTTTTGAGTATTTAATGTAGGTCAAGGCCAGCTGTACTTTGTAGTAGGGTCCAGTTCTCTACGCTAACCTTACGGGAAGCTTTAGGCCTGAAACATGAAACTTCAACCAGTTTGTTTGCACTTTCTTTACAGCCCGTACATCTACATAAACGTTTCGATTTCAAATATAAAGTGCTTATTATATGACCACGGATGTCACAATTCACTTCGGGTGGGTATAATTACCCATATCTTCCATGTTGTTCAATAAAAAGCATTTTAATCCAATTGGTGGCCATGTTTTCATAGAGTTATAATGTCTCAGAGTGCAATACATCTCCCAACTGATAGGGTAGTTGAAAGCATATGGAAAGAAATCGAAGAAAATGTCCACCAATCGGATTGAAATGCTTTTCATTGAACAATATGGGAAATACGGGTACATATGTGGGCCCGAGTAGAATTGTAACATGTGTGGCCATAAATTAAGCACTTTATATTTGTAATTTGAACCTTCGTGTAGATGTACGGGTTGTAAATGGAAAAAAGCAAAAACCAGGTTGAAGTTCAGCCATGACACTCGTCACGAGTGTCGTGTGAGCGTCGTGTGATCCATGGCTAAGAAAGCTTGGTTCCAAATAAACCACTCCGACCTGGTCTAGTCTAAAGCCCGCCTACTAGTATCCGATAATTTGCACGGACACATAGATGCAAGCAATATTTCCGTATCCCCTCTAGACCCAGACCGGATCAACAATCTGCGAAGCTAACTGTTCCTCCCAGTCTGGTCTACGACGCACAATGAAGCCGAAAGGATTTAGCTCGTCTCGCCGCTCTCGCGGTATTTCCCTCAGTGGGTCACGGAGCACAGTATGGCAGCCGTCGCGCTGAGGTCCTGCCGCAGAGGACTTTCACACATTTTAAGCCATGGAGGGACCTCTACGTTCTCGCCAAACCATTTGGCAGGTTAGTTAAACGTCTCGATGTAGAGCTGTACTCATTTGTTCGCACTGGAAGCGTTAACAATGTCGTTAAACGTGGACAGGGGGGTGTGGCAGCAACACAGGCCCTTCTGTAGCCTGGACATTTCACAGCATGTAAACGATGCGGTACCTGCGCTTATGAGTGTGACTGATTGCGCTGGCGCTGAGTTATCTAATAATTATAATGATTATAATAGTTGTAAACCAACAGTTTGCTTCACTTAATTTCGCGTGTACATGTCATTTAAATGGCCTAGAAGAGAGAAAGGAATCTAGTTAAATTCAATATGTCCATAAGGCACAGTGTTGGTATTTCACAACCATGTTGACATGGTTTTGTTGAAGTTCGTACTAAAATAATAAGACTATAGAGTAAACTTAAAATTTGTATTGACTATCTTATACAAACGAAGTAAATTTACTTCCGTTATTGCAGTTCCTTACGTCACTTTAACAGTGGTTCTCAAAGTGGGGTCCGGGGACCCCACCCCAGGTGTCCTTGAAGGCGTTCAGGGGCGGATTAACCCTTTATGGTGCCCGGTGCTTGGACCCAGTTTGGTGACCCCCAACCCCCCTGCTATTTTCAAAAAATCTTGACAAAATTTGGAATATTTTCCAGATATTTTAACAACACAAATCATGTATGCATATTAAGGTGGGGGTCCTTGACATGAAAAGGCCTAAGAGCCGCTGACTTTTCCATTTCCAATCTCTTCATATTACGGTAATAAGAGGGCACATTTTTTTTGTAGCATCATGATGACCTTGTTAATATAACAATATTACTTTGTGTTTTGTCTGCCAGGAGTTAGACATAAAACCACCGTTCAGATGGCTACAAGACCAGATCTTCCAAAGCTGGCCTACAGAAGACTGAAGGGGAAGAGTCCAGGTGTGGTCTTCCTACCAGGCTACGCCTCCAACATGAATGGACAGAAGGCTGAGGCCCTGGAGGAGTTCTGCAAGTCACTAGGACACTCATACCTAAGGTACACTAAATAGATCACTATAAAGATGGACCACACTCTGGATGATTCAGTTGAATCATTTTTATATTTATTTTACACATTCAAGACAGAAGCGTAGCAGCCGTTGGGGTTGGGCAACTTGACATTTTGCCCATCCTAAATGTTAATCCTGCCCTGCCCATCCAAAATGTTAATCCAGTGACTCAGGATGAGTTCACAAACAACTCCAGTGTAACACCTGCAGTGGTGGACAATGTACTCAACCTCAGTACTTGAGTTAAAAGTATAGATGCTCCTGGTCAAATATGAATCAACTGCAAGTAAAAGTTGCTATTTTCAATGGAAAAAATCTATGGATTGCTGTATTAAGAATTTGACATTTTCCCAAACTTAAAGATTTTCCAGAAATCCTCAAAAAATATCAATAATATGTAAAATGTACCTAAGTACAGTACTCGACAAGTAATCAGTTACTGTCCACCACTGGTAACCTGTAGCCAGTTGACCTTTGGTAGAACTTTGGTTTGTACAGCTACCTGGGTATGATATAGCGGTAAGTTCAAATATTGGTTATCATCTTTATCAGTCAGCTTTGTGCTCCATGAGTGAGGAATGCAGAATAGAGTTTTTTTACGTCTCTTGATCCATTCACTCTTTGCATTGCGATATAGGTCTCACAATCGTAGTCTCAAACTTTTAGCACATAAATGAACAATTGGATTCTGGCGATATATAAAAAAAACACACCTGTGTGAAGGTAGCGGCGCCTTTGATATATTTTGTCATAGATATGTGTTTCTACTAGAGAAACAATATTAAAAGGCTTCCAGTGGCACTAAATAGTGCCATTGGAAGCGAATCACCAAATGCATTCCAAGGTAAGTGGCAAAAACTGATCTGTCATAGCTGATAGAGTGGGTACCTAAAAAATAAACTTTAGGTACCCACTCAATCAGCTTCTATCTTCGTAGCTTTTTGTAGCAGATATACAAACTTCGCGCTTTATACCTTTAGGTATAGAGCGGATATTAGCCCTCTATACCTGGCTTTTGCGTCAACGTTCTGATTGGTCAGGCTCGCCAAGGTTCTGATTGGTCAGTTCCGTCAACGTTCTGATTGGTCAGGTCCGTCAACGTTCTGATTGGTCACTATTCATGACATCATTATGTTACTATTCATGACATCACTATGATGTCATGAATAGTGACCAATCAGAACGTTGACGGACCTGACCAATCAGAACGTTGACGGACCTGACCAATCAGAACCTTGGCGAGCCTGACCAATCAGAACGTTGACGGACCTGACCAATCAGAACCTTGGCGAGCCTGACCAATCAGAACGTTGACGGACCTGACCAATCAGAACCTTGGCGAGCCTGACCAATCAGAACGTTGACGGACCTGACCAATCAGAACCTTGGCGAGCCTGACCAATCAGAACGTTGACGCAAAAGCCAGGTATAGAGGGCTAATATCCGCTCTATACCTAAAGGTATAGAGCGGCTAGCGCCGCTAAAAAACGATATATAAAAAAACTGGTAAAGTTTTTGGGAACACCTGAATTTGAAAGAAGATCTCTAGCAGTGATTGGTCACCAGTGTCAGTGTAACATATCCAGTGTGTTCCTCCTATCAATTTATCTGCTTAAACTGTTATATTGAGTCCCGTTTCACCATGCAACGAGAGTGAGTGGAGAAGGAAAACAAATCTCCAGTTCTGCTCTCACAGTGCACAAGAATAACAGATAAAAGCTGAAAGAATTGTATATCATGGCCAGGTACCTATAACTTTTTTCGCTGTTGTTTATTGTGGCATTGCCTATTCTAAGAACAACTGAAATGTTAACTGAGTGAACAGTCCAGGCTCTTATTGCACTAATAATGTCTAATTGTAAATTATGTTACATCATCATGTACTCTTAAAGTACATGCTAAAGACATTGTCTTGGCTGCAGAGAGTGGATTTCTCTTGAGCAGGATGCCATCTCTCATTTGAATTGGTTTAATAACCAGGCAGATTATTTATCATATGGCACAGTCATTGCTACAAAAGGGCTATTATCCAGACAGGGGTCTTTTCCAAAAGAGAAATCAGGATGGTTAAAAGTAACCCATGTTATGGGATGACAGCCGCTCCTTCAGGATTCTGTTAATATGATTGAATGTTCTTTTGTATTGGAAAAAGACATACCTTAACGCCAAATACCAATTCTTTATTCTCTTGATTTGTACCAAACTGAGGCCCCATTAGTTTAATCATTGATTAATCATTTGGGCTGTCTTTTTTCATTGACTAGTCTCATCTGCTTAATATCTGTCTCTCTCAGCTTAAGATCACTGTCCTGAGCTGTTCAAATAGCTCTATATGGAGATACAGTTCAGTTCTTGGAAATACTGTATTTCCTATGAAGCAATTCTTATTAAAAAAAAATAGTATTACAAATAGCTCTATATGGAGATGCAGTTCAGTTCTTGGAGATACCATATTTCCTATGAAACCATTTTTGATAAGAAACTGGTATTTCATACATTTTAAAATGTAAAAAGAAATACTGTTGACAATCCTACTTTAAACTAGAAATGTGCGATCTCCACCAGCCCTGTCAGTCATGGGGTGCAGTCATTATGAGGAAGCTTCGGAGGGAAATAGTTTGAATGACGGAAGGTGCAACTGTTCACTGTTCTAAACATGTTTCTACAACAAACGAGATGTGCATTTATCAATAACTGCACAGAATCTGTGTGTGAGTGTATGTGTGTGCACGTGCAAATGAGTGTGTCTGTCCATGTGTCCCCAGAATAGAGAACCGTCCAACCAGTTCACTTTAACCTGGGTGTGCCTTTCACAGAGGGAGTGATGTGCCAAGTGCAAAGTTGTTTGGATCTGTGGTTGTTCGAAACGATCTATAAATCTCCAATTCTCCATATCTTTCAGTCTGTCTGTCCTTGTGTGTCCCTTTGGATACATTATTTATGCTTTCAACTAAAACAATTTATCCTGCAAATGATCTGGTACATTGTATTAGAAGGCTTGTACTTAGGCCTTTTTTCTTTCTGTCTTTCTTTGTTTATTTTTCTTTTTTGGGGGATTAGGATTTTATGTGGATTTCCATGTTCCAAACCTTTAATTCTCCTCTGAAAATACACCCTAAATTCATCGACTTACAGTGTACAGTAATGGTCTACTTCAATAAAACAAAATGTATAACATATAAATGAAACTTTTCTCCTGAGAATGGTCCAACTTTTTTATTTAACATTTTATTTAATTCTTTTTAACGTTTATTTAACCAAGCAGATCATTATGAGCAAATGATGTATAACTGGGCCTGGCACCTAATGTTTTGAGAACTTGAAACCTATGGGTTGTTGTGTTTGTGCTTTGTAAGGTTTGACTACACAGGTCATGGGGCCTCCGAGGGTGTGTTGGCAGAGGGGACGGTTGGCACCTGGAAGAAAGACGTCCTTTTTGTATTGGATGAGTTAACAGAAGGGCCACAGGTAAATATTTCCTTCAGGTAATATAACCATGCAAGGTGCTGACAGTCAGAAAGTTATGAAATTGCAACTCAACAAAAACAAAGAGTTCATTCTGTACTAGTGTCTTTCAATGGCGCCGTTCAGAGGACGACAGGGGACGCTTTATACTCCGTAGTACGACTGTGTTGCTTGCTAGAAAGAACACATCTAATTGCCATCTACATGTCAAGATGTGACTCGCTGTTGGGTTGTAGATGTGTTATTTTCTGCAACACCGTCACTATCATCAGGTGTTGTTTAGCCACATTGGTCTACACTACCACTCTACAGCTAGTTGTATTTGCGGTTGGACTCTGAACTTAGTCCTAGTAGTCACCATGCCAAAGTGGGACAAATACACAAAGATTTACCAAGTCCCACGGTCTACAGAGCTTCTGAAGTTTTGCTCCTGTTGGTGACAGCTGAGCTGAGTAATGTACATTAACATAGCCAGCGTTGTTTCAATAAAAATTATGTTAAAATAAAACATGGGGGGGTTCCATTGTGAGGGGCCAGATATGGATTCATAAGTCTGTTAAGGGGCACGGATATTGAATAGGGGGCTCTGGCTCAAAAAATGTTGAGAACCACTGTTCTATACCCAACTGTCACTAGTGTCCAGTGTGTTTGTACCATTTTAACTCCAGAAGATGGCACTGTTTTCCGCTTTTCAGGCATCTCTAGCTCTTTGGACTTTCTCCATTGCTTCTGTGAATACATGATTGTTATCTAAATGTAGGGAGATTGTTATCCAAAAAGAGAAGGGAAGCCACATATACAATGCCAAAAAATATGCTTTATTACATTACTATGCTCAAATGTATTTGCTTGCTGCCTTATGACGAGTTAACAAGTTAACAAAACGCGATACAGGAGATGTTTTTAAAGATTTTTTTTTTTTTTGGCATTGTACAATGGCTCTCCTTCTCTTTGTTCTTATTTTTCCTGTTCGGGAACCCTAAGTTCCACTTTTTATGGAATATCCTAATGTAGAGAGAGATTCATGACATCATCTGGGACTGAGGAAATCCTCTTTCTATAACCTTTTCAGTTATTTGTCAGTCAGACAAAACATTTCAGTTAACCATGTGTTTATAATCTTGTTATCTGTACATCATAGATCCTGGTGGGCTCCAGTATAGGAGGATGGCTGATGCTTCTGGCCGGCATTGCACGCCCAGAGAAGACAGCTGCGCTAGTGGGCATCTCCACGGCAGCCGATCACATCGTCACGGCTTTCAATTCTCTTCCTCTGGAGGTGAGAGTGCCCCAAATGAATGCATTTATATTTTAAGTTGCTATCACGTCATGATTAACAATAACATGTTAAAACAATTTTAAGAGCACAAAAATGGTGCCATTGCTGTATCTAGACAGGCACACATGTAATGCAACTAATTAGATCTCCCCTTGTAAAGGGCATTGGAGCAACTGAGTACATGCATTTATCGTCATGTAAACAATTTTTACCGTCAGTCTCTCGAAGACTGACGGTAACTAGTAACACCCTGGTAACTAGTAACACTGATGCCTGCAGAACACTTCGTCCTGGTCAGTGAGCATTCACTCTATTTATATGGTTTGGTCCGCCCATGTGGGTGTAACCTTCTGTTGATTAATCATGTGACTTGTGTATTGTCTTAAATGTCGAAACTCAGGCTCCAGCACTGTTCTATAGCAGTGGCTACTGTCTCCCAAGCTTTTTATCTGATCTAATCAATCAACTCTCTCAACACTCTCATGTGACATGTGCAAAGTCCCCTGATTTCAACACTGTAGTTCAGAGCTGTAGTTCTTAGAATTGCATATATTTGTACTTATTATGACTGAATATCCTGAAACATTCTTAAAATAATATATAGGAAGGCGCTAGAAGGCCACATGTGCAGGTAACATGCCAATACAAACGCCATCGTTACATCATAATAATGGATCATTCTACAATTGCAGTGTCACATGGGTCAACGATCTGATTGGGTGCACCTTATTCAAATTCATTGCCAGCGTTTTGTTTTATGGACATTCTCTGTGTCTGTGTGATTTCTCAATCTCCGCTCTTGAAAATCCAGACACGTAAGGAGTTTGAAGAGAAGGGCGAGTGGTCGGTGGCCTCCAAGCATGCAGAGGAAGGCGCGTACAAGTTTAGCATGGACTTCCTACGCGAGGCGGAGAATCACTGTGTGCTGCAAAGCCCCATCCCCATCATGTGCCCAATCCGGCTCATTCACGGCCTGAAGGACGAGGATGTGCCGTGGCACATCTCCATGCAGGTGGCAGAGCGCGTCCTCAGCCCAGATGTGGACGTCATCCTCCGCCGACACGGCCAGCACCGCATGGCCGACAAGGACGACATCAAGCTCATGGTCTACACCATCGATGACCTCATAGACAAGTTGACCACCCTGGTCTGAGTGAGAGGGGAAGGGAGCATGAGAGTCAGGGAAAAGCACCTGCGAGAAAAATCCCAGTCAGTGGCAATGGTCCAATCTCTGCCAAACTAGATCCCTTATGCCGCTCAGTTATCCTACCCTTGGTTTCCCTGTTCCTATAGTCAGTTTGTTGTTTAACAGGCCCTTGCAGACGTTAATGCACAGGCAGTGCAAACTGTAATGAAAGGGAGCCCCCCTACAAACTGCTCCCTTGTTTCTTCAGGTTGTGTTTGTACTTGTTCCTGTTTATTATGTCAAGTGTTAATTTTGACCATCCTCTACGAGGTCTGCCGCTGCCATCGCCGCTGTCTGCTGCTGCTGTCTGCTGCCGCTACCACTTTCTTTTCTTTTTTTGACCATTCTTTCTTGTCATTTTAGACATGTAGTTGTTCTGTGCCTTTTTTAATCTCTTTTCACCTGTTTTGGCCAATAAAGCCTCTGCACACCAAAGTGCAGGTGTCTGTACTTGAAGCGATAGCACCCATCATTACACCCAAACACTATGTAACTGTTCACATCCATGCACTGATGTTATAAATGAAGGCTGAATGCACTTGGGATTTAAACTATTGAAAGCTTTACAGCATGTACATTAATGCAGTAGGCAAATACATTAGATATGCATTCATAAAACTGCTAAAAGAGAACCTTGTTTACAAAGCAATTACTGATTTAAGTAAGTTATGTTTGATTGACTCAAGATAAGTATCAAAGGTGGTGTAGCTGCATTTGGTTTTGTTTGCAGAACTGGTAACATCTGTATATCTACTGCCAGGCCTGTAGTTGTAGAAGGGCCAGCCCTGCTGGAGTGAGTGAGTTGTTGATTAACATGTGATTGGCCACTTGCTGGACTGTGCTCAATGGGGCGAAACCTGCCAGTAACTTGCCCTCTCAGGTCTGCTAACTGCGATTATGACCTTTAACTTGCACGCTTAAGGTATGTGATCAGTCACCTCTATATCAAGCCCCGAAACCCGAGGACATCATTTAATATGAGCATGCATCTGTTGTGAAAAATATGTATGGATGAGTGCAAATCCACATGAATGAGAAATTCATTATTGGCTATATCTGACACATTGTATACAGTATGTTGCTATTTTACCATGACCTCCCTAATCTTTGTCCACAATTAAATTCATATATTATTTTATAGGAAAACGTGTGCATATGGGACATTCTGCCACAAAAAAAATTAGCTGCATCTTTAGGAGACTAGGGTACATGTTGTCCACGTTGCTGCTGCACTCTACACACAGGACACAGCCGTTCTCTGGAACATTCATCCACCTCCAATAACTCAATAAAAAGAAGACAAATAGGCAGGCCTACCTCTCATTATTGCAACTAGACTAGCTCCAAATGACAGTAAGCCTTATCTGCCTTCCACAGTAGCTTATACGTCCAAACCTAGACGCAAATACCTATGAACTTGTATACTAGCTAGCTACCTCACAGCTTAATGTGTATTAGGCCTATACATTTGCCTTAATATGGAACAAAATATAGGCTATATGTGTATTTAATATAGATGTAGGCCTATAGTGTGTAGAGAGAGTAGGCTACTCCTGTATATTATGTCCTCCTGTTATGTTCTCATGGCAGGTACTGGTAGCCAGGTCTATCGCATAGTAGCCTTGGATCAAGACTATCATAGATGTATTTTATCGATTCTGACATCTATGATACGAAAACAAAAGTCAGACTTGATCAAATACTTCTTGATCCAAGGGTAATCGCGTAGCATACGGAGCCTATGGGCACACTATACTGTATCTTGGACTACTGTATCTTAGTTCATAGCCTACTACAGGTAGGGTTGTCACAAAATGAAATTTCACTTGATTACATGTCACACAATAATTGCGATTAAGCATTTAATTGTGTTTTTTCCATTTGTTTGGCTTTTAGGCTTTGAAGTTGCACAGGGCAGATATGACAAATCTAAATATACAAAGAAATTACTGACATTTAATAACTTTATACTTTTGAGAAAACATTAATGGTGGCCGATCTACAAGCTCACAACTCGTAGCATCGGGACGCCTTGTGAGCTTGTAGATCTGCTATATTTCCACTATTCTTTTTTATAATGTTTGAAAATATATGATAATTTTTCAACATGGAAACGATTATGATGATTATGCAAAAAATAATTACGATTATCTCAAATAATTGCGATTAGGCGCTTATGTAATAATTGTGACAGGCCTATAACTACAGGCTACTCAAAGCTGGAATCGTGAATATCGATTTGTCTGTGTGCTGTATAGAGAGGTCCCATGATGCCCCTGTCGTATTGTGCCTTTATCCGATCCCCAATGGACGCCTTCCTGAGGCGGTCGCATATAAAACGGGCATCGTGCCACTCCTCCTCCCGGACAATGTACTGTAAGGTCTTTTAGCCTCGCCTGACGCACAGACGGACGCGCCTCCGTTGCGCTTCATGGATGCTTCAGCGATTCAGCATCAACTCAGCGGAATTAACACAGTGGCAAGGGGACTACAGTCTACGGGAACGTCCTTGATCTAGAGTAAGTGCACATATACACAGCCTTCATGGGATAGATATTATGCGATTGCATGACGCAGTGGCCCACAGTAAATGGCCCATAGCTACTTTTGAATTAGAGGCATTGCCAGTATGCTAACTTTAATGCCTCTAGGGCAGTGGTGTTCAACCCTTTTCATATCAAGGTCCATTATTTGAGCCACGGACCACCATTTGATGAGATTTAGCCTCTCAGACCCAAGACTTAGCATAATTTGTTATCGTTGGATACGATTTTGTCCACAATGCCATGCTGTATTTATGTGGTACCAATAGGAGAGATAACAGGCAAACCTTGATCAAAATAACAATTCTTTAATTAAGTAATGCAGATGTTTAACAATAATTTAACTCTTGAGAGCGTAAAATGAAACCAAATGGACCCGCAAGGGTCCATCTGGCTTCATATCACACTGTCAAGAGAAAGATCTAATAAGGGTCCATTAGGTTACCAACTCTCCATCATTTAGCTGGGGACCACCTGGAACCCCCTCAATGTCCCCGGACCACTGGTTGAGAACCACTGCTCTAGGGTATCACATTTCAGGAACCATTTCGATATTAAGTCACAATGCTGTGTCAGTTTATTGTCATATAGGCTACAGTAGGCTACATATCAGGATTTCCTGATTCCGATTGAAAAGTTTTCCTTCTGCGTTATTGTTGCGGGTGCTGCATTTGCTTTGATTTATGCTTGGCGTTGCTTTGGTCTACATCAGCGCGCATATAATACGAGTAATTGGATTGGCTGCTTCCATGGCAATAAGAATGGCTGTCCTTGTCTGGGACAGATGCCAAGGAGAACCACACCCATCCCCGCAAGAGCCCCATGTCTCTGGGGGGTGCGCCTGGGAGACTATTATTAAGCTGAAAAGGACAGGTGTTATTGGGAAAGAAAAGATTTAGAAAGAGAACATTTTAAATGTTTAAGCTATGAAAAGGTTTTGTACATTATTCTACAACTGTTGGTACTATTGAGGTTACCCAGTTGTGGAAGAAGTAGGCTACTCACATTTTGTACTTAACTAAAAGTACCTGATAACTTCGGAAAAAACAGGAAAGTACGCTTTCAAAAAGGATTACCGTAAAAAGAAGTAACACAGAGTCAGTCTTAAATAATAATCAGGTTTACTGGATTATTTGCACAGGAGAGACAAGGTGGTACAGCATCAAAAAATATCCTCTACTGGTAATACAAAATGTTCATCAATATAACAGACAGTTTATCTTTCATTAAGCCCACCCCACAATATAATATCAACATGAACAGGGGCGAAGGCTCATCTTGGTGGCAAGGTTGTCTGTGCTAAGGCATCATGGATAAACTGTAGCCACAACTTTCATGGGTAAGAAAGAGTAGGCCAGGGAGCAAGGACATCTTATCTTAGCAGTTACAGAACTGTCCCTTCTGAGCAAATACATCATACTTTATGCAATTATCCAAAGTGATACAATACAATAATCATAATCTAATACACTATCGATTATAAATTATCCATCAGCACCAATACCACATTGTAGAAATACTCTGTTATATAAATAACAGAGTATAATGAAGTATACATTTACTTGAGTAAAAGTACAAAAGGATTCACATTAAAATATACTTAAGTACTGAAAGTAAAAGTACTCATACTTGTAAATTGACTATTTTCAGATAGCCAAAGTATTATATAGGGCTGAAGTGGTTAATGCATGTCTTGAAATAATAATCAAAATCTACAAAGTAGCTAGTAACAAAATGTTTTAAAATATTGTAGTGGAGTACAATATTTGCCGCTGAGATGTAGTGGCGTAGAAGTAAAAGTATTGAAAATTGGAAATGCTCCAGTAAAGTAAAAATACATTACAATGGTACTTAAGTACAGTACTAGAGTAAATGTACTTAGTTACTTTCCACCACTGAGGGTACCATAGTGGCGGGGTGGTGGGGGGACAACGACTTTGCTTAATTCTTATGTTATAATTTGATTTTGTCCTTGCAGCTTCAACTTTGCTGTTTTCCTCCAGGGTTGCTTTGGTTTGGTGTAGCTTGTTGGGTGTGTTGTCATGGCGAACAGGGGACCCAGCTATGGGCTGAGCCGAGAAGTTCAAGAGAAGATAGACCAGAAGTATGACACCGATCTGGAGGTCAGGCTGCTGGACTGGATAGTCGCACAGTGTGGAGGAAACCTGGAGCGACCACAGTCGGGCAAGCAGAACTTCCAGAACTGGCTGATGGATGGAACTGTGAGTGCCTTAGTACTTCTGCTGGAAATAGAAATAGGCTAACCGTTGAATTATTTAGCCTGTCACGTACTAAATTATATTTGACAGCACTGTAAAACTTAAAAGGGAAATTAACGTAGAGGTGTTAAAATGCTCAACCAAATGATGTGTCAAGTACAAAATATGTTAAATTATCTTCATCTAAAGGAACATTTAAACTGGGCCATAACATTAGTCATGCAGCTAGTTAACGAACGCCTAATTGAAGGTTAGCTGGGGTGTGTGTGTGTGTGTGTGTGTGTGTGTGTGTGTGTGTGTGTGTGTGTGTGTGTGTGTGTGTGTGTGTGTGTGTGTGTGTGTGTGTGTGTGTGTGTGTGTGTGTGTGTGTGTGTATATATGTATGTGTGTATATGTATATATATATATATATATATATATATATATATATATATATATATATATATATATATATATATATATATATATATATATATATATATATATATATATATATATATATATATATATATATGTATATGTATATATATATATGTATATATATATATATATATGTGATTTGAGTTGTGAGTCCAGGTGGTAACATTGTGGGCAGTGTTTCCCATGTGGGAGACCGAGGATCAAACACATTGCGGGGGATCAGGGTCGGGTTCTCTAGTAGTGCAATGGAGGTCAATGGGGGTGAATGTAGGGGAAAACACCCTGCCTGAAGCCAAGAAGCCTAATATCTCCCTTGGCCGGGGGCCGCTGGGGACGACTGAGCAGTAGACGTTTGGTTTCCCACACAGGAGACCTGGGTTAAAATCTAGGTGGCTACAACAGCTCACCACTCCACATCTCTCCTCCAGATTCTCTGCAGGCTTATCAACAGCCTGTATCCAAGAGGGAAGGAACCCATCAAGAAGATTCCAGAGACACAGATGGCATTCAAACAGATGGAGAAGATCTCCCAGTTCCTGCAAGCAGCAGAGGCCTATGGGGTGACAACCACTGATATCTTTCAAACCGTGGACTTGTGGGAAGGTGAGGTGTTCTCAGATCATTATTGCTTTTGATTGACACGTTTAATTTCACATCTGATCTATACCATCCTTCCAATCATCTGCAGCTCAAAACAAGATTCCACTCAGTGCTGAATTGCTTGCCCAATTTTTAAATCAATTGTATGAGACATTTTTTCAATATGTGTTTTGACAATAGGAAAAGACATGGCAGCAGTGCAGAGAACCCTGATGGCTTTGGGCAGCGTGGCCCTCACTAAGGACGATGGCCATTACAGAGGTGACCGTGATTGGTTCCACAGGTGAGGAGAACGCTCATTGCAAACAACACAAAAGTGGTCTACTTTTCTGGAGCTCTTTGGACATGGTTATTTAATTCCATAATTCCTCAGCTCAAGCCTGTCTTGCTTTATTCTGTATTGGTAGGAAAGCCCAGGGGTATCGGCGGGAGTTCACTGAAGAGCAGATGCGCAGAGGGCAGAGCCTGATTGGCCTGCAGATGGGCAGCAACCAAGGGGCCTCCCAGTCTGGCATGACAGGTTATGGTCAGCACCGTCAGATCATGTAGATCCTGGGACAATGATGGGATGCTCAGTAGTAGCCCACTTCCTCACGTCTACACCATATTATCCACCGATCCTTTGAAAATGTATCCCTAAAACCTCCATAAACTGCGTACCTCTGGCTGTGTTAACGTCACAGTTTCCCTTCAAATGCTGCTTGTCCCCAACACAGAGCCCTGTCTCCATCTCCAACACTTATGTTAAATGCCAGAACCTATTCATTTCATTTCTCCCTTTGGCTATTTGCTGTCCTCACTCTGGACTTGTTCAATGTCAGTCATTCAACATTAATTTAGTCTTACAGAGAACCCAGAGTTGGAATTGAAATCATACACATCTTCAACAGACATAAGCAGTGTTATATAGCATGTATTCCATTTCTTTGTATTTTTTTGTATTTGTTCATCTATTTGTGTGCCATTGTTCAATGATTTGGTACAGACTGTTACAATGTATTATTGTTTCACCTTGAGCTACTGTATAATAGAACTCAATGACTGATGATGTCTCTGCAATCTTGTCTGTGAAGACTTATTGCTGTATCCTATGTAACCAAATCACCATCACATTGTGCCTGGTTAAGGAAATACTGTACAGAGACTGTGTCCTGCTATACTGGCCTCAAACTTCGAACTCTGATATGTTTGGTTCATTATGGACGTTGGTCTTTTAAGGGTTATGCGTTAGAATAGATCAGCCTATAATGTGTCCAGTTTTGCTCAGGCCAAGTGTATGACAGTGAAGTTACCATTTTTAGTTGCAGGTATGATTCTAGTTCTATTGTGCACTTTTATGTTGTCATGTTTATATTTTGGAAATATATTTATATCTCGAGGCTTGTTATGTAAAATGTTGCTGAAATAAAGTATGTCAACTTAATTGTTTGTAGGTCTATGAGATGATAAAGCTGAGGCATTCTGATAGCTGTAAGGAGATCGAGGGGTTTAAAATTGTGCTGTAAGGGAAACTTGTTACACTCAGTTAAACTCAGGATTTTGCACTATAATAGTATAATTCATGACCATTATTGTGTTATAGAACTGTTTCTTCCAGTCATCCCCTGTGATATTGTTTAATAAAGAAGAAATGCCATAAATATATTGCTTAGAAATATGTTACATTATACTGAGATTGTACTGTATTATAGAAAGAGAAAGTAAGTGAGTAAGCCTCATACACTGACAAAATACTTGTATGTATTTTCCTTTAATTCATCCCATGGAAGTGCCATGCATCTATAGAATGGTATGAGTATAAATAAAGTAATTCTAACAAGACTGGGTTGGGCTTTGGAGCGCAAACTGAAAAGGTCAAAGTTGATGGCAGTAGTACAGTTTATGGGGTCATGTTAATAATGATAAATCTTTCAAATAGCTCGGATGATAAAAGCATGCATGAATTAACTTATTTGCTTCTTAATAGTTTCCATCAGCTAACTGGAAGCTTCTTAATAGCTGAAACATGTAAATCAAAGGTTAGAGTTGAAATGTTACAGTCTATCATTCTGTCTTGCATACCAATATTGTTCTCTCACAACACTATTAAATAGGAGTTACCCATCCATGTGAAAATGTTGTGACAGCATGTACAGTAATTCGCATGATTTAAGTTTAATATCCTGCACTGAGTCACTACAGGAAGAGAGGTGAATCTTTGTTATGTGGTTCATGGCTGGTTCTAGATGGTAAAAGAGTGGAAAAAAGACCACGGATGACTCCTTTGACCGAGACTAAGAAAATAACTTTCTGTTTATTTTGATATGCTCAATAAAGTGCTCAAGTGTGAAGTGCAGCAAACGTCTCAGTCATGCGATCATCATCATGATGGTCGCATGACTGGAATATTTGCTGCACTGAACACTTGAGCAGTTAAGGACAAAGAAAGGCGCAACAGTTTACCCTGGACTTTACTGGTTCTAGATGGTGCCACAAGTTGAGTCCAAGCTGATAATTAGCTCCGAAGAGAAAGGAGAGCCATCTAGAGGAGCATGGGCGATGAGGAACTGAGTAACTGACGGGAGGCAACAATAAGTAAACCAAAAAGTAGCCTGACCAATGGAATGGGGGCTTAGTGGACAAACTTTATTGTTGTCCAAAGTTCTTATCCAGTTAGTGTTTTGTTTGGTTGGTGCCTTGGCTGTCTTTTATTTTGCTCCCATTTCTTCCATGGGTATTGATGTGGGTTTGATAACTACTTATAGATGTGCTGGTGTGCTTGCACAGTGCATGTTATAAATTAGTGTACTGTAACTTGGCTTGCAGTTGTTTGAGTCTTATAAAGTTTAACGCTGCAATCTTTTAGTTTGCATCAAGGACAATGCTGCGAATAAGACTGAGCATCACTCTTTTGCTCCTCCTATTGGCTGCGAGGTGTCTTGCACAGGCAGAAACTACTCTGCCAAAAGGATGTGTCTGTGGACATCCAGGAATACCAGGGGACCCTGGACACAATGGATTACCAGGCAGAGATGGTCGAGATGGACTCAGAGCGGACAAAGGTGATCGCGGTAAGTTAGAAGAAAGAGGTTCAACCCAAATCAAATTATCTACAATTCTCTTTAGCCTATATCTATTCGCTGCACTTTTCCTCTGTCAAGGTTTTATGCATCAGTTTCAAGATTTTTGAATGCACAATTATTTCATTGATAAAGGTGAACTTGGAGCTAGTGGAACTCCAGGCAAGGATGGCCTTAAAGGAGACAAAGGGGAATTGGGTAGGTGTTTTTATAAATGAACTACAAAACTGGAAAGTGATGGTCATGAATTTGTAATATCTTGGAGAGATATTTCACCTATCCTCACAATGCACATGCATCTTCATTTGTTTATGCGTCACAGTTTCTAGTCATTCTGTGTCATGTTTTTCAAATACATAGTAATTGAATAGTAACAATAGCACTCACTATTAAGACATAGTATAGGCAGAGTTTCAAAGGGTTCTTTGGGTATACCATCTAGCCAATCCAATAGAATATTGTTTGTTTATAAAATAACATACTGACATATTGAATAAATGTGATTGGACTATTTTACTTTCACTAATGCACTCTTTAAAATGTTACCATTTAAAGGAGTAGTTCACCCAAAAAAGTAAGTATTTTCTATCAATTACACACCACATGAAGCCTTGAATTCATGGAGATGTTTCTGTTTTTGTCGCATTCCTAAGCCAATAATTTGATGACCGGGTCATCGGTCAATAGGATACTCAGTAGTGGACTCTTTGTGTCTCCTACTGGAGACTCCGCCGGTCATCAAATTATTGGCTCAGGAATGCGACAAAAACTAAAAACTCTCCGTGAATTCAAGTCCTCATGGGGTGTGTAATTGATAGAAAATAAGTCTTTTTTTTGGGTGAACTACTCCTTTAATGTTCAGGCAGAGTTCAGGCTGAACACTGTTTCAGCAGACTAATCCACTTAATTAAACTCTGAGAGTGTAACAATGTGCCCTTAAGGGTAATCTGTGTCAGTTTTTAACACCCTCAGAGTTCAAATTAACCCTGAGGATTTTGCTGTGTACAATTCAGTATGATTTTCAATAGCTTTCATTACACACCTCAGCTGGAAAAGCTAGCTCTGAATTGTCCTTGTCGTTTACAGGTGCAGCTGGCTCTTTAGGGCCCAAAGGAAAAAGAGGTGACAACGGAGAAAGGGGCCTACCTGGGAAAATGGGGCCCCAAGGAGTCCAGGGACCCATTGGCCTGAAAGGAAATAAGGGAGAGCTCGGACTACCAGGGCCCGGAGGGCCTGTGGGGGCAGTGGGTCCTCTTGGACCTGAGGGGTCAAAAGGAGAAATTGGCCCCCGGGGAGACAGAGGCATTCAAGGGCCTTTAGGACCCCCTGGAAGACCTGGCCCAAAGGGGGACATGGGTGTTCCGGGGCACAAAGGCACCATGGGTTACCGGGGGGAGAGAGGAACTCGAGGGGAGAAGGGAGATAGAGGCGAGAAGGGAGAAACATTCATCCTCCCCCGTAGTGCTTTCTCTGTGGGTCTCACAGAATTCACTAAACTCCCAGCGCCGAATGCACCGATCCGGTTCGACAAAATCATATACAACAAGCAGAATCACTACGACCCACAGACTGGCAGGTTTACATGCGCCGTGGCAGGTGCTTATTACTTTGCCTACTACATCACAGTGTTCTCCCGAAATGTCAAGGTGGCTCTGATGAAGAACGGGGCAAAGGTCATTCACACCACGGATAACTACCAGAGCAGTGAAGACCAGGCAGCAGGGGGCGCTGTCCTGCACCTAGATGTGGGAGACAGGGTGTGGCTGCAGGTAGCTGGGGGGGAGCTCTTCAACGGGCTCTTTGCTGATGAAGATGACGACACGACTTTCTCTGGATTTATAATCTTTGGAGCTTAATCATAGCAGTACAGTACAACACTGAACCATTGTGTGTCAAGAGAGATTTGCTTGTCAAAAATGTAGTCTCGTAGTGTATGGTATTTTATCCTAATCTCAAGTCTCACATCTTACTGAAATTACATGTATTCATTTTCATCTTCAGTAGGCCTGCTATGTAATTAAAATAAACTATAAACACTAATTTGTGTGTTGTTGCTGGGGGGGGGGGGGGGGGGGGTAATTCAACTGTTCAAAACAAAATGTTTCCACCTCTGTGGTCTCCTTTAAAAAACCTCCCCAGTAGGCTACATAGTTCACAAAATTACAGAACAACAACGAATGACTAACATCCTAAACTAATTATCTGCGGGGTGGCACAATGGGGATGGGCTCAGCTGCTATTGCTAATGTAGGCTAAACAGCAGTATGCATGACAATGCAATGCCAAATAACTGGACTGTCTAGTCCTGTTTGTTTTACAATAATAGCTCAGAGAAAGTGCATACCAATCAGCAAAAAAAAGAAGAGAAGTAGTGAGACGTTTGTATTGCTCATTCAACGCTGCACCTTTTTCTTCAATGGGACGCATCAAACTGTATGTGGGCGCGTCTTCAGATCACGGACAGTGGTGGAAAGTAACTAAGTACATGTACTCAAGTACTGTACTTAACTACAATTTTGAAGTTTTTTTTTACTTTACTGGAGTATTTCCAAATGTCAATACTTTTACTTCTACTCCACTACATCTCAAAGGCAAATTTTGCCTTGCCTTGTGAGCTTGTAGATCTAATATTTTCAAAAGATTTGTATACATAACATTTGTTAAGTTGTGAAATGGGACATTCTGCATAATGAGTAATGTCGACTTTTGGTACTTTAAGTACATTTTGATGCCAATACTTTTGTACTTTTACTCAAGTAACTTTTGAATTCCGGACTTTAACTTGTTGCAGAGTATTTCTACATTGCATTATTGATACTTTTACTTCAGTAAACAATTTGAGTACTTTTTCCACCACTGCCCCAATTGATCCGCAATTGGCTGTCGTAGAATGGTCACGGTCCGGTCAACCAATAAGCTCATCGTAACCAAGCCGATGGCCCCTCCCCTTAATCAGTCCAACAAGTGCACAGTGATGCTGTGACTGTCTGTGGTTCAACCTGCCAAGAAGCACTTCTTACTACTGGAGCATCAACGGACTCATCCGGGGTGTTTTCAACTATTTCCAGACACTTAAATGTGTTTACATTTTTTTTTCTGTTATCGCAAAAAAGAGCTTCTTCCGTTCGGTCAAGCAGTTTTCTTTTCTTTTAGCGTAGGGAGGGATTTAATTTAGTAGAAGCTGCAACAAGTGGACTTTTCGCTAGCTGTAGTGGCTACAGTGTAGCCCCTGTGTTTGAAAAGTAGCCATTTGTCTCGAGATGTTGCGAGGTAGTTGGCATGGTAGCGGCTAAACCGCAGCTTTGTTTTACTCCCTCCTGACAACATGGTTTCTAATGTGAGCGTCGATCAGTTCAACCTTTGGACTCTTCAGAGAAAAAACTCAGCCTTGTTCCAAATCGTCTGGTTGACCATCATGGTGGTCAGCCAACAACAAAACCAGCTGCTGTGTTGATGTGAAACATCAAAAAGGACAACCCCGACTATGAGCAGGGTAAGCTAAGCACCATTGTGTAGTGGTGTAAAGTAATTAAGTACATTTACTCAAGTACTGTTCTGAAGTAAAATTTGTAGGTGTTTTTTTTACTTTACTGGAGTATTTCCAATTTTCAGTAGTTTTAACTTCTACTCCACTACAAGGCAAATAGTATACGTTTACTCCACTACAATTATTTGAAAACTTTACACGAGTTGCTTTGTATATTTTGATATTTTTTTTTATACGAAACATGCATTAGCCAATTCAGCCCTGTTTACATTTCGGCCATTTGAAAATACCCGACCTACAAGCTCACAGCTTGTAGGTCTGCTTGTAGGTCTGCTATTTTCAAAAGATTTATCACACATTTTACACATTTGAAAATTTGTGAAATGGGACATTCTGCATAATGAGCACTTTCTACTTTTGATACTTTAAGTTCATTTTGATTCCAATACTTTTGTATTTTGAATTCCGAACTTGTAACAGAATATTTCTACATTGCAGTATTGGTACTTCTCCCACCACTGTCATTATGTGCCATAGTACCCATTAAACAACACATGAATGTGATCACATTTTCATAAGGGTTAATAACAGTACGATGTCTTGTTTATTTTTACTTTTCGGCTTTGTTTTGCCGTTTTTACATCACAATAGTACAGGGTTTCTTGCCTGTTGTGTGCTTTGGGAAACAGAACCAAAGGGGGCTATTGTGGTGCATTACAGCCTTGGTTGTTATAGTGATGTGATTGTGGGAGATGCCAGGCAGCAGTGGTGTAAAGTAACTAGGTACATTTACTCAAGTACTGTACTTATGTCCAATTTCGAGATATTTTTTACTTTACTGGAGTATTTCCAATTGTCAGTACTTTAACTTCAACTCCACTACATCTCAGAGGCAAATATTATACTTTTATTCCACTCCAATATTGGAAAACTTTATTTATAGTTACTTAGAAGATTTTGATTATTATTACAAGACATACACTAACCACTTCAATCCTATTTACATTTTGGCCATTTGAAAATTGCACATCTACAAGTTCACAATGCATCGTGATGCAACGCATTGTGAACTTGTAGATCTGCTATTTTCAAAAGATTTGTATACATCTGAAACTCGATGAGTACTTTCTATTTTTGATGCTTTTAACTTGTAACAGAGTATATCTACATTGCAGTATTGCTACTTTTACTTAAGTAACACCTTCTCCATCACTGGGGAGATGCCAGGCAGTGAGATGGTGAAGGAAGGGGTGGGGGCCTCCTCAGCAACTACAAAGAGCTTTATGGGCAAAGCAAGTTCATTAATGCACAAATAAGTAAGCAGTTCCCCCTCCCTAGTTCATTGCCAGCTTAAAAACAACTACACTGTAATCCTCTTTACAGCTGCTTGTTTGCAAGGCATATAGTTAATTCTGGTCATGCTGTAATAAACACCCATTTTGGGGGAAGTTTGCAGTCATCCATACAGTGCTTGTTTTGCGTGAACCTGTTTTTACAGCTCCCCTGCCATCAAACTAGGGAGTTAAATTCTATTTCTAAAAGTATGACATGTGTGTGGTATATCCTCCTGTTGCATGTATTACAATTTACAGCAGACTGAGAGTTCCATAAGAAGGTTACACTGCTTGTGTTCTAAAGATTCAGCATCAACGCCTCCTACATAGTAGTAACTCAGCAGGTATAATACTTTTCATGGCACCATTCCATAGTTGATGCAGGCAAGTCGAGCAAATGGGAGACCATTCAGTTTTACACATCAGATGAGGAAATTAAGGAGAGTTTTGTGTTCTGTAGGTTATAAACCATTTTTCCTCACAAAGTCTGCTCCCTATAAATCATTTTTTTACACTCAGTTGGCAAAATTGTAACTGTATGCCTATAACCTTGTAACCTGGCCCATAAGATAAACCTTCGTTAATAGCTGGAGGGAAATCAAGGGGTCATAGCAGCAACAGCAGTGACAAAGAAACACAGGAGAGATAGGGTTGTCACGATAAAACAATATGTTGTATAACTTAAATATACAAAGAAATGACATGTTTAAAAAACGTTATACTTTCACATTTTTAAAGAATTGTGGAAATAGCGAATCTACAAGCTTGTAGATCTCCGTTTTTTGCCATGTTTAAAATAATGTTTGAATATGTATGAACATGTTTCTAGATGTTAATTATTGCATATGATTATTATGCAAAATAATTGCGACTATCTCAAATACTTGCAATTAGACGATTATGTAATAATTGTGACGGGCCTAAAAGAAAGGTACAGATAAAAGTGTGATGAGACTCAGAGCATATAAAACATGCATACAATGTTTTATTGCTTATGAGCCACAAGGCCCATAAGCAGTTATCCCTGTACATTTAAATATGCTGTGTCAGATTGGTGGAATAAGTTGTATAATGCAGGTAGAACAGTCTAGTTGAGTGCTGTACTGCGGTTAGGTTGTTGTCAACTTGGCCTAATAATGTTTTGTCCTGGCTAAACTCTGTACACTGTGGTGCGGTGTTGGATTTCTAGGTGGCTGTTTCTATGACAAACCACAGCAGATCAGGTGGGTGAGTTAGCGGGTGCCTTGGTGCAAATGGTTGACACTCCCAGGCTTTGGCGTATACCGGTACTTCCCATGATCTATGGAGGGGTGTGGCCCCAGTCTCTGTCTTCGTTCATCAAATTATAAGGAACTAGGTCACAGCCACAATATGAGACTTCTGGAGTAGCCTACAGCTAGTCAGAGAGGTCACCTGAGCTAGTTGCACTTTGCAAAACCTATTTCCGATTTTTGAGCAATCCAGCTGTATTAGAACATTGTTGGCTTGAAATCATCCCTTTGCCAGACTTGTGGCTACTTTAGTGAACTACCTTCAATAAAATAGATTATAATCACTACAGTACATTAATATGGTAGAAATAGTTGGCAATAGCTTAAGGTGGCATTTAGCCCAGATCACCTTCCATTTGTCAACACAGTGCTTGTCAAATGCACATCTTGGTGCCTCCTGTGGGAAAACACTGCAGTTCTTCTTATAATAGATCTTTTTGTCAGTCTCTCAGTCAGTGTGGCTGAATAGCCTAGTTGTCTCTCTGATTAGGCTATAATGTGTGGATGAAACAAGTCCCGAACTCAGACTGGTAAAGCTTTGGTAATCTGATTAGTACTGGTAGGGAAGAAGACAAGGCTACACACACACAGTCACACACAGTCTCTCACACACACACACACACACACACACACACACACACACACACACACACACACACACACACACACACACACACACACACACACACGCACACACACGCACACACACGCACACACACGCACACAGACGCACACAGACAGACACACTCCCCTCAAACTCTCGGCTGGTCTTGCTGCTGGACTCGGGACATTCAGTCTCCTGAAATTTCTCCTCAGACCACCCGGCCTCAGTCTTGGCCGAGGGAAAGGCTGCATAAAAGTTACGTTTTCGGAAATGTGGGAAAAATAGATATGAATGTTGATTCAGATATCTGAAAGTGTGTTTGATTTATCTTGCCAGACAGTGAAACTTCAAAGGTGGATCCCATCCACTTGGAAAACAAGATAAACCATTTTCTGTTAAACTTTTCCTGAAGTATTCCTACTAATCTACACACACACACACTGATTGACTTTGTCACTGACCAGTCCCCTCTGTGGAATATTTGGGAAGCATTTTGCTGGAAATCACCTGAAAAGCTGTCTTCCTTTCTATAAAGACTGATGGGCAACTAGTAAACTAACCACTTACAAAGGAATGGCAGAGGTGCTTCAGGGTGTCTCACAGCTAAGCCAGAGAATTGAAAGTGCTTCCCTTCATACTCCCTGTCTGGCTGACTTTTTTCTTGTTTTAAAATTTCAGTTCATTTTGACCCTAATTAGTTTTTATCCTAGCCTGAAGCAGGACATACTACTTTAGAGGTGAACCAGGGGCGGGAGTTAACAAATCATTATGCATTTATGACCTCTTACATAAGAGCCTGACTTTTCCACACAAACGGGAAGGGAGAGAGAAAGGGATTGAGATAGAATGCCTTCCTCTCTGCTCTTGTCTTCATGTGTTTGTGAAGGGTGCATGTTTGCATATGCATGTGCCTATATGCGCAATGCATGCATGTTTTATCCGGTGGGAAAGGATGTCCTAAAGCATTGTGTTTATGAGACGTGTGTTTATGCAAGGCATGCTTTTGGCTATTTTCTGCCCATGTGTTTGTGTATCCATGCACGCAGGTCTGTCCTGGTCTCCGGGAGTCTAATCTACAGCTGGCTCCAGCTGGCTGCCATGCGGGGGGGTGCTCCTCCCTGAGCTCTTAATTAACTGTGAACCAGGGAGCACCAATCCACAACTCAGCACTGAGCTGGCTCTGCACTGTAAACTATATTACTACGTTAATAAACAGATTCTTACAGGTCTTCAGAGGTCTACAGGTAAAAAATACCACACTAGTCTAGTCTTGCAATGCAATTGAGCTGTGCTGTGGTAATGCTTGAATTGAAAAAAAGATAACATCACAGTGATTGGAGAGCAGAGCTAAAAGGATTACCTAGAGCACCTAAAATGTATTGAAGTCATGGCTAAATAAAATATTGGCAAGGCAGAGACTGAGCCTCCTGTGAAATGGAATAACCCACCTATGCGTTCTGGCTCCTTGCTATCAACACTGCAAAGTGTTGTGGATGCCAACTGGCCTGTGACAGTTGGTGCCTCATGGGGGGTGGGGGGTGGAGGGGGGGGGGTTGCATAGAGGTGGTAGAAAAGCTGATAAGATGAAGAGGAGTTTTTGCAAAACAAAACACGAGACACCTAACTCTGTAGAAATGCTTCCCCCCCGCACTTTCCTCACGGACGATACACCGAACAATTGATCAAGTCTCCATTCTCCTTTTTTCCATTCACCATGTTTTTTTTTTCCAGGGGCAGAGGAGGAAAGGACAACAACACAATTGAGGATAGCTTTGAAAACAGCACATTGTTTTGTGAGGGGGTGTTCACTGTCCGTCAGCAGCAGTGCTTGGCAGCGGTAGCTCTGTGTTTACATAAGTGTTCAGTGTGATGGAGTGAGCTGGTTGGAATGACAGCAGACTCCAGAGGCACTTGGACAGAGAAAGCCCATCTGTTGCTGCAGAGCAGGCGAGGAGACTGACTGGAGACCACCCCCCTTCCCCCGACGCTTCCCCCAACAATAGAATGAGCAATGCTGTGTTCATACTGCTAAAAAAATAAAACAAATGTTTTACACAAGGCTGCGTCATACCAGAGAAACGGCACATGAGCACAAGGTTATGTTCTATGGACTGCGCTGATTCTAACAAAGACTAGTAAGCTAACTTATTTATTTGCTTCCACTGAACACATGTACGATTCTCTAGTTTTTAGAAAATGGAAAAGACTGGCCAATTAAACAAACTAACAAATATATAGTTACATAGAAATATATTGTATGATTGTTGTGTAGGCCTAATTGTTAAATATGTTTTGAAGATCTTCAGCAAGGTTATAGATATATGACATGGATATGGTGCCCAGCCTCAGCCAATATTGGCACACATCCTCCTGGGCACCAACCAAAACCTTTAAACCCAGATAAGACATTGTCTGGAAAAAGCATGCAAAGTTGGAAACGGAATACGGGTAAGTAGGATCCCCATATATTCAGTCTGTCCCAGGCCACTGCTGCAGGCTACCAGCATAATGGAGTTCAACGGTGCTGCTGCCCAGGAGGTCTGCATTCAAAGAGAAGCAGGGAGTCCAGGGACCACTCAAAAACCTCAACCTCCCCACCTTGCCATCACCTCACCATCGACGTAATCTGGAGAAAACCGGGCAATTTATTGCATCAATCACAATGGATTAGCGAGTCTCATTGCTTAGTCATGCTCACAACCCCCACATCCACTCACATCAAAGACTCAGCTGCATTATCCGCCGCCCTGCTACACACACGCACGCACGCACGCACAGCTCAGTGCAGTGCGACCCCTGCCTGGGCCTCAACTCTCCTTGGACTTAGAAATACTGCACCAAGGAGAAATGCACTCTGTGTTCTCACAGTTTGAAACATGGCCTTCTCCCGCTGCTCCCACACATTCTGAGGGATGCTCCCTTTCAGCACCCCAGCGCAATTATAAACAAACAAGAACTTGTATCATGATAACATAGTGTATACGTGGAACAGCTCAGCTCCATGCTCATTGCTCACACACAAAACAACATGCACGTTGTTCTCAAATGTCCCTGTAAAACATGCTTTTTACACACTTGCATGATCTTTTTCTGAGGAATGCACTGTAGTATTACTGTGACGATCTCAATCTTCCACTCGTAGATCAGTTTCAAAATAAATTCCTGTCTTTCAGATCCGACTTTCATTCACTGAGTCAAATAAGTTTGGACATGGTGACGTAGGAATAGGGACATTTGGGCTAAACTATTTCAGGTGGTGTGAATTTAAGCGTGTCTTAATTGTAGTTGGTACTCAAACTCAACTTTATTGTTGTTTATTGTTTAACTGTATTTGCTGTATGTAGTCAAATATACAGCAAGTACACCTATTCAGTATTCCTCAGTCTATTGTGCTTGATATCAAACATTAAAATGTCTGTACTGTATACAATCAGCGTAAGGGTGGACAGGTCATTGTACATGTGGGTGCAAATACTGGGTTGTCTACAGCTGCTCCCTCAAAAGGTGTCTAAGTCAAGCCGTTTGGTCACACTGGCCAGGTATGCTAACATTAATCTGTTCTCTTGACCGCCATGTACAGCAGCCTAGCCTGCTCTCACTGTTGTTCTCTAGTGCGGTCTGTATACTAGTAGTCAGGGCTCCAAAAATACCACTGTGTTCTTTTCTAATACAGTGGTTCTCAAACTAGGGTCCGAGGCGAGCACCTCCAGGGGTCCTTGAGCTGGTTCCAGGTGGTCCCCAGCTAAATGATATTTCATGTAATTTAGCCCGGGTCTGTGGCCTAATGTATACCAATCTGGCGATCCTCGAAATTAAAAACTTCGAGAACCATTGTACTAATGAATCTATATACATTGCCTTTGCAGGCGGACCAAACGGAGGGAACTTTGACCACCATCGAAGACTCCGTCCCTTGCCTTCGCAGCCCCAAAGGCGACCCACCCCTTCAGCCCCGGAGTCGACCCCTCAGCGACATCTACCCCTTCCAGAGCCATGCTGAGAGGACTGCAGCCCCCTCCCTGCTGTCTGGCTGTGTTACCCAGATACAGCCAGTCACCTCAGATCCTCATTCAGAGGAGAGCAGGCTCAATGGCATCAACTCCTCGGCCTGGTCCAGCCCTGTAATAGGCCAACCTGATGATAAGCCCCAGCCGTCACGGATAATGAGGCTCTTCTCTAACCCCAAGAAGTGTCCTGTCCTTGGGCACAGTCCAAGTACGGACAGTCCCTCCCCCCTCCAGGGCTCACATGGTTCTGGCGGCCCCCAGGCCTGGCCGGGCCTTTCAGGACTTGCTGTCATGGACTCCTTCAAGAAGCTGCGCTCCTCTGTGCTCCAGGGAATCCAGAGCAGAGGAACAGCCAATCATGATGAAGAGTGTACTCCTACAACCAATCAGCAACTAGCTAATGGCTTGATCATGAGCAATCAAGGCAGCGGGCCAGGCCTTGCGGCTAACAGCTTGACATTTTCAGAGGGATGCACTGTGTCTAACGGCCATCAGTTTGCTGTGACGAGCCAGTATGGCTCTGATTATGAGGACTGTGATGTCGAGGATGTGGAAGATGAGGAAGAAAATGGTCTTCAGAGAAACATTCGGTTCAATAGGAGTATCAGGCGAGCTTTCGGAGCGGGACGAATCACTTTACTCGACACGGGTCAGGGGAGACGAGGGGGAAACAACAAGGATGTGGTCGTGCGCAGCGAGAAGCGAGCTGAAGGGTCAGGGTCAGAGGTGGATTCGCGTGCAGAGGGTGTAAATGTGAATACAAATGTGAAGGTGATGCGCAGACTGAGCAAGAGTGCAGAAAACCTAAACCTTTTCAAGACATCTTTCAGACGCAAAGCCCCTTCACCCAGTCCTACGTCACCCGGGCCAGACTCCCCAGAGACCAGCAGACCCAACAGGACCCTAAGCCTCCAGAGGACGGCCAGTGCCTCATCAGTGGACGTACGGGGACGCAGCAGTGTCCCACGTTGTAAGAGCCCTCTGAAGGCCAAGGGCCAGATGCTGAAGCTCATGGGCAGCATGACGGACATCACCAGCCGGAGGCGGCACAGCCGCTCCCCGGGCCCTTCCCCCACGTCTCCACTGTCACCCCTCAGCCGTCTCCACGACGACTATTCCCGCCGACTGCCTTGCCTGCCCGCCAGTGAGCGGCAGCGTCGGCCCTCACCCGCCCGAACTCGGAGTGCCGGGGAGAGCACGGACAGGAGGCAGCCACAAATTGAATACACCCCTGTGCTCCACCCACCGCCTGACTCTGTCTTCGGCCCGGTCCAGCACCAGGTTCATATAAGTACTGTCTCTGTGGAGAACGCAGAGGGGAAAGAACAGGCTTCACTCACTGTCTCTTCTTATGATGCTTTGGCTGTAACTTCAACAAGCTGCTACACACTGACCGCAGAATACCATTCACCTCCACTCAACCTCATTGAACCTTCTGGAAGCAAAGACCAGACAAACGTCACGTCACAACCAAAGGAGGTAAGCAGTCAGTGCCAGTGAACCAGGTAAGGGTGGCACCCTCCTGAAAAAACATAGTGTCCCTTGTGTAACAAGGAAGTCATCCTGATGCACCGGTCTTGTATGAAAACAGCCCGTTTTTATTGTTTAGTGATGAAGGTTATGTCCTGCAGCTGAATGAAGCTTGCAAGGAACTGTGTCTTTATATCATACTAATAATTGTTATTATAAATGTGTCTAAAATGTCTCCAAAAACAGTTTGCACAACACGTAAGAAATTTTAAATGGTAAAATTCCACATCAATCAAATAAAACAATACAATACATAAATCAACTATAAAGTGGCTTGCACAGTAAATCGTAAAGAAAAATGGGCCAAGTGAAAAAAACGGTGTTGAAAATAAAAGCTAAACAAAGACAGAAGCGCTCGAGTGGTAAAGTGCCTGCCTGCCACCGCGGAGGCTGGGGGTTCGAATCCTACAGTGTACGAACACAATTGGCCCGTGTTTGGGGAAGGGAAGCCGGGGCGGGATGTTGATATTTGTGATTGCACATACTCTTATGGGCTGGGACGGCACCTGTCGGCAAGGAGTGTTGGGCGAGTGGAGTAGGACGGAGGCTCTACGTCCTCCCAGTGGGGGCTCCTTTTTTTCAGTTCAGTTCAGTATGTTTATTTCCAGCTCTTTTGGACAACAAAAAAAATACATATATACAAGTGCATTAGTGCAAATTGAAAAAGGCATAATCACAAGAAAAAAGGGGGTCCAAGGCACAAGTTCGTATACATCGTACACTGGAGAAGCATAATGCTTATCGAGCCCTACCCCTGGCTCAGTTTGCAAAAGGAAAATATATAAGAAATAAGGTACAGTGTTTGCAACACAATTTAAATGAAAAGAATAATATATGTATAAAATATATGATATACTGTAAATATATACATAATTTATGTTATATTTACATTAATTGATACAGCACACTCACGCTCAAAACTCTCTCACGTGAGAGTCACTCACTGGTAGGTGAGTCTGTAGGATACAACAGCAGTGTCATCAACACAGAAATGTGTGTGGGGAGGAATTCATAACAAAATTGGGGGAGAAAAAGGGGGGAAAAAGCAAAAAAAACTAAAAGAAAAGCTAAACAAAGGAAGAGTACAGTAAATGAAACCAGCTGTCCTTCTTTCAAGGCTGAAACAGCACTGCCTTTAATCAGCCAAGGACAAGACAGTAGAAGTGAAGACTCACGAGGTCATAGGTTTTGTGTGAGTGAAGACTCACGAGGTCATAGGTTGTGTCTCATCTGTGTGAAGTAACAATGGGGAGAAGTCAATAAAAAGATCAGATGTCTTGCCTTATCACCTCGAGCAGGAAGGATCATCAGTGAATTATTACTCGACGCAATGCCATCGACCCTTGCCTCGCCCCGGGAAACTGAACTTAGCACCTCCTGGCTGGGAGTAGTGATTTTTTTTTTATGAAGTGATCTTTGAATGTGTCAAAACTCCAACATTTTCCATGATAAGGTCATGTGCAGACGTAGGGGTGTTCGATATTGTGATAACTATCGTCGAGACGATAGAATGTCCCCACGATATGCATTTTCAGAGATATCGTATCTATCGTCATAAAGTGAGTCACTCAGTCAGAGAGTGTGCACTCACATTCTATGATTTGCAGTTCTATACCTTAATTTATACTTCTGCAGTACGACGGTTTCGTTCGCCAAAAATAGCAGATCTACAAGCTAACAACGCGTCTCGACCGCACGTCCGGACCGCATTGATTGCTTGAAGATCTGTTGTGTTCGTCACACATGCTCCCAAAGTCCACGCCCCCTTTCTTCTTGGCAGCGAGTGGACCGTCGTACTTGTTATTGTTAGTCTGCACAACAGCAGTAATGGACGGAGAGTCAGGCTCACCGACACGGTGCAAACTAAAGTTAATTGCAAAGTTTGCAATGTTCGAACGTCACTCGATATAACTTTTAACCAAACGCGGGTGAAACAGCGAAGATGTCACCGCTGCCCACAGAGTGCACGCACGCAAATGGATCGACGGACCTCGCGTATCGATTACAAACAATTCGTACCTCGCGCTCGCTTACAAAAGCTTATCAACACCATGAATTAACATTAGCTGGATGCATATCAATGATCCATTGTGTGGCCTGCTAGTCTACTGTTACTAGGTAGGTAGGTGTAATAGGCTACTGTCAGCAGTGTTGGAAAAAGTACTTAAGTAAAAGTATCAGTACTGCAATGCAGAAATACTCACAAGCTCACAACGGGTCGCAAAGCGACGCCTTGTGAGCTTGTAGATCGGCTATTTTCAAATAGCCGAAGTATATAGGGATAAAGTGGTTAATGCGTGTTTTGTAATAATACAAATCTACAAAGTAACTCAATTGTAGTGGAGTAAAAGAACAATATTTGCCTCTGAGATGTAGTGGAGTAGAAGTAAAAGTACTGAAAATTTAAGATAATCCGGTAAAGTGAAAATTCCTCAAATTTGTACTTAGTTACATTCCACCACTGACTGTCAGATGTTCTGTCTGAAGCAGTCTGTTACACTACTAACTCACCATCAAGCAGCCTACACTGAATGTCACATGATACAACAGCTGAATAAAAGGAATAGATTATCTATCTATCAGCAGTATAAAAACTAATATTATATCTATATCTATCTATCTATCTATCTATCAGCATAAACACTAATATTATATCTACATATATCTATCTATCTATATATCAGCAGCATACAAACTAATATTATATCTACATATATCTATCTATCTATCTATCTATCTATCAGCATACAAACTAATATTATATCTACATCTATCTATCTATCTATCTATCAGCATAAAAACTAATAATATATCTACATATATCTATATCTATCTATCTATCTATCAGCATAAAAACTAATATTATATCTATATCTATCTATCTATCTATCTGATCAGCATAAAAAACTAATATTATATCTATCTATCTATCTATCTATCTATCTATCTATATCTATCTATCTGATCAGCATAAAAAACTAATATTATATCTATCTATCTATCTATCTGATCAGCATAAAAAACTAATATTATATATATCTATCTATCTATCTATCTATCTATCTATCTATCTATCTGATCAGCATAAAAAACTAATATTATATATATCTATCTATCTATCTATCTATCTATCTGATCAGCATAAAAAAATAATATTATATCTATCTATCTATCTATCAGCATAACAGCTAATATTATATCTACATATATCTATCTATCTATCTATCTATCAGCATACAAACTAATATTATATCTATCTATCTATCTATCTGATCAGCATAAAAACTAATATTATATCTATCTATCTATCTATCTGATCAGCATAAAAAACTAATATTATATCTATCTATCTATCTATCTATCTATCTATCTGATCAGCATAAAAAACTAATATTATATCTATCTATTTATCTATCTATCTATCTATCTGATCAGCATAAAAAACTAATATTATATCTATCTATCTATCTATCTATCTGATCAGCATAAAACTAATATTATATCTATCTATCTATCTATCTGATCAGCATAAAAACTAATATTATATCTATCTATCTATCTATCTATCTATCTATCTGATCAGCATAAAAACTAATATTATATCTATCTATCTATCTATCTGATCAGCATAAAAAACTAATATTATATCTATCTATCTATCAGCATACAAACTAATATTATATCTATCTATCTATCAGCATAAAAACTAATATTATATCTACATATATCTATCTATCAGCATAAAAACGAATATTATATCCATCTATCTATCTATCTGTATGTAGCCTGTTAGTCTGTCTGTGAACACATTAATTAATAAGATATGATGATTCATTATATTATATAATATAATGATTATACGTGCCCCATGATCATATCTTATAAAAATGTTATAATCATATAAGATAATTAATCATCATATATGCTATTAATAATCATAAAATAATAATACTCCTAAAAACGAACATAAAAAAAGATATGGTGATATATATCGTCTATCGTGATATTTCTTGAAAAATATCGTGATAGTTTTTTTTTCAATATCGAACACCCCTATGCAGACGTGATATTTGAACTGTGCCAAGCTCCGGTGCCAGAAAACAGGAGCCGAGAGACTGCAACAGTTCGAGCAATACACCGGTCCAAAGGTCCCCACGAGGGCTGCAACTATCGATTATGTCATTGCCGATTATTCTGTTTTCTTTTAGATTAATCGATAAGAGCTTTAAAAAATATATATCATATATTTTTTATATATACATATCAACGAATCGATGTGAAAGATTACACTTAAAATAAAAAATATTGACTAAATTGATTAGTCTGATTAACCACTTTAGCTCTATTTTATACTTCGTCGTACAACGGTGTCACACAAAAATTGCTGATCTATAACAAGCTCACAGCGCATTACAATGCGACTCATGGTGCGCTTGTAGAACGTCTATTTTAGCTATTTAAATTATATTATGGAATTACTTAATAATTTGATTCCCCCCCTCTTAATATATGTTTTTTAATTGTAATAATCTGACTACGCAAAGGAAGCATGAGGTCTAGTCAATGAACAAAAAGGTCAATTGTAACAGACTTTTGCAGAGAGAACAGTGTAGTCGTAGTGCAACCAAACATGAGAACAAGTGACCAAGATATAGCTGCACATTAAACTAGCATCAAGAAAGGATACAAGGAGAGTGATGTGCTAGGGGGTGAGGTGGAGTCTGAAGAGGCAAGTCTTCAGACTACGGCGGAAAATTGGGAGTGAGCCTGCAGTTATGACGAACTTTTTTTACAATCACTTAAATGTATTAGTTTGATTAGCTGTTGCACTCCCCACCAGTGTCAATGAAATCAATCAACAACAGTAACTTCAATCTTCGCGCCTTTTGACTGCCCTCCCCCCCTTCTGTCATCCTGTGTCATAAACATTTGTTGTGACTTCTGCTACAGCAGGGTCACATTGTGCTGAGGCCAGTGGTACTGTTTTACCTTCCACATTGAAGGAGCTGCCCAGGGTTAATAATTACACCTTGTTTATGATTAGCAGCCCTTGCGCAAAGCTTCCAGCTCCATATTCCCGGTTGCTGTGGCAGGTTAGGCAGCTATCAGTAAGTAAGTACCATGCAATCCCCCCCCCCCTCCTGTTCCCCCTCCTCTCTCCACTGTCTGTCTTCACTCCCCTCCCCTCCCTCCCTGTGGTGGTGGCAGCCCGGCGTCCGCTGGGTCAAAGTCCGATAACAACGCGTACTAGGCCCAGGATAGCTGGAGCAATACAAGACCGTACAGGCAGAATTGTAAACATATATTTATAGATGGATGGATTTGGATCGATGCCCAGCCATAGCCAGACTCTGATTAAAAAGATCAATGGAGGAAATACTGTTTGTTTGCATTCAAACTAAGGATTTAAAGAAAGCGGGTCTTGGCTTTCAGGAGACGGGCCTGTGTGTTTGTATGTGAGTGCGGGTATATTTCACAATGGTGCTGGGCCACTGTGTGCCTTTTCAGTGCATATGCAGGGGACCGGACCCAGAGCAAGAGAACCAGGAGGTGAGGTTTCAGCCTGATATCATTGGCTAACTAAACAATTTAGAAAACTCTTTCAGATGAGTAACTATTTGCCAATATTTGACCATTTAGCCATACAATAGATGTATCATACTGTATGTACACAATACACATACAGAATGATACTGTATCACTAAACGAAGGAAGTATTTTTTCGTATTTCTCTTGATAACCCTTTGGCGTCAGTTGTGTGTTGAGTGTTTGGGCAATCACTGTTTGAATAGTTGAATACTTTCACATGATTTGTGCCAGGCTTTCAGTGAGAATCGTGATACGGTTCCTTGAAACTTTACTCCTTAATGTAGCATTTTCGTTTTGCCTTCAAAGACAGTTGTACTAACTTTGAAGGCACTTCAAACACTAAATCTTTGGCTCTGTTTCTGATTAACATATTATGTTCACAGACTTTCTGTCCTACAGCCTGTAAATCTCCGGACCATTGCAGGTTGTTGAATGGGGGAAGAGTGATAAATTGGCCTCATTGACCTGTGAACTTTGACCTTTTGTCCCCCCCCTTGCTCTCCAGGCGACATCTGACCACAACACACAAGAGGCGCTTCTCCATGCCGAGGCAGGCGGCAGCACCCCTCCCCTCTCGCCGGTATCATCCACAGAGTCATCCTCATCCCCTGGAGAGGCATCCACCTCTTCCACTGAATCGACGCCGTCCGCCAACCCCAGACGGAGGGCGGCGAGAGCACGGCCTCGGCCAATCTCTGCCTACGGCCAGCTGGTGTCAAGGAAAGTCCCCATCCCAGAGGAAGAGGCAGAGCTGCATCCGGATGAAAGAATTACAAACGGAACGTCCTGTCGAGACTACAATAGCAATGACAGTTGTGCGAGTGGAGACAGCCCTGACGGCCGCGGCGTCAACGGGGACCTTCAGAGCAGAAAGCAGCGGCCCGTCTCAGTGATAGGAGGAGAGGAGCTGTTCTCCTCCCCCGGCACTGAGGAGAAGGAGCCCCGCCTTCCCTCAGTAAGCTAAAGCTCTCTGAACAAACACTTCATGATTTGATCTCAATGTCTGGACATGAAACATACATCCATGCTTTGTGGTGGTAGTATTTAGAGTACAGAACTACTTAAAGAAGTAGTTTAGGTTGTGATGTAAACATGGGGGTGGGATTTGTGATGACTAAATTGGGAAATGGCTCAGTTGTTCAAAGAAAAGACAGACAAGAGTGGGTTGTGCACAGATCTGTGCGAAGTAATGAATATGCTATTTGATTTATTTAATCCAAATTGGCATGCAGGCTGAATAGAATAAACTGACATTGCCTCCTATAGAGTGCACTTCCAAAAGCGTTTTCACTTCTAACCATAGCAGGTGCCACAAATATGAAATGTTGAACCCTATGTCATAGAAACAATATTTTTCCTTGCGGATTCTTCTGGTCTCAATGCCTGAAACCCACAACTTGTATTGGAGCAAACCCTCAGTTTGAATTATCTTGTATTACTTTTAATAGATCTCAGCCTAATAGTGTCCTCAGCCTATCAGAATGCTTGTTACATTCCAAAATATCTGCCTAAGTCATCTCTTTGACTTTGGCAGTGATTTCGTAGGCTGAGCTCGTAGGCAATAATGCACAGTGAATCAGCAATGTTCGGAGAGTAGAGTTAGTCAGATAAAATGTGTCCAAAATATGACTTAGGCAGCTATGAGGCTAACAGTACATAGCTCCGAACCTTCAGTATGATACGCATTGTTGAACTACTGGAGACACTTAATAAAGTAACACTGGACTGCAGGGAGCTACATCAGTGACTCCTTACTGTTGGTTATTGTACTGTAACTTAATAAAAACCAACATTAAGGAGATCCACAAGTTCACAACATGGGTTATAGGGTTAGGGTTTGTGAGCTTGTAGATTTGGTACTTATGGAATATAAGTTGCATCTGTACCGAATTTCGGTACCAAACCCTATCCCTGCCCTGATATGTGTTACCAGTCTGGCCCTGCACAAACATAATTGACACAAAACATTAACGATCAGACATTATCATAGTCATTCCCCCCTTTGGAATGACATGTCATGCACAATGCCAAAACAGTGTCATCACATCATGCACCGCACAGACACATCCATAGAGGGAGGTCGGGCTGTGTCTCCTTGCAGAGATTTACGCTCCACTGAGCGCATCTTTCTAGTAATTTATATCTTGTGTATAACAGAAAATGTCGTCGTAGAAATTATGCCATGTAAAAGTAACGGAAGTGAATAGGCTGATTTGGGTAATTGTGATCCCTGTGTGATACCGGCCTGACGCCTCCAAAAAAGTCCTTTGCATTGTAAACAACGATAGATAAAGATAATACTACAGTCAATGTGGACAAATACACCTCCAGGGCATGCTAGTGCGTGGTAGGGATGCTTTTTACTGTCCAATTACCACATGTAGTCCAGAATAATTCATCAGCCATTATCATCTCATGCAGAAGTAAGTCTGTGCTGAATAGGTTGTTTATGTGACGGTGAGTCATCATAGCACTCATGGATTAAAGTCCTTAGTCACCACGACTGATTGCAGTCATTTGGACTCCATAGAAGCCAGCATGTCTTCTATGGCAGGGGTTCCCAAAGTTGGGGTCGCGGGACACTGACGGTGGGGTCGCAAATTTATTTTGGGTCATAAATTCTTTTTTCAACAGAATGGATGAAATACAATCTAAAAATGATTACAAATAGTACATTTTACCATTTTAATACAATACATTACAAATGTGCACCGAACGTGCAAGTTTATGTGCATAAATTACCTACAGGGTTAGGTGGGGTCGCGAGTCAATGGCCGCATTATTTTGGGTTCGCGGGCTGAAAAGTTTGGGAACCCATGTTCTATGGAAGCATGTCGCACACCGAAAATAGCCGATCTACAAGCTCACGTAAGCTTTTAGATCGTCTATTTTCGGTTATTAGTTAAAGATGAAAGAGTATTTGATGTGGTCAAACTAGCAATAGAAATACATACTCAATCTTCCAGAAAACCCTATTCTAGGATATTTCATTAAAGCAAAGGTTAAAGCCTCAATCTGCAACTGGTTGGCTGTATGGCTATCAAAACATAATTTTACATATTGTGCTAATTGTTTATGAAACTGAGTTGTTAGGGCTCCTTTCACGCTGTTTCACAAATTGCAGATCTAGGACTTGGCCTAACAACATTTTTTTAGTCGTGAGATTTTATTTTGCTATAATCCACAACTCTTAACCTAAATCCCACAATGGTTTCTCTCCTCTCCCCCCTGCAGCCCCTGTCGCGGCCCCCAGTTCCTTCCCACCAGGTGCCCCCCTACAGAGCCGTGTCTGCCAGGTTCCGCCCCTCCACCCTCTCCCAGAGCACCCCCATCGGACTGGACCGTCTCGGACGACACAAGATCCACAGAGTCCTCAGCGGTAAGAACCAGGGGATTGTGTTTAGCGGGGGAAAAACAAGCAGACACGGGTTCACAAGCTTATTAAGTCTCAGGGATAGTAGTGAGTCTGGGAATGTTGATGTGCGTGTCTCAGGAAAACGCAAGAACAGACCCGGGTCTGTGACCACGTTGATTTCGCAGATGTTTTTGTTTTGTCAACAGGTAATGCTAGATTTGCACACCGCGTTACCCATGTATTCTGTCTTCTGTGCATTGCAGATGACGCCTCTGAGAGCTTGGCGGCGTTCGAGGACAGCGTGAGCGAGGAGGACGGCAGCTTTGATGAGCTCAGTGATGGTACACCCTACCTGCAGTCAGGGGTGGAGCTCCCCATGCTCAACGAGGTGAGTCAGCTTGGTGGAATTAACACCATCCCACCGCGTTGCCTGGCTTCCTGACAACAGCTGAACCATGGCAAACATGGGTTGGATCTGCTGGGATGTAAACATTTTGTCCTCACTCTAATCCCAGTGCGTGTGTAGGCCTGTCACAATTATTACATAATCATCGAATTGCATTTTTTTTTAGATATTCGCAATTATTTTAGCATAATCGTCAATCGTTTCCATGTTGGTTCACACGTTTTCAAATATTTAAAAAAGCAGAAATAGCAGATCTACATACAAGCTTGTAGATCAGCTATTTCTACAAATTATTAAATATGTCAATAATTTCTTTGTATGTTTAATTTATTTGTCATATCTACCCTGTGCAATTTTTGATTACGAAGGCTAAAAGGCAAACAGAAATTAAATGTGTATTCATATGTTCAATGCCAAACATACAATTAAATCGTTAAATTGCAATTATTTGAGTGACAATTAATCGACGCCCTATGCGTATGTGTGAGCAGTCAGTCACAAAAAAAGTGTTTGTTTGTGTGTTGTGAAGATGCACTGGGCTGTTGCTTTGTCAGGTCTGCTACTAGCAGAACAGGCAACTACTGCGGTGTCCCAGATGTAATCTTGTATGTTACACATGGGCTTGCCTGGCATGTAATAATGTTGTTTGTGTGTGTGTGTGTGGGGATCAGTGGATAAGCGCTGGTCACACGGTGTACGCTGAGGCCCTCTGGGATCATGTGTCCATGGAGGAGCAGGAGTTGGCCTTCAAGGCAGGGGACGTCATCCGCGTCTTGGATGCCTCTCACAAGGACTGGTGGTGGGGCAGGGGTGTCGACAGGGAGGCCTGGTTCCCCTCCACCTTTGTCAGGGTAAGTGGACTTCCTGACCTGCGTGTCTAAAGCATGTTTGCTCTCCCACCACAAAGCCAAAGGGCTACAAACTGGCTTTGCTCCAAACATGCCCCGTTAACCCTCTTTAATACTGTGTGTAGAGGGGTTTGGTAGTTCAGAGGTTTGGCTGGTTTCTGTGGCGACCGCTGCTGATTGGCAGTTGAGTCTTAATTAGGCTGGCTGTGGTAACCACGGTGAGGCCAGTTGATTGGCAGATGGACATCTGCTGTGCTGTGTGTAATTGCTCAGTGCTGTTGACCGACCAGGAGTTGGTTAAATTGCACATGGTGGTGTTGTCATAGTGATGTGGAACATTTCTTGGGCCATCATAGTTTTACTAGTTAACTTGCCGGCCTTTTTGAAATTCCATTCATATCTTTTAACGGCAATGTGTATTTTACAATTTTCTGTTTATGAAAATGGTCCCTTATCTCACTTTGTTGTTTTTGAAGTGATATAAATTATTGCAAATAGAGCAACATTTAGCAAATAGATGTGTATGTGCTCATGATTTAGACTACCGTGGTGGGAGCTTTATCTGAAGGTTTATCTGTGATCCCAGTTCCCACTGTGGGTGTGGTGTGTTCACATGCATGTGTGTTTGTCTGTACACAGCTGCGTGTGAACCAGGAGGACTCGAGTGGGGAGAGCGTGGAGAGCATCGCGGACCAGGAGGAGCCGGCCCCCAGGGACACGCACAGCAGCCAGCACAAGGAGCAGATGAGGACCAATGTGGTCCAAGAGATTATGAACACTGAGCGAATCTACATCAAGCACCTAAGAGACATCTGTGAGGTACTGGAGCTAGGTTCTATGTTCCCAACTTACCTTAGGGTTAGGTAGGACCACATCACTCTTGGCACTGCAACATTCTTAGTGTTAATTTAACTGTAGTGGGTTGATTATTAACACAGAGAATTTTGCACTGTGCATTGTAGGGATGTCAGCTGTTATTTGGTTAGTCATTTATTTAATAATATCTGAATATGCTTATTGATTAATTTGCATAATAAGTGTTGTTGTGGCTGATAGCAATCCCCAATAAATTGATCAGCCGGCAGGCTGGGAGATGTGTGCTGTGTGACGCGCAAACCGAAAGGACTCGCGTTCAAACGAAAGCTCAAGTTCAAAATGTTTTAATTCAGTGACGCCAATTACAATACAAGTTTCCAATAAATATGTATAATAAATGTGTGCAAAGAATTAAGTTTAACGGTGAGCAAAATGTGGTCAACAAAAAATCTCTCTCCCAGCTCACCCTACCCCCACGGTCAAACCAGCCTCAAGGTGAGCAGGTGAGGACCATTACTTGTAACCTGCTGGAGGCCACCCACAGAGACACTCCCACCAGCACAGTGCCAATGCGGTGCCTACATCTATCACACATCAATAATCCAATCCAGTGCACAAATACAAATGTAAAACCCCACTTGGCCCCTACAATAAGTGCTAATAGAGGATATGCGTGTGACATCATCATCAAACCTGGAAGTTATGCAGGAATGCCTACTGAGTGTCAAAAAAATACTTTCTGGCCTTGACAGCCCATGCATCCAAACAGAAAAGTCATATCTGATTGCATTAAACAACATTAAACAATGTTAAACTAATTTTGCATGTTTCTTTGCCACTCGATTTGCCACTCGATGTGCCATTCATGCGCATATCCTCTATTTACTCACAGGGTGCTAGTTCAGAGAGAGATCAAGAGTGAGCAAAAGTTTAGCTCAGTTTGGGGCCATTTCACAAAGATAGACAAAGTTGCATAAAAGCTTTGCAAACCGGTGCTAAGATAAAACGGCAGCAGCACAAGCAACATGCTAATCGCTTGAAATATAATCAGCTGTGTGTCCAAGCGATCTATTGCGCATAGATGGGGACACAGAGAAGAATGTGAAGAACTGCTCCTGCTCCTACTTCTGAGGAAAATGGGCAAATAAACAGTGGAAAGCTACTTGAGAGAGGTTTCCCCACTCCTGGAAATGAATCCATTAGAATGGAACGCTCCCCCAGACTGGCTACCTTAACCATTATGCTATCTGCTATCTGTCTGTGGTCGTGCCAACAGACTGCAGTGCGCACTAGATTGACACCAAAACATGTTGGCATGTTGATCTTCCTTTAATAAAAATATGTAGACTAACCTACAAGTGGACAGTAACCTGGGTTGGGTCAAGCTGTGCGCTTGCCTACCGCATTTGAGCTGCGAAGATTAAGACACACTTATAATTAAAGTAGCCTAAATGAATGTCTAGTGTACATTCATTCTGTGTAGATGTATTTTGCATTTCGAGTTGGGTATGTGGGTCATCATTACTGTATTTCAGCCTTAGGCACACTGTTATTTTAATTAAAAATAATGATGTCGGACTATCCGATTGCAAAACGATCTGTTAGTGACATCCCTAGTGTATGGAACATTTGCTGTCAACTTTTCCTGTGTGCTTTTCTACTTTGTGTAGAATACACACATCCATTCACCCAAGACTAATTTGATTTACAGTAGGACTTATTTGCGCGACTGCAAAGGTGAAACTGAAGTGTGGGTGGAGGCACAACATCTGCTTTATTTTCGATGGATTTTCTGCGCTTTTCAATCATGTACAGACTGTCAGGTTAATTGTGTGAGCCAAAATTCTGTCTCAAGAGACTAATCATTACTCACCCCAATAATGAAATGTAGGTAATGTTGAAGAGTTGAGTCTTCCTTTTACATTAACACTATAAGAAATGCTTAAACTTGGAAATGAGTAAATAAATCAAATTTACATCATCAGTCTTGAAGGCATCGGGTCCTACATGCTTACCCTTTGGTGGCACCTGTTGGCCAGCAGCTGAACTGTTTCCAGGCGTCCTGTCAGTGTTGATGTACTATGAAAGGCAGTGGTGTAAAGTAACTAAGTACATTTACTCAAGTACCGTACTTAAGTACAATTTTGAGGTATTTTTTACTTTACTGGAGTATTCCCAATTTTCAGTACTTTTACTTCTACTCCACTACATCTCAGAGGCAAATATTGTACTTTACTCCACCACAATTATTTGAAAACTTTAGTTACTAGTTACTTTGCAGATATAAATGATTACATTATAAAATTCCGGACTTTTACTTGTAACAGAGTGCGTCTACATTGCAGTATTGATACTTTTACTTAAGTAAAACATTTGAGTACTTTTTCCACCACTGATAAAAAGCGTTGCTCTTCTCTATCCAGGGTTATATCCGCCAGTGTCGTAAACACCCCACCATGTTCACTGAAGAGCAGCTCAAGACCATCTTCAGCAACATAGAGGACATCTACCGCTTCCAGAGGCTGTTCCTCCGTGACCTGGAGAAGAAATACAACAAAGATCAACCACATCTGAGCGAGATAGGCTCTTGCTTTCTTTTGCAGGTAATGGATCTAAACACACATGCACAAACACTGAACATTCACTCACTCATCAAACTCTCACTTGGGCAGTGATGGAAGAAGTATTCACATGTTTTTTTTTTTACTTAAAGACGGGGTGCCGTGATTTTCAGTCACCCCCCCCCCCCCCCAAAACAGCAAAATATCGTATCATTTGACTTTGTATCGAATCGTTTTGCAAAGCAAATAATCATTTTTATCAATACTAAGTACTTTTAAGAAGAAAAAAGAGAAAGAGGGCTTTATATCCAGTATCCAGGCATTTATTTTTCACACAAGATTCTTTGGGTAAATAAATAGTTACTATATCGATTTTAAATCATTGAATCGAATCGTATAGTTCTAAATGACCTGTCCTGTATCGTTCATGTATCATATCGACTAAATCACTGAATCGAAACGTATCGTATCGTTCTAAATTAACCTGTATCGACAACCAAGTATCGTGATACGTATCGAATCGTTGTTAAAGCGTATCATTGCACCCCTAATACAAATGCTTTGAAAATAGCCAAAGTGTATATATGGGGTGGATTGGTTCATTTATGTTTTGTAATAATAATCAAAATCTATAAGTAACTAATAACTAAAGTTTTCAAATAGCTGTAGTGGGATAAAAGTACAATATTTGTCTGTAAGATGTAGTGGAGTAGAAGTAAAAGTATGGAAAATGTATATTCTAGTAAAAGTACCTCAAACTTTTACTTCAATACAGCACTTGAGTAAAGGTACTTGGCACCGCACTTGGGTATCTTGCTCATTCATTTATTCACACAACAGATTCAGTATCACTTACTCACCACTGAATTATTCCCTCTGTCTCTCTCTGGGTCAGGGCGAGGGCTTCTCCATCTACTCGGACTACTGCAACACCCACCCAGCAGCGTGTGCTGAGCTTCAGCGCCTGATGAAGCTGGGACGTTACAAGCACTTCTTCGAGGCGTGCCGGCTCCTCCAGCAGATGATTGACATCTCCATTGCCGGCTTCCTACTCACACCGGTTCAGAAGATCTGTAAATACCCCCTTCAGCTCGGAGAGCTACTCAAGTACACCCCCAAGGACCACAGGTAAGAACACCCTGTTTCACATTCAGTTTCTAACGACAACCAACCTACAAACTTTAAAGTCTGTCCACCAGGGGCGTCACGGCCATTCACTGTGCGTTCGACGCGACACCCTCACTCTCACAGATCCGTGATTTCATACCCCCTACTTTTTGAAAAAATATATTTTTTAAAATATTTTTTTTAATTTTTTTTTTATAATAAATCGGTAAAATCAGGCAAAAATAAGAATTAAATAACCTAACCCTAGAACCGAAATAAAGTAACCAAAACAACGGAAAACAACTAACAAAATCCGCCCAAAAAAACATTTTTTTTTTAAATACAAAATTTGTTTACATTTGACAGTTACAAATTTTCGCTTGAAAAAAATGATATGCAAAGATTTGCAAAAAATAGCAGATCTATTTTTTCGAAAATAGCAGATCTACAAGCTTATAGCGCGGCACTCGGTGCCGGCTATGAGCTTGTATATCTGCTATTTTTGAATAGCCAAAGTATAAAATAAGGGGTATAGTCCACCGAAAGTCCATCCCCCCCCACCTTCTGAGAGCCTGTGACGTCCCTGCTGTCAACCTTCTATTTCTATTACGTCATGAATCCCTGCTGTGCTGTACTTGCATGCTAACATGGTCTCTCCGTTGTATTAGTGACTACAGTGGAGTGAGCAACGCGTATGAGGCTATGAAGAACGTGGCCAGTCTGATTAATGAGGGGAAGAGGAGGCTGGAGAGTGTTGATGCCATCGCTCACTGGCAGGTGGCCATTCTGCACTGGGAGGTGATGTTAACCACCTTGTTATTAATCACGCTCAAAAGAACAATGTGTTACTCCATATAAGTGGATTACTTACTGTTAACTTGTGTACTTGTTCTGCCACAGGGAGCTGATGCCCTGGAGCGCAGCTCGGAGCTGATCCACTCCGGCGAGCTGACGCGGGTTGTCCGACAAGGCAAGGCGCAGCAGCGCCACTTCTTCCTGTTCGACCACCAGCTCGTATTCTGCAAGAAGGACATCCTGCGCAGGGACCTATTCCACTACCGCGGCCGGCTGGACATGGACCAGACCGAGGTGGTGGAGCAGGCTGACGGCCGGGACCCGGACATGGGCCTGAGTCTGAGGAACGCCCTGCGCCTCCGCAATGCCTCCACCCTGGAGACTCTGTGTGTGCTCTCCTGCCGGAAGGCACAGGACAAGCAGCGGTGGCTGCAGGCCTTTGCCAAGGAGAGACGCAGGGTACAGGAGGATCAGGAGATGGGTGAGTGTTAAAACATGGGCTCCTATCGCTGGGGCCATTCAGTGGTATTGCATTTATGGAATCCAGAATGACCGTAGCACACCACTCCTAATTAGTAGAGCAGATAATAAGAAGAATCGTTCATTTTGTGATACAAGCATTAAATTCGGCATGAACATTCTTCTGGGTCAACTTTAGAAACCGGGCCATCCAAAAATCCAATATGGTGGTCATTTTTCAAGATGGCCGCCAAATCAACAAGTCATGTCTATATTTCTTTCACATTTTAGGAAACATTTCACCTAGACGGATGGATGGATGGATGGATAGATTGATAGATTATCTCAATGGGCAAGGCCATGAGTTTTGGAGGGGGTTTTGTTCTGCCATGGGGTGGACGAGAAATGGTGTATGTATAATCCTAAAGGAAGAGTATATCAACAGGTTGAGTTGAAGAGAAGGACAGAGTGATGAGCATGAGTATTTGTGTCCGGGCAACTCAGTTGGTAGAGCTCTCTCCTTTGGACCACAAGGTCATGGGTTCGATCCCAGTCTGTTTGAAAATGTTCAAAAACATACTATGGGCAAAGATATGCTGAAAAGCAAAATTTGTAACGTCAAGTTTTCTTTCTATATTGGATTTACAATTTACGCTACTACAAAGACGAAACTGAAGTCGGGGGGAGGCGGATATCTGCTTTACATCCTTGAACCTTTTCAGCTGCATTTGAACAAATTTGCAACAAAAAGCATTCAGATGCTTTTTGTTGCATATACTATATAGCGAAAGCGTTTGAAAATTGTGTGAGACTAGAATGGGTTCAATGTAGGTAGAGGACAAATTCTGGGTATGTGCAGATTTACTTAAAGGGGGTGTAAGTGATTATAGTTTAAATACGTTTTAAATAGCTCTTCATTCCAATAGCAATAATTGCTACGGTATACAATGTTTGTTCAGTAACAATGGTCTCTCTTTAGTAAAGACATAAAATACATTTTCAGGTTGGGATACCAATTTCATCCAATCAGGAGAGAGAACTCAGGATAAAAGAAACATTGGATGGAATTGGATGTGATGAAACTGGAATTAAACTATAAAATTTAAGCTGATGATAAATGGGTGCTCTCTCCTTATTGAATGAAATTCAAAATATTTTCTGTTTATTTAAGAGCTGGAGAGACAGGGACACTATATAACGATGATTAGTCAGAAAATAGAGCTTTAACTTTTTAACTAAACTTTTTGTTTTAACTCAAAAAAGATCACTTACGGCACCTTTAATTAATAAACTATACTTAACAGTTGACTTGTTTTTCTTTCTCTCTTCTCTTGTGACAGGGATAGAGATCAGTGAAGAGCAAAGAAAAAAGGCTATTTTTAATGCCAGAAAGGCCAAACAAGGGAAGATCAAGAGTAAGTAACCACAGTTAAGTCCTGTCATCTTTGTTTTAATTGTCATGATTTGAAATAATCTACCTCTACCTTCTCTCTTAGCCACTGGGTTCTCTGATACTCTCCCGCCCCACCACCAAAACCTTCACCCGCTTCACCAACGTCACGTCACCGTGCCAACCAGTGTGCCTGAGCAGCAGGTGTTCTCATTGGCCGAGCCCCCGAAGCGAAAGCCCTCCCACCTGTGGTACACCTTCACCCGCAGCACCTTTTTCAGGAAATGAGACTTATTCTTTCCCCTCTTGATCCCTGTTCTGTGAATGTGTGTAAACCTCACCCCCAAACCGTCCTCCTGAAGACTCAAAGATCACTTTGTTGTTTTTGTTTTGTTCTTTAAACCTACTTGTGAATGTGTGTCTCATGTTTTATTTTGTGCTTTATGTGTCTCTTAATGTATGTCTGTTTATTCAATGTTGAAGTTCAGTGCCTGCAACTTGGGAGGGACACCCTAAAAAGTGTTAAAATACTGACTCCCTCCATATTGTGGGTGTTAACGATGCTGCTCATTATACCCCCACCCTGTCTTATGCCAGCTGAAACTTTTTTTTATGTTAATTAATTATGACAACTATGTATTTTCTGCTTTAAATTTTGAGTACTTATGTTTTTTGTTTGTTTTCACTAAGGCTGGAACCTTTTTTTTTGTTTAAGTGTCGGCTCTGAGCACAAATTGGCCAGAGGAGCAGTCTGTCAGCTGTCACACTCACTTCCTGTTAACACTGTAAATAAAAGTCTTGTACAAAAGGACCAAATTATAAAGTGTTTTTGAAGAAAGATGATTTGCTAGCTTGAATTTTCATGTCAACTTCAGTTGACATGAATGCTGGTACGCTGAGACCTAAACATATTTTGTATTCTACTACTGTAGTGGTTTTGTTAAAATGTATTGTCTTGGCATGGAATTCGCCTCAATCACGAACTTTATCGCTGAAACTAAGTCACATTTCAAATGGTCAGTCACGTGTTGGAAAAGGCTAATTGGTTTCTTTGGTGTGGATGCACCTTTCCTCTTGTCAAACTGTCCAATTGAATAGCCTGATTTCTAGCCTGATTCAGATTGACAAATGAGAAAATGTTTTTTAATGAATGAAACCTTAGCCACAGGACTGAAGGAGGTGTGTTACTTCACCGAGGTCGACTCTGTTCCCACAGCTCATCTGAGCGAAAGGATCTGGTTTCACACACACCTGTTGCCTGGGCTGCAAAGGTATCTCAGCCATACACTACCTGCACTCACTGCTACGCACAGATACCGATTTCTTGAGCCCTGTCTTATTATGTACACGTTTTTGATCTGAGAGAAAGGATGAGAATGGCTATAGCTGTTGACCACCTGAAGTGAGGAGACAGATGTCAAAGAAGTGACGGCATGTCTGTGCGCCTGTGTCATGGGCACAGAGTGTGTGGAGAACCAGCAGCCAACAAGAGATGGGGATGCCTCTCAACTGGATGCTGCCAGTGTAAGTAATATTACCACTTTGACCCTTGCGTCCTTATTTTGAGCAAATGGGTATGATGCCGTCATACGAAAATGGCAGTTTACAATCTCGAAATGACATTTTTGCTTGCAACACCGACCTTCCTACGTATGATGAAGTACTGAATAAAGGCTTAGCCTATAGGTTGTTTTTGTCTCCAACAGAGCTGATGCTCCGAGAGCAAATACCAGCTGGAATGCATGTTTTTCTTACATTTGTTTTTATGATAATGAGGCTAATATCATTCAATTGCAATTTAAACAATGCCCTCATAAAAACTGGTCATTCCTTCTTGTTGAAGGGACAATCTGAGAGCAACAGTAACTCCACCAGATCCAGCATGTTTTTTAAAACCACCTTTCATGAGAGATGGTTTTAAAAACTACTGTTGGCCATGGTGTCTGCTCTCCAGAAGACTATTAAGCGAGATTCACACCCAGGCTACTGTACTGTATAAAACTCTTGTACAAAAGCAGCCTGTACCATGATGAGAATTGTGTAATTCGAAGGCATTTTCGCTGTTGAAAGTGCTAGTTTTCTTTGTTGATCCTTTATCATAAATAGTGAGACTTGAGGTTTGAATGGCGATTCCAAATCTACAGTGATACAGAAATCGGGCATGATTTTGGTCTGATTTGCTTCATTAATTAATAGCCTATTTTAATTTCCAACGTGAATCTATACCCCACTATCTCAGTGGACTAAGTGGCACTTGCGAGGTATGGGATGACACTCCATGAATAATATATGTGTAACGGGGTAACTCAATGAGTGAGCGCTGGATCTGGTGGAGTTACTGTTGCCCTCAGACTGTCCCTTCTACAAAAAGGCATGACCAGAGAGTTGGCAAACAAATGTCTTACTCCAGTGTGCCAAATTATTTTGATGGATGAACAAGTGTTGTTGTCAAATCATTGCAGTCTATGATTTCCAATAGACTTCCCTACCATGTATTTAACAAGGAGAAAGCCCATTGAGGTTCGAGACTTCATTTTGACCCAGCGATGCAGCCCACAACAGAACACCTATGTAAATGTCTGTAGGCCTTTTGGTCACCCAAGTCTGTGATTCACTTGGAGACAATTGAAGTTGATTAGCATATCTGCCATTCCACTGTAAAGGTACACTAGCTGACACAGATAAGGAAGAGTGATTAGGCAACGAGGTCTGTGCCACTGGTGCCTTCATTACAGTTTATGACCTCAGTGACTCCCTGTAAGTATCATAAAGTGGGTAAAAATCAATCATTACACACATGTGGAGTGCCACTGAGAGTCATACACTTTATTATAACTCCTCTCTCCTCTTTGCATCGCCACTGAATCCCCACAGTGTGGCCTTTATGTGAACGCCTTAATTTCCCCTCGGGATGTATAAATTACGTACGTACGTACGTAACAACCAGTATATTTCCTTTAGCATTATTTCCTCACTGAGACATGACTAAATCCAGTCAGAGAGAGATATGTCTTGTCTTGTGGTGGGATTCATACAGCCTAACCAAGGCATGGTGCACTAATCATCACCATCATCAACAGTCACTCCAAGCATTTTTGTTATGAGAGTGAGACATTATCTTAGTTATTACATTTAAAAAACTGAGCAGTAAATGGTAAAGGGAGGCCGTTTCATTCATTTCAGCATCGGGGTCTGGAGGTCTTATTGTCCACATAACAGTCCCCGGGGATTTGATATGCATGGCTGGGGACCTGCAGTACAGAGACATAATTCATCCCATGTCACTTCAGCACCATAAACCACATCCCATTTAGAAGCTTTGCCGATTGAACTGACTACTTCAAAGGTCAAAGGAAATTGAGTGCTACATTAAGTAGCTTCATGTCGGAGCATGTCATGACCATGCTTTTCCTGCAGGTTGCAGATGTGTCTGTGGAGGTGGCCACCGTGGACCACACTCTGGAGAAGCTATGCAGCAAGTACAACAGGGCCAGAAACAGGTGGAAGTCCAGTAAAGTCAAGGCACTGTGGAACCGTCTGCTGAGCGTCCCGCACATTGCTATCTACGTTGCAGCGGTGGTGTTTGTGGTGGTGGTCGTCGTGTGGTCCCTGCTGTGGGTTTTCATTTGTAAGTGGGTGTGATGCAGATACAAGGCTTTTTTCTGTTTTTGTTGGTGTAAATCAATCCCCCTCCTGTTTGATGTAATTCTCAGTGCTGAACCATTACATTTAACTTGCATATCACTGATCTGTACTCCAAAATATGACAGCAGGATAGGGCTATCCTTGACTAAACAAGTTCTTAGTTGACTAATAATCATAGGAATTTGTCGACTAATTGGTTAGTTGATAAATATATTGAGTTTTACATTTTTGACACACACACAAACAGCTCGGCAACAAATGGTCTTTTGACATGAAAACAAGAATGACAAGTCATGATAAAGCCGCATGCGGCAGGCTTTTTTGGCCCCAATCTTGTCAACAACACAACATTTAACTATAAAGAAATGAAGATGACAAAAGACAGCTAATGGTTGTCAGGTGATGGACAATTAACACGTTGCAGAATGAATGAAAGATGCAATCAGAGTGATGCACTGCGAGCCACACAGTATAGGCAAAATAATAATAGTATTGAAATAGTAGCTTTAAGGCTACTAATCATTTATAGAGTTCTCAACGGGCCTGAAAATGAAGGCTCGGCCCTAACTGGGCCCGACTGGGCCGGCCCGGGGCTCGGCCCGAACCCGACTATTTCCATCATGTTAGGCCCAAAACCCGAAAAAAAAGAAAAGAAGATTTTCGATTTTTGGTTTTATTAAATATTTTTAATATTATTATTCTGTTCTGAATATATATTTATCTATTATGAAGATGGCGCTGACGGCAGCGGACATTAACTTACACTGTGCTTACACTGTGCTGATTTAAATGAAGTTAAATCCTTATCTTGCTCACGCACCTCTGTGCAATGAGATGCATCGTCTGCATTTCTCTGCCTCTCTCGACCGAGTCTTTGTCTCCCCCCTCCCCCCCCCTGACTGTTTGAGACCGACTCGAGACTGTTGTTAACCTATTAGCTTAAGTTTACACGCGTTGGGTGAATACTTTTATAATACTGAACTAAACGCGGGTGGATTACATTGTATTGTGAAAATCAGAAAGCACCGTTTCTGCCACTTGTGTAACTTAACACAACACGACGGCATAGAGCACGCCGGTCAGTTATCGTAACTCACAAAAACACATTGAACAGCCTGTTATACCTTCAAATTAAAACCATCTGAAAACGTCAACAACGACACATGTGTAGTGTACTGCGTGTATGCACGTTCTCGCGCGTGGCTTGCTATATATGGAAAACTCGCTCCTGCGTTCTTCAATTGATTTCTGAACGAACCTGACCACTGAATGTACACTATTGTTTAAGGCTGGTGTACTGTAGACCGAAATTGCCGTGGGTTTTTGTATTAAAAGGGCCCTTGATATGGATGCATCATGCGGTAGGCAGTAGCCCTGAAACATGAATGTGAACCATGGCTACATATGCGGAAATGGATTACAAGAACGCTCGTCCCCAAACACACTCGCCCGGGTCTAATCCGGTGGCCTCTGTCCGCGAAATGAATGGGGGTGAGTGTGTTTTGGGGCGAGTGTTCTGTTTACCTCGCCCAGAATCGCTTTTTTTTTTACTCTCTCTCACATGGTTCATACATTTGATTTTGGGATGTACAATACATGAAAATTACGGGATTAATAACGCAACTTGCGTCGAGAACTAATGGAGAGTGGACATTACCGCGTTTGGCTAAAAACAGTTAGTAACATCATACAAGCATACAAGCTAACTATTAGCCAAATTCGGCTAGCGCTCAGACGAATCCACTGAGAGAGGCGTGTCTAGTCCCATAGCTTGGGAGGACGAGTATCCCATTGGCTTAAACGACAGCCAATCACGCAAAAAAAGTGTTGCAAACATGAATACATGTCGGAAATCTGTCGGGTTAGAGTCAGACTGAATATAGAGCCGCTATGCTTTTCAGCATGCGGCTAAAAAAAAAAGATAGACAGAGATACACTGTATGCGTATCTGTACACATTAGACATAAAAAATAAGAATATACAGTGCATATTAGAATTACAGCTCGGTGACAGAAAAATAAATGAGGGGAGACTGTATATAGTTACGACATTACCATAAACAAGGCACAGAAGTTGAGATGCACAACTATTCAATAAAAACACTTGACTTGAAGTGTTGATTTAATCAACAAATCTATAAAATTGTGTTTGCCACACATACAATCATGCAGAGTCCAGCCTTTTTAAGGTTGGTGGTGAGGTTCAGAACTGATCATTCTAATGCTGATTTCACAATTGCTACTAGTTACTGGCTATTGGTCTATATACTGGTACAATTAAATGGTTATAGAGTTTACCAGAGATGTGCTCATCATTTATCAAGAAATAATTAATCCAGCATGGAAAAAAACATGACTAACAAACTCTTGATCGACTAAGAAAACGGACCGATGAATCAGTTATTTGACTATGAGGAAGACAGCTATGGGTCTCTAGTTGGATACTAGGTCAGTAGAATTCAACAAGCATAACACATGCTAACTGTACAGTTGATGAGCTTTTCCTTTGTGCATACTCATACTATTTACAATTTAGGCATTTAGCAGACGCTCTTAATCCAGACTTCCAGAGTGATTTACAGTAATCAAGGTAAACATAATGTATTACGTCAAATGCATAGAAATAGTAATCTAGGATCATAGGTAAACCAAGAACATATAATCAGTCTAAACGGCATAATATCAAAACATCAGTAATCTGTACATTGAAACTATACACACTATAGGATGCCAGGTCTACAAATGAACCTGGCATCTTGTCTACCTTAACATGCTATCTAAATTACATTTTAGGCTTTGCATAAGCCTGCAACTGCAAGGTTGCAGGCTGTTGTACTGTTGTACTTCCATGTACTGTTGTTCTCGTGTCTTACTAAATAAAGTACATCAATCAATCAATCAGTCATCATTTGATGTGATTCATTCAGTTCGCAGAGAAAGCAACAGCTCCACCTATTTTGCTGGGATGTTCCGGGTGGCCAACGTGGAATTTATCCCAGAGTACCGCCAGGCAGACTCCCAGGAGTTTGTATTCATGGCCAACAAGATACAACATGTGGTATGTAAGAGTTCAATGCTTATGATTGTGTGTTTATCATTTTTAATATGACCGGTGGTGTTACTTATCATTTGTAATGTTGTTTGTTGGTGTGACACAGGTGAGCAACGTGTACAGAATGTCAACCGTGGCCAAACTCTACAAGCATGCTGTCATTGCTGACCTCAGGTACAGTGGTCTGTAGTATAGCAAAATAAATAACATAGTTTGTTATTTGTGCATTTCACACCTCTGTGTTTTTTACTTGGCCTCCAAGAAGTGTGTGTGCAAAGTTTCATGCCAATCAGTCCAACGGTGCCGGAGATTAGCTGCACACAGACGGACGGACAGACACACAGACGGATAGGGGCGAAAACATAGTCTCGGACACGTCTTCTACCTGGCTTATTATTAAAAATAATAATTGTTTCAATGGGGGTCCTTGGCCTAATAATGCATATCAGACTGGGGTGCTTGAACTGACAACGATTGAGAATCACTGCTTTAAAGCATTTCGTGCCATTTTTGCCCAGTAACAACAATAAAGGTGGAGTGCTGGTCCATTTCTGGATGGTGTTTGTGGTTCCTCGTCTGAAGAGCCCAGCAATGTGTGAAGACTGCGTGGGAGCAATCCTTAGAGACTCTGTCCACACCAGCATAAAGAACAGGACATCTGTAGGAGACCTGCTGGGCCTTCCAGTTGATATCGACTCCATCCTTGTCAATGGTATGTGTGTGTGTGTGTGTGTGTGTGTGTGTGTGTGTGTGTGTGTGGAAATGTGTTTTGTCAGTGGTCAGTGTGTACTCAGAGTGACGGACTATTGTGTTCCCCTCAGCTGCTCAGCGGTCAGATTACTCATCAACAGCAGCAGGTGAGTTCATGTACTTAATAGACACTCAATAAAGCGTGATGAGAGCTATGTAGCCTACTGTTCAGTGGTTATCAAATTGAGGTCCGGGACCCCCAGGCATCCTTGACAGGGTTCATGGGGTTTCCTAGTTAAATTAGTTAACTCCATAGCATCAAAATCACTTTAACCCTATATACATTGGCAATTTGAAAACAAATTGGAATATTTTAACACCAATCTTGTATGGGCACAAAATCTTTTGAGATGGGCGTCCGTGGCCAAATACATATTAATTTGTATTTAAGTTGACATGAAAACGTTTGAGAACCACTGGCCTATATTGTGTCTGTAGTGGAAACGTCTGTTGATTATACAGTACTGTATGTTGTCATTTACAACGCTCTGAAACGGCACTCTGAATCAAGTGATGAACACAAATTGCAACATACATAGTGTCATATTTCTCTTTTGGGTGTCATTCCTATATCAGGTCAGAGTTTTTTGTGGCATCTTCAAGGGGTATGTTAGATCTAAGCCCTGTGTATCATGTGTACAGGGAGGTGTTTGTTTATGGTTTACCCAGTCTCAGTCTGCCCCGCTTTCCTCCAGCATTCAAGACGTTTTGTATTATACTGTAGTAACACATCAGAACCTGTGTATTGAAAAATCTATTGGAGTGTGCATGAGTGACCTTCAGAGCAGAACAGTAACAAAGTACATTTACTTGAGTACTGTACTTAAGTAAAATCTCTGAGTATTTGTATTTTACTTGAGTATTATTTTTTGTAATTGTGGATACTTTCACTCCACTTTCAAAGACAAATAATGTACTTTAGTTTCTTTTGACTGCACTACATTTCTAGGAAGGGAAAAAGAATGAACTACTTAAGCCTATTTCAAATATACACCTATTGAATACACACAAACCGTTTGCCCAGTATAATGTTATAAAATAGTTAGTTGTGATTTGACATAATGGCTCTTTCTGACTGAGGTTCTGTTATTGCTACAGATCCATAACCATGGCTTAGGAGTTGCACTGAGGTTCCAGTACCTATGTACTGGTGACCTTATGTTATTTCTCCTCCATCCAGGCTCACAGTGTGTTGATAAACTGTATGCCAACCTTCCCGGATTGAATGTCCCGTTAAATGTCTACTCATCTTGGAGCGGCGTGAGCTGCCATGTCAAGCTGACGTCCATCCCTGGTTCTCTGATCCGCCTGACCATCAACTCTTTTCTGATTGAGCCCAGTGACTGTGTGAGCGATGGCCTCACCGTGTATGACGCACTGCTGCCCATGAGGGGGCGCACTCTCCACAGGTGAGTCAGTGACGTAGGCGAGTCCAAAATCAGTTTAAGCTCTGAGAGATCATATTTTGTTATTTTCAAGAAGCTTTTTATTGCTTGACAGCGAGCTTTTCATCACAGAATGTCCCTCAGTCAAGTTATTCTTCTCTAGAAGTTTTAAAATACTTTTTTTTAAAAAATACTTTAAAAATTTGCAAGGAATTGAACTTTGGTCACTGATTTATTTAAGTTTACAAAACATATTTTACAATTTCTTGCCAAATATTGTATCATTTTTGAACATACATAATTGTAAAATATAGATTTGAGAGTGAAGCCCAGTCCACACCAATCATTCGCAATGCAACGAGATGCAACTTGCAACCACTTGCAACCGAATACCCAAACTGCGCCGACCTGCAACGGAGCAATTCAGACCGCTACAATTTCTCTCGCTGCGGTTTCGTTGCATCACAAATCATTGGTGTGGACTGGGCTTAAAGGTTAGGGTTAGGGTTAGGGCTTAAAGGTGACAGCAACACAACAAGTATAACGTATGCTGCTTGTGTGAGATGATACTGATGTTGTTAAATGTCCTTCATAAGTATATCTGTACTGTGCAGGGTGTGTGTGCCAGTGTCGAGCCCTTTGTCTCTGGTGTCCACCTCCAATGTCATGCTGCTGTCATTCAGAATGACCCACGGTGACAAGAGCTTCAGAGGCCACTTTTCCGGCATCTCTGAGGAAAGTGAGTCATTTTAATAGTTGACTTAAAGGTGCTGGGTAACTTACAAGGATCGTAATGATTAACTAAACATGAGACCTGGATGTGAACAGAACCCTCAGTGACAATCAATCCTCCGCGTCCGTTTCTCTGTCTGTCCCACAGTGGGTGTGTCTCACATTGAGACCCAGCCCTTCATAGGTCAGCTCTATAGCCCCTTCCACCCTAGCATGCTTCCTCCTCGGTGTCTCTGCATCTGGATTTTTCAGGTAGTGTGCAAATTCACAAACACACACACACACACACACGCGCACGCACACGCACACACACACAAACCTTTTGTATAATGGTATATACTTGTGATTACTGATTTGACATAAAGGCTCTTACTGACTGAGGTTCTGTTATTCTACTACAGACCCCTAACCCTGGTTTAGGAGTTGCACTGAGGTTCCAGAACTATGTGCTGAAACCAAAGGACATGAAAGGCTGTGAACACGGCTGGTGGAAGGTCAACGAAATCATGTACGTGTGCAAGTGTTGAGCATTTTGTTTCCGTGTGCGTGCATGCACGCATGCACGCATGATGCGCACATAGGCACTACAGTATGTGTCACGGTATCAACATGTATTGTTTATGTATGCGTGTGCACACACGGCAGTAAGTTCCATATCAACATCCGCTGACAGCCCGCTTTGAGTCGATGGTTTGTTGATGGCTCATTTCCTGCCATAGATTCTGTGGCAGCTACGTGGGCCACGCCACGGTGTTCCGGATCGCCGACCACAACCCTGAGGTGGAGTTCCGCTGCAGCTCCCGGGGCTCTGACCAGCCCTTCCAGGCTTCCTACAGCAGCTTCAACATCAGCCAGCGTATGTCGTGCAACAACTAGAGCGAGGCTTGTATAATACACCATGATTTGTGTGCATGGGGAACTCATTTGAAACAAGCTCAGTGCTTTTATGAGTCTTCCAGTTTAGTAGACCTCGTATTGTGAATTTGTACTTCCATGTACTGTTGTTCTCATGTCTTACTAAATAAAGTACATCAATCAATCAATCAATCAATCACATCAGTGGGGCAGTAATGGGGAGGATTGATGTATTTCGGTGAAGGTCACACAGAAAACCATCTACTGTAAGTCAGTGGTTCTCAAAAGTGGGGTCCTTGACAGGGGGTTCCAGGGGGTCCCCAGCACAATTAGTTAATATAGCATTAAAATCAGTTTAACCACTTTAACCCTAATAGGCTATTTATCTACAAGCGCATGAGCTTGTAGATCCTCTATTTTTTAGATATGTCCCCTATCACACTGCCCTAAATCCCCTTGATTGATTGATTGAATACTTTATTAACAGTTTGCAAAAAAAAGCACATAAAGTACAGTTTAACACAAATACAATGCTAAAAGGATTGAACCCAAGAAAGCATTATGGCTTGTTTCCATTGTGGTCCTGTGTATTCAATTCATAGAAACATTTAGTGACAGGCAAATATACAATACTATGCAAAAACATCATAAAAAGGAGTTGTAATCAAAAAAGAAAAATATGTACAGTAAACAGTTCTGGGTGGGGGGGGGGCATTTCTGGTGATAGGCTTGAATTTGTTTTACAGTGGCCAGTTCCAAATTGCAGCCACCTGTAAGTGCTCTTTTAGAGTGGTTTTGAAGGAGAGTAAGGATTCACACTTTTTTATGACTGTTGGTAGGGCATTCCACATTTTGGTGGCATAGCAGTAGAACAAATTTAACCCCTTGTTTGAGCCAAATCTGTGTTGAACTGTGTTAACCTCTCCTCCTGTCCCTGTCTTCCACAGCCTGTCCGGAGGGCTACTTCCTGTGCACCTCTGGGCTGTGCGTGGAGAAGAGCCGCCGCTGTGACGGCCTGGATGACTGTCTGGATGAGAGTGATGAAATCTTCTGCTGTACGCAAATACTTACATACAGCATACAAATGATCGTTATCTGTAGGGGTTTATATCCCATTAAGGCGATTCTTTAAAAAAAATCTAAACCCTGTTTAAAAAACATTTTTTTGAAAAACATCGAAAAATATTTTTTCAAGATTTTTCAAAAATAGCAGATCTACAAGCTCATAGCGCGGCACTCGGTGCCGCGCTATGAGCTTGTATATCTGCTTTTTTTGAATAGCCAAAGAAATCTAAAGTGACACAGATGCGTTCCAGGTCTTAATGGGATATCTGAGCAGTTGTTTCATTTTCATTATATTGGTGTTTTGTCATATTGACTATTTAATAGTCAATATGACAAAACACCAATATGATGAAAAGGCGCTTCTCACAGTGGGGTCCGGGGACTCCCAGGGGTCCTTGAGGGGATTCCAGTGAGTCCCCAGCAAAATGAGGAACAGTTTATTTTATATTTCAGGTATTCAAAAATATTTTTGGGAAACACTTGACAAATCTCTTCTTTTATGGGGGTCCCTGGCACAAAATATTTTCAGATGGGAGTCCGTGATCTAATATTCCTACTGTAGGAATATTCCTACTGTAGGAACTGAAAATGGGGTCCTACTGTAGACATGAAAATGTTTGAGAACCACTCGACTATTTTATCTTACAAAAGCAGTTAAAACTGTACTATGTTGATAATTATGTTTTTACCATTTTGCCATATATGTACAGTTATGTTTGTTGGATACAGAGTAAAATCCAGTCAATTTTAGAGTGTAAAAAGGGACCCATATAACGTAACACTCTAAATTTCACTGTGTACCTTTCCAGCAAAGCCTTCAAAGAACTGCGGTGGAAATATGCCCCTGCACCCTTTTTATGTCTGCAACGGAGAGAGAGACTGCAATGACGGGAGAGATGAAGTCAACTGCAGTCAGGGTATGGAGCTATTTTCTCACGTCACTGCTGAATCTTGTGTGTGACTGATTTAGAAGGCATTTGTAGAATCTGTGTGTGTGTGTGTGTGTGTGTGTGTGTGTGTGTGTGTGTGTGTGTGTGTGTGTGTGTGTGTGTGTGTGTGTGTGTGTGTGTGCGCACGCGCGCCCTGGTGCTGACTAAATACTAATCATGTTAATGTGTCCTACATGTATTTGTCAGAGACCACGTGCTCTGCAATCAAATACCAGTGCAACAGTGGGGCCTGCATCCTGAAGAAAAATGCAAAGTGTGACGATGTACCCGACTGTCTGGACAACAGCGACGAGAAGGACTGTGGTGAGTACACACACACACACACACACCGATTCTACAAATGCCTTCTAAATCAGTAGTTCTCACACTTTCAAGATTTTTCAAAAATAGCAGATGTACAAGCTTGCAGCTATTTTAACGCAAGAATCTAAAATGATACAGATTCTTTACCGGTTTTAATAGGTTAAGGAGGCTGTGAGTTCTATGTTCTGTAATCTCTCTCTCTCTCTCTCTCTCTCTCTCTCTCTCTCTCTCTCTCTCTCTCTCTCTCTCTCTCTCTCTCTCTCTCTCTCTCTCTTTATTATTTGTCCATCTCAAGGTGGTGGGAAAAGTCTTGTCTTCGATCATTGACTGTTACTGTGCTTATATACACACACAAACACACACACACACTGTTTGCTATTATTGACATTTTAGGATTTGTTTTTGCCTATTGTGACATGCCCAAAAATAGGGATGCCAGCCAGGGATTCCAGTGGTTAAGCACAATAAAGTGTTGAACATGAACTTGGAATGTAATACGCACACACACACACACTCCGATCCATTACTGTATGACCAAATCCTTCCATCCATCATTGCATGTCCTGTAGCCTGTGGCCATCCATCTCCGGTGAAGAAGGTGAGCTCATCAACAGAGCTCGAGCGGATTGTGGGCGGTGCCAGCGCTGTGGAGGGGGAGTGGCCATGGCAGGTCAGCCTCCACTTCTCTGGTCATCTGTACTGCGGGGCCTCTGTCATCTCTTCTGATTGGCTGATCTCTGCTGCCCACTGCTTCAGCAAGGACAGGTGGGTTGATGCTCACAACTGATGATCTGAAAGTTTTCTCATGAAGCCCACATAATCTATCTACAGTATAAATGCATTACAATCTGCTTATAACATTGTAAAATTATAGTTATACTGTAAGCACTCATAAATATTCATACTGATTTATAACAATAATTAAGTTAACACATTAATTCTCACTCTGCCAGGCTGTCAGACCCACGGCCATGGACCGCCCACCTTGGAATGGTGGCGCAGGGCAGCGCCAAGTTTGTGGCAGAAATCCGTCGCATTGTGGTGCACGAATATTACAATGCACGCACGTTTGACTATGACGTGGCCCTGCTGCAGCTGAAGAAGCCCTGGCCTGCTTCTCTTAGCCCCCTGGTGCAACCTGTGTGCCTCCCTGCCCGCTCCCAGATCCTCACCGAGAAACACCACTGCTGGGTCACTGGCTGGGGCTATCGCTCTGAGGAGGGTAAGGCAATACCCGGGATAGGGTTTAATGGATTTTAGAACTGGAGATGTTTTAATGTCTTCCTTGGACTTACATTATCGTCGCTGTAGGGCAGAAACCTTGTATCTCCATATTTCAACTGTTTATGTTCTTTTGTAAATTTGTCAAACAAAAAGAGCTAAAATAGCCGATCCATGCTCACAACGCATCACATTGTGAGCTTGCAGATCAGCTACTTTTGCTCTTTTTGATGTTTTAAAGTGAAACTGAAAGTCAGTGTGGGTTTTCTAAATATCTAATCAATGACTATTAACAAGATCTTGTGACTACAGTATGTGTGATTACATTGGATGCATTGGAACACTTTTTTCCATTTCCTGAAAAGTAAAGGTTTTACATACAAGGTTTCCACCCAACTGCAACGATATGAAAATTAATAACCACAAAACATGAACGTAATGGGTGCATTATGCTTCACTTGGGGCCTGAACAACAGTAATCCTTTTTCCATTCCAGAGAAAGACAAAGAATAGCAAAAGCAATCAGATGGGCATATTCAGGAATATACAGTAAGTCTACAGGTCAAGCCGTTCTTTTTCAGGGTAATCCTTCGAACATTATGTCCGCTCTCCTCCACTCCCACAGACAAAGTCCTGCCTACAGTGCTCCAGAAAGCAGAGGTGTCCATACTGAGCCAGAGTGAATGTAAGAAGAGGTACGGCCCAATCTCACCGCGTATGTTGTGTGCCGGGGTCCCCACAGGAGAGCAAGACGCCTGTAGGGTAGGAGTGCAACTACATCAGACTAATCATGTGTTTTAACCCTTAACCATTATTTTATACTTTGGTTATTCAAAAATAGCAGATATACAAGCTCATAGCGCGTCACTTCGTGCAGGGCTATGAGCATGTAGATCTGCTATTTTTGAAAAATCTGGAACATTTGTGCAAATCTTTGAATATATATATATATTTATTTTTCTAAAGCGAAGATTTTTAACTCAAATCTTTGCTTCTGGGGGTCCCTGGAACTAAATATTTTGAGATGGGGACGGCGGCCAAATACTGTACATATAATTTTGGGGGTCCTTGACATGAAAAGGTTTGAGCACCACTGATATAGAAACATACGTTTTTCAGAAAAAAATGAGTTAAATGTAGTTCTTTCAAAAAGAGAAGGGTTAGTTCTACCTCCTGAGCAGGGCCCAAATTAAGTTATGAGAACCGTATCTGAAACTGAGCTGCAGTGTGTGGAAACAAATCCAGAACCTGTGAAATACGTTTCACCGCACGGCACTGTTCACTTAGTTCTTGTAGTCAAAAAGAGCCATTCATGTCTACCTACTTTACATATATGCAGGCAAAATTATTTGTGTAAAGAGATTATAAGATGTACCATCAGTTTACCCTGACCTGCACAAAAGCTTAAATGTGTGTATGTGTGTCTGTGCCTTCCCAGGGAGACTCGGGGGGTCCATTGTCATGCCGGGCGCCAGGCGAGGGACGCTGGTTCCTGATTGGCATTGTTAGTTGGGGGGCGGGCTGTGGCAGACCTAACCTGCCGGGGGTCTACACCAAGGTCAGCAAGTTCACGTCCTGGATCCACAATCATGTCACCTGACATGCGACCTCCAGTATTTCATCCCATTCACACACTTGTCAACAGGTGTACTGTTGATCACAGACTCTCATAAAAGCATTGTTGGGTTACTTTTGCACACTGTGCACAAAGTTTTTATCATTATTGTATTATAACTGCAGATCAGATGAAAAATGTAAAGTAGTTTGAGATCTTGATGCAAAAAAAATAAAACCTGATCGAAAAAATAAAAAGTGACATGAAGGATTTAAATTCTAAAATACCATGCTCCAATGCAATGCCACTTTACTTCTGTTTTCTCTCCCATGACTGAGACCATGCCAATAAGACCATTTTATCTCCTTTATCATCCACAAAAAAATGTTACGCTTATTGCCAGTCTAGTAATTGTAGCTTCTGTCTTGTGTTGCGCCCCTGTGGAAGATCCAAGGGCATGTCAGCCAAGTTCCTATTATCCTAATGCCTTGCACACGTTCCTCTCAAAACATTCTTTTGTCCAACCAACTTCCCTCCACATACACAACGAGGACGTTTGCCCACAATATCTGTCGCACGGATGGTTGTGTGGATTGTACACTTTCATAGTGGACCCATTGTCCCGCACTGCATTGTGGGGCTCCGTGTGACACCTGCCGTCCAGGTATACGGCAGTGCAGTGAATGCCCGCCGCATCCGAGCCGCTCAGGTCGGGTTTCTGCACTTTTTCAAAGAAGCGATAGCAGGGGTTTCCTCTCTCCATCATTTCTATGCCTGAAGTATTGTTGTATATCGCCTCTCCGGAGCTTAACGGGACGGTGCCATGCGGACTCTCCCCAAAAGCAAAACCTGCGAAGTTTACAGCGTCTGTGGCCATGGACATAGTTGTTCTGCTGCCAGCCTGCAGGTAAGAGACATGGCTTCAGTAGCTTATCGCTTTTTTTCATCTGTCTGATCCCAGGACAAAGAGAAAATGAAGCAAAACAGACCATCACTCATTTTGCAAGTAATATATTATGTTAATGCCAGGTTTGGTTATATCATTTTAAAAGGTGTATTTGTAAAGTGTTTTTCCCCCTCGGTTTTTGATGGACCAGGATTTCCCCTCATCAGAGGAAGGAGGCTGAACGATCTCGGCAGTTCATCAGCTTAGTCCACTCAGCCATGGCTCATCTTAATTGTAAAATCCGTCTCTATGGGTATCTGGTTCTCTTTCTCATGAATGTCCATGTCAGAGTGCGCTACTTGATTGAGTGCTGACACCGCAGCGCCAGGCCGTGGGAAAGCAGACCCCTCTTGCCACGCTTTGTGTTCCCCCCCGGGGAATTTTGCCAAACCGTTAAATGTTTTAGCAGACCCTTTCAGCCGAAAAGATGTTCACCGTTGCTCTCAATAAATCAGTGGTGCTTAAGTATGCGCGCAACGTTAGGATGCACATCGGTGCCTAGTTTTTGTACAAAGGTCAATTAGCTTTCCACATTTGTTCTTTATTCATCTAGTTCTGTAGTCACACTGTAAAGAGATCCAAAGAATTAGCCACAAGAGAAGCATAGATATATCAAGTAGTATGATGTGTGAGTTATGTACTTGTCTCTGGAAGGGAGAGGGGGTCTTAAAGGAGCCCACCCAATTACAGAGCCACCCCATGAAGCTTGAGGTTCAGGCAGATGAGAAGGTTGAGGTGGACCAAGCACCACCCTGTGGCTCATGGAGGAGGTGGACATTAGGCATCCTGCCCTTCTTCCCTTTCACTGCTGCAGTTGCACTGACTCTACACTACTTAACATGTGAGTACAGTGTTATCTGTGTTTGTCAGAGATAACAGTCTGTGTCCTCATATTCACCATAAAAGTCACCAAAATCTGTTTTGAAACATTCTGACCTCCTCATACACCTGTCTCAAATCCCTTTAATTTATTTTATTTTTTTAGCTCCGCCTCCCTCAGTGTTCTACCTTGGCGGCAGCCTAGAGTTCCCCAACCTGAACTTCTCATTGGACCTGGCTAACTCCACCTCGCCAGAGTTCCGCCGACAGGCTGAGGCTTTGAACCATTATGTAAGTGGAGCAGCAAGCGAGTAATGATGCAGGCCTCGCTGTGTCTTCCCTGAAAGCCATTCTTGAGTGCTGCTTGACCCTTCCTATTCCTGGCTCAAACTGATCTTGATGCTCCGTCTGTGACCTGGCTCCCTACAGCAACCTACTTGTTTCTGTCTTCTTCACCTTTCGCATTTGCAAAGCGCGGCAGCCCTCTTCCCGCGCTTTATTCTCCATCCAAGTGTCTCTCTTTGAATTTTTATTCTTTTTAGTGGCCCCCCTGGCCATTTCCTTTCTGTCCTCTTTCTTCCACTGAAGCGTCTCTCTCTCTCTCTCTCTCCCTCCCTCTCTCTCTCCCTCTCTCTCCTCTCCCTCTCCCTCTCTCTGGTGGTGTTAAATGTAAAGCTGCTGTAACAGGACCCCGGTCCAGTGTGTGCGTGAGTCCTGGGACCCCCAGAGACAGGGCCCTTTCAGGGACGAAGACAAGCCTGGCATTTGTGAGCCCCGGCAGCAAGGCCCAGGCAGCGAGAGTGAGAGGACGAGCAGCCCCTCAATAAAAACATTGTCTGTGTCGCCCTTCACACAATCAGCCACTCTGTGCCCTTCCATGCAGAGGGAGAGAGAAGAGCCACAACTCCAGGCAGGGGTTGAGAGAGACAGGGCAGCAGCAGGGCAGGGTGGGGAAAGAGGGACGAAGGGCCTGGATGGAGTCCGCGGGGCGGCAACGAGAATAAAGGGAACGGGGGAGCTTGCATTTGTAAGGGAGGGCAGGGCAGGAGCTACACCTATATTAGTGGTTTTCAACCTTTTTCATATCAAGGTCCATTATTTATTCGGCAATTTGAGCCATAGACCACCGTTTGATGAGATTTAGCCTCTCAGAACCCAAAACGTAGAATATTTTGTTGTCGTTGGATAAGAGTTTGTCCACAAATCCATGTATTGATGTTGGTACCATTAGGAGAGATAACGGGCAAACGTTGATCAAAATAACAATTATTTAAAACATAATTGTTAATAAAAGTCTACAATTGTAGACTTATTGTAAATTAAGTAATGCAGACGTTTAACAATAATTTAACTCTTGAGTTTCTTAAAATGAAACCAAATGGACCCATAATGGTCCATTTGGTTTCATTTTACACTCTCAAGAGTTAAAGATGTATAAGGGTTCATTTGGTTACCAACTCTCCATCACTTAGCTGGGGACCACCTGGAACCCCCTCAAGGACCACTGGTGGAAAAAAAGGGGGGGGGAAGGACCACTGGTTGAGAACCACTGAAATATTTGATCAGGTTGATTACATAGGACACGCTTGATTGATAATGGGTGAACATTTCCCCCTGTTAGGTCTTCGGCAATTTACTCTAATTTCCTAGTAATCAGCCCTGTGGGTGAGTCGTGGGCTAGTCAGGTGGTCATAGTATCTGCATGGCCATCTGTTCATTATAGAGCAGGTGAACCCGGGGCCAGCAGCCCATACCACCCAGGGTCTGCTTCTACAAGGCTGGCAGGTGAGGGGGACACAAAGGACCTCTGTGCTGCTCAAAATCAACACGCACACACACACACACACATACGGTAAAATCCTCAGTATCAGTTTAACTCTGAGAGTGTAAAAATGGACCCGACCATTTGGGTCCTTTTTTTACACACTGAGTTAAACGGACACAGAGGATTATTGTGTGCGCTCTCATGCGCACATATACTGTACATACACATATTACACACATTTGGATTCTCTCATACACAAGAACTCAACCACCATGGGCTCCACCAGGTGCGCTTGTGTGTCATACACTGGTGAAGTAAAAGGTAAATGGTGCATTCGTGCCTTTATCCAAAGTGCTTTAAAATATGCATTACATTCACTAAATCGCGCACACAGTGTCCTGCCCAACGACACTTCAACACTAACCCAGGGGAGCCGGGGATTGAACCCGGGAACTTTCCGATTCCCAGTGAAGTGACCTCACAAGCCGTGTTGTGATGTACTGTAACGTCCATTGTGTCAAAATGTGCAATGTGTGACTGATTCCCCCTCTCTCTGTCCTCTCTCTGTGCATTTGGAAAAACAGTTCTCACAACTCTATGAGTCGTCCCCGTGGAGCTCCTATTATCTACACTCAGGAATTATCGCCTTCAGGTAAGTCACATTCTAAAACTTTTATATGCAAAAACACAATCCTGTAGATTTAACTCTGAGTGTAAAATGCTATTTTCTTTTATGAACACTGGATGGTGTACTGTGTGACCATCCAGTTTCAGCTCATAAAGACGCGCCCCAGCCCAGATACAATACAGCATGCCCAACAGGTCCTCCTCTGTCAACATTAAAGGGCCGTTCACACTGAGCACTATAACTATAACGATAACTATAACTATATCACACATCCACTTGACTTGGAAGGATATTTTTTTTTAAATATATTTTTGGGGCTTTTCTGCCTTATTGATACAGTAGTATACAGTAGAGATGGACAGGAAACTGGGAGAGAGAGAAACACAGCAAAGATTGTCGGGATCGGGATTCGAACCCGCGATGTGCTGTCAGGCTGCATTGGAGCCAATATGTGTTATGCGCCTGGACCGATAGGCCAGCGGCCGCCCCTAAGAACATTTATAGTTGCACACCGGTGCCGGCCACCAAAAAGCTCACAATGCGTCATGCTGCGACACATGTGAGCTTGTAGATCGGCCATTTTTGGTGCGCGACACTGGCTGTACAACCAAGTGTAACAGGCCCTTTAGAATAGCAACATTGTAAACCCTTTGTGTGACAGTGAAGGAACGCAGGGCCTCAATGTCTTCTACTGGAGTAAATTCTCCGCCCCGGACAACGTTGCCATGGAGATCCGGAGGCGGGGTCCCGGGCGGCTGCAGCGGAGACTGCCGGGCACCAACAAGCTGCTGGACAGCCGGAACGAGCAGCGCTACTACATGAACAGAGACATGGACCTGCTCAGCTTGCTCGGTAGAGTGGCCCATTTGTTGCAAATAGAACTCTATGGCAGTGGTTCTCAACCTGTGGGTCTGTTTTTAAGATACTTGTTTGGCTTTTTCTGCCTTTATTGATGGTATACAGTAGATTGACAGGAAATGGGGAGAGAGAGACGGGGAGTGACACGCAGCAAAGGTCGTAGGGATCTGGTCCACGGACCACTGCGCCAGCAGTCCCGGCCAATTTAAGGACTTTTAAGACCTTTTTAATGCCTCAAGAAAGAAAAACAAAGAAAGAAAAAGGCCATTACTGCATCAAAAGTAATCAACAAACTATACTATAAAAACTAGTCAAACATTGGTCAAATTGTCAAATAAGAAAGAGACCATTTTTTGTGTGAGCTTGTAGATCTACTATTTTCACAATATTTATCTGTGGAACCGAGTCAAACTAAATGTAATGCGTCAACTCCTACAATTCCAAGTGCTTGTCAAGGTGGGGGGTCCCCAGTTCAAATATGATTATTTTAGGGGGTCACAGCCTGAAAAGGTTGAGAACACTGCTCTAGGCTAATATGACAAAAGATAATATGACATTTCAGCCTGAATTGGATCTACATTATAGTGGTAATGGTTTGGAGTGATATTCACATTACACAGAGACCTGATGAAGAGCCATTTCAGGTTGAAGTACAGGTATATCATAGTTTCAAAATAAATATTAAAGGGATATTTTGAGCATGGTTTTCAGGTTCTACAAGCGTCCACTTACAAGTGTTCCTGTGAACCCAGCATCTAAATATAATAATCCTACTATAATTCTAGTAACCTCTGTCTGTTTGTCTCTCTGTAGTGGTAGGTGAAGCTACCCGGTTCTCCTCACTGGCTGGAGCAATTGCTCAGATTTTGCACACAGCCATTGACCATTACCATCTGAACTTAACTGTGAAGCCCGTTTTTCAATTTCACCAAATCTCAGCTTCTTATTAGCGTTTTTGTGTCAAACACTGTCGCCATGGTTACGGGGCTGCCCAGCTATGGGACGAACTGCCTCCCGGGTTGCCAGATCATGTGCGAATATCCCCCACGGATGCGTCGACCGGGTATGGTCTAGTGTGCATAATTTGACTATGGTCACAAATGTTTATGAGCATACTTTCTAAAGATTATTTCAAAAATATTGACTCTGTTGCACACCATTAAAATAGCCTACTGTTGTAGGCTGGTGATGGGTACATAGGAAAAGCAGCAAACTGGAGGACTTTAATGGTGCCTGATGCAAGTCGCAGGAATTAAATGTTCACTACTATTAAAATATAACAAAGAAACATCAAGTCACAAAAGCCTGTGTAGACATTAAAATTACCCCAAACATGTTTGAAAGTGAAATATCCCTTTAGGGGTGACTTAGTTGACATACTGGCGTCGCGCACCCCAAAAAAGCCGATCTCCTTCTATCATCTCCTGATGAGACAGAGAAGGAGCGAGTCCTATATGTGCCTGCCCTGTTGATTCAGACATGTTATCGGGTTAATTAAATTACATACAAATAAATCATTTAAATCATTTAAAAGTTGTATACTATACATTAACAATTTGCAGATGTGTTACATGTATATTAATTGAAAATAGAAGAAAACAAAGTTTACAGCTTCTTAAAGGTGCTATGAGTGATATTTCTTGGTTGAAACAAAACATTTAGTTAAAAGGTTAAAGCTCCATATTCTGATACTAATCATTGCTATAGTATAGTATAGTATTGCTATATTTGTTCAGTAACTATATCATATCAAAACATCATCTTACATTTTATAGTGTTCCAATACCAATTTTGTCTGCTCACTTTCTTGTTTCATCTCTTCCATTTTCACTTGTTTATCCTGTACAAGTTCACTCTCCTGATTGGTAATTGGTATCCCAACCTGAAAATGTATTTTCTGTTTACTAAAGAGGAGCGACAGGAAGACCCTTGTTGCTGAACAGTCTATAACAATGTTTACTGTGGAAATATAGAGCTATTTAGCGCTTAGTTTTTCTAAATGTTTTGACACACAAACACGCACGCACGCACGCACGCACGCACGCACGCACGCACGCACGCACGCACGCACACACACACACACACACACACACACACACACACACACACACACACACACACACACACACACACACCACATTGTAATAAATATTTGTTGTATAGGTAGGATTTGTATATATTTTTTATGTATGATGACATTTATCACCTGCCTCGGTAGGTTTGGACCCTGATGACTTTGACTCAGATGACAAGACAGACAAGATTAAAAACCCAAATAACATCCAGAGTGGGAAGTGGCAGCTGGGTTTCCAAGGTAAGGGAAACATTATATACATTTTACAATCTTCTATTGTCCAATTTTGATGATCCTGTGCAAATTTCTTGCCTCCGTTTCCTGTTCTTAGCTGACAGGAGTGGCACCCGATGTGTTCTTCTGCTTGTGTAGTCCATCTGCCTCAAGGTTTGAGGTGTTGTGCGAGATTCTCTGGACTGCTCTCGGTTGTAGCAAGTGGTTATTTGAGTTACTGTTGCCTTTCTATCAGCTCGAACCAGTCTGGCCATTCTGCTCTCACCGCTGGCATCAACAAGGCATTTTTCTCACAGAACGGCCACTCACTGCACTGGATATTTTCTCATTTTCGGAACGACCATTCTATGTAATCCCTGGAGATGGTTGTGCGTGAAAATCCCAGAACCAACAACCATGCCATGTTCCCAAAGTCATTTAACCCGCATTACAACCATTCAAAAATGGCAGATATACACGCTCATAGCACGTCACTTTGTGCCGTGCATCTGCTATTTTTGAAGAATCATGAAAAGTTCTGCAAATCTTTGAATATAACATTTTTAACACAAATATTTGCTTATGGGGATCCCTGGAACAACATTTTTTTTTTCGGCCAAATACATATAATTCTGGGGGTCCTTGAAATGAAGAAGTTTGAGCACCACTGATATAGCAACATACGTTTTTCAGAAAACTGTTAGAATACATTTGGTAGAATCGGCCTCAGGTCTCAATGGGTTAAATCACCTTTCTTCCCCATATGATGATCGGTTTCAACTGTAGCAGATTGTCTTGACCATGTGTACATGTCGAAATGCATTGAGTTGCTGCCATGATGTGATTGGCAAATTGCCGTCTATCCACATCCTGTGTGAACATCCCATGAGGCAGAGTTAATCAGAAGCCTGTCAATGCATTGCAATGCATTATTTAGTTTCATTGATTTGGGCTTGTGCTCTGATCCTGTTCATTACTGGACTAATGCCTTTTAAACATTTAAATGTGTTACTTTGCACTTTTCTTCTATGTAACGTGTTCTTGCTCTTGTACATTGATTGCTGTGTACTGTTTGTCAGCAACACCACTAAGTCCATGATGTACCGTATGTGCATTACTTGCTCTAATAGAAGATACATAAATGATACCATCATTTTCCTTGTGTAGCTATGTCCTTTGACCTCTATGCCAAATATGGCAACAACCGCACCCTGAGTCTGGTGAACCCCAAGAAGCCATACTACCAGTGGCGTCTGCGGGTCCCCTCGGGCCACGTGGTGAGACTGGTCGTCCTCACTCTGCATGGAGCCACGCCCGGAAGCTGCACTGCCCACAAACTGTCTGCTTACGATTTCCTGCTACCTTTACAGAACAAGATCATTGCCAGGTATTTGGACATTTCAATTCATACGCTTCATCCATTTTTGGTGGTTTGTGGAGAGACTTTGGATGGGGGTCTCAAATCTCCATATCAGTAGAGACTGCATGGAGATGGGAGTCTGTTTGGATTCCACTATTGAACATGGATGTGGTACTTTAAATATTTCAGTACCTGGCATGCCCACATGCATATATCCTGCAGTAGTACTGCAGGATTTTCCATTGAATTCCTCTTTCAAAAAACAGCTGCCTGCATACATACAACACTAGTATGTTGTATATGAATTGAACAAAATGTGACTTGAGATTCTTACTTTATATGCTGACCTACCAATAACCACTTGCATGAGCCTCCAGGCTATACACACTGTGCATATTATCGTCGCTGTCAGGTGGAAACCTGTCCAAAACGGTTACTTTTCAGGATTCAAATTAAAAAATAACAAAAGTAGCAGATCTACAAGCTCAGAACGGGGACTTTCGGACTCGAACTTTGATCCTTTTTGTGTGACACTGTAGTATCATTAAGTAGGACATTAATTTACAAAAAAACAAAGTTCAAATATGGAGATAGGAGGTTTCTGCCCGACAGCAACGATATGCTGAAGGTATCTGCCTGTCCCAGGTGGTGTGGTGTGTCTGGCCCACCTGTGGCTGGCTTGTCTCCAGTCATGAAGCTTACATCTTCTGGGAATGTTATGCTGGTCACCTTCTCCTTCAGTAGGCAGCGGGATGGAGCTGTTTTCAAAGCCTATTTCCAGGCTATCCCCAAAGCAGGTCTGACTGCGAACACACACACACACACACACACACACACACACACACACACACACACACACACACACACACACACACACACACACACACACACACACACACACACACACACACACACACACACTCACACTCACACTCACACACAGCTAGATACATCACATAATGTAAAACTAGTTTGACTTGGTGTTTTGTTTTTGAATGCTGAGTTCTTTCCTGTTTCTCTGTGTGGAATGTCTCCCCCTACAGGTTGTGGAGGCTCCATCTCCTCGTGGAATGGCTCTCTGGCCTCGCCGTACTACCCATCCTACTACCCTCCCAATGTGGACTGCAGCTGGACACTGCGGGTGAGCCGCGCGTGTGTGCGTGAGTGCGTGTGTGTGTGTGTGTGCGCGCGCACACACATGTATCAATGTATGTGTGAGTGACAGACAGGGCCAGAGAGAGAGAGAGAGAGAGATTAAGTCAAAGGCAAAGATAAAGATCAAGAGAAAGAGAGAGGGAGAGAGGATGGTACCTTTGTTCTGTTGCCTCTCCACATTCCAACATGTGAACCCTGCTCCTATCTGGTTTCGTATTCCAGGCGCCACTGCCAGGATACCAGATCTCCTTGACGATCGTGACGTTGGACATTCAGGACGCGTCCTCAGACGGCTGTGAGAAAGACTGGCTGGACGTCGCAGGGGTCAAGTAAGTAATACTGAGGCGTGAACGTCTAGAGCGGTGTTTCCCCACCTAAGGTCCGTGCCCCCTTTGAGGGTGGCGCCAAAGATCGGGGGTGGGGGGTGCATGAGGCCTTGTCTGAGGTAGTTTAAACATGTTGCAAAAAATAATAACTTGTTTCATCCCCTTTCAACTATTGCGTGCTTATTTTGGGCATGTCATTATATTGTCAAAAATATTCAACATGTTTTAATGTTAAAAATAGCTAAAATGGCTTTTAGATTGGCTATTTGTCGCTATTCGTCATATGAGACACACATGAGTGTGTGTGTGTGTGTGTGTATATATGTGTGTGTGTGTGTGTGTGTGTGTGTGTGTGTGTATATATATATATATATATATATATATATATATATATATATATATATATATATATAGATAGATAGATAGATAGATAGATAGATAGATAGATAGATAGATAGATAGATATAAGTAGCTCTTCTTCTGAAGTGTGAATGTTGTTTACGTGTATATGGAAATGGAAATGTAATCATTACAAGTATTTCCATTACTGTTACGGAGTGACTTTTTCATGTTCTACCTTGAGTATATTCTATGATCAGTAATTTCTACTTTCATGTACTTTCAAGTGTTTTACTTTGAATACATTTGGAAAAGGCAAGAATTATGGAGTAGCCTATTTATGCTGTCATGGCACAAACAGGAGGATATTCCATTTACAATTGCTTTGATATTAATTTCCCTCATAAAGAGAAAGCTTTCTGATAAAGAAAACATTTTTTGGACACAATGGTGATATGAGTTTCCAAACACTTTCATTTTCCAGATTATGTAATCCACTGCCAGACAGCTACAAGAAGCGTGTATACTCTTCTCCTGTTTCCCTCCACTTCCACTCCGATGAGTCACTCACTTACAAGGGCTTCTATCTCCTCTACCGGGCCTTCAATCCTGACAGCAGTAAGTCCAAATGCTTCCGCTCTCTTAATATCACAGCCAAAACAGACAGGACATTGCAATTAAAGGTGCCGAAATACTGTCCGGGGGCTACCAAAATAGTGCAAAAGAGGGTAGCATTGCGTAAATGCGTCGGCAGCAACGCTCACCCCACTGATAAGTGAAAGATTTCAGCTGTAAATCAGAATCAGAATCAGGTTTATTGTCACATCACAGGTTTACAAGGTAAAAAAGTGGGTGAAATTCGTTTTTGTACAACACTCCCATCTCCCTGTAGCAACTCCCTGTAGCAACCGAAATGAAATTGCACGTATGCAGGACATTGAGTGTACCAAAATAAGTGTTTGGTTGGTGACAAAAAGCAAACCACACATGACTATATCTATTCATACTGTGTCACATCAGTGTCAGCTTGTACAGATTGTCTAAGCTGGCACTGACCAGGCAGGCAAGTTAAAGAAGAATGTAATTACAGTACAGAAACAGCCCTGCATAGAGAGCTGCCCAGTGCTACTGAGGATTGTTCAAAGGCTTTTCAACAGATATTGAGGAAGAGGATAGGGTTGTCATTGAATCTCCTCTCCTAGATGCTCTCAGACTAGTCTCGCGTTGCCAGACAACTATTCCACAATCTCCGAATGCTATATAGACAAAATGTATGACGCCAGCATTAGAAAGTTGTGGGAGGCCACAGTCTGGCTCACGAGACTTTTCTCAGACAGAGCTGGTGTTCCAACCAGCCTTTTAGGTCACAGCCCAGAGGCACACTTTTCAAGCGTTCAGGTTAATTGCTGCAACTGTGAGAAAGTAGAACAGTTCCAGGGTTGTTTCCTTTCCTGTGTGTCTCCTCCAGCCTGTCCTCGACAGTTCCGCTGTAGTGATGGACGCTGTATCCCTCTGAGGAAGGTGTGTGATGGTACAAAAGACTGCTCAGATGGCCGGGATGAAGCTAGATGTTGTAAGTCTGTCAGGTCCAACAGCAGCTCATAGACTGTCTGTAATGTAAAGTAACAGTAAAACAAACGTGCTAATAATCATGAGCACAACAAATCTAGGCATCAATTCTGTTTTCTTTGGAGCGTCCTATGATCAGGTTTTACACATTTAGCTACAGTACATGCTTACAAACTTCCTAATTAAACTAAACAAATGATTACTAAAGATAAATTGAGGTCTAGCTTCAAAAGCATGAAATTCTACCTTCTTTTGGTTTCAAGTGTCTCTTTTCTAATCATTTAGGGGTGTGTGTGTGTGTGTGTGTGTGTGTGTGTGTGTGTGTGTGTCTGTCTTGTATGTAGCGCTCTGCAAGCCAGGAGAAGTGTCATGTGGCAGTGGTCAGTGCAAGCCACATGGCAGCCTGTGTAATGGTCAAAGCACCTGTGCAGACAGCAGTGAAGAGAGCAACTGTGGTGAGTAAAGCCTCATTTATATGCCTTCAAAAAATTGTGTTGCTTTCTGACAAGAGGAGATATACAAGCGCAGAATGCATCACAATTAACCACTTTCAATCTGGCATCCCTATTTCGGGCACATAATTATAGGCGAAAACACGAAAACAAATAATTTCCCCCCCAAAAAATCGAGGTAAAAAAACAAAAGCAGTAGAAAATAGTACATCTACAAGCTCACAATGTGTTGCACGCACGTGAAAGCAGGTGTACACATAAACAATGCACACACGTGAAGCATGTCTGTGATTAATGCTTATGTTTGCTGTGTTTTCTGCAGGTAAATGCTACCACATGTGTCCCAACAAGGTGTGTGTGTCAAAGTCTTCAGTGTGTGATGGCATCATAGACTGCAAAGACCGTAGTGATGAAATCAACTGCACAAGAGCATGTGAGTACTGTATCTTTCATTCATCTACCATAACAGGTTATTATCCTTTTTTCTTGCCATCCAACTGATCAATGTCATTGATCAGTGATCGGAAAGTCCAATGTCCACGTTGGTATACTGATAAACTGTAGGCCTATTGCCAATGGCAGTGGTATAAAGTTGCTTTAGCACTGGTGTAAAACTTTTTGTTCAACTGGGTCTGTGTGTGTTTTAACCACATGACATTAGCCACATAAACCCTATACACTTCATTGACTGGGGTCCCACAGGGGTCTACACCTGGTCCCCTCCTTTTTCCCCTCTACACCAAATCTCTGCCGAAAATAACAACAAGCTCACAACTTGAGCTTGCAGATCGGCTATTTTCAAAGCCAGAGTAAACAGCGTTAAAGAGGTTACTATATTGTATGGAATCTCTAAATGGAATCAACTACTAAGAATAATTATATAATATTCATATATAGTACGATGTACCCTGTATGACACCTGCTCTATCCTTTCCTCTTTCTGAGAATATCGTTCATTCATTCTCTTTAGTCCAGAAAGGCTGCACTCCATCCTCCTACAAATGTGCCAATGGAAAGTGTGTGAGTAGGATCAACCCTGAATGCGACGGAAACAAAGACTGCTCTGACGGCTCTGATGAGCTGCGATGTGGTGAGCAGTACATGTTTTGCACACCGTTCATTTCTGTGATCGGAAAACAAAGCTAAAAACCTGTTTCCTTGGGGAAGAAAGAGGATTTTGCCTGCCTCCTTCATGTTATATACCCCCCCCCCCCCCCCCCCACCAGGTTGTGGTACGAGGCCTAAGAAGCGTACTAAGATAGTGGGAGGTTCTGACGCAGGGGCCGGCTCGTGGCCCTGGCAGGTGAGCCTCCAGATGGATCGCTATGGCCACGTGTGTGGGGCCTCGCTTGTCTCCAACCGCTGGCTCATCTCAGCTGCACACTGCTTCCAGGATTCAGATGCCATAAAGTGAGAAAAAGAAAAACCACCAGTGATCAAAATCAGTCACCGCTAATGATGGGTTTGATTTTAACCCAACTGCGCACTCGCTCCAAGCGGTGAAAATCAAGAATGTTATAGACCCAAATCTGCATGCACCCACATTTCCAAACCAAAGAAAAATATTGGAAATATATCAATTTAGAATTTGTAATCATTTGTTCATTTTGACATTTGACATCAGTTGTCTATAATGCTCTAATGATAAACTATGTCTAATAAAATGCCACCCCATGTCCATATGCGTTAGAGGTTCCTTGCCTTTGTGCCCACAGATACTCTGATGCCCGTGCGTGGCGTGCGTACATGGGCATGCGTGTGATGACCGCGGGTAACAATGGAGCGGCTACCAGGCCGATCCGTCGCATCCTCCTTCACCCGCAGTATGACCAGTTCACCTCTGACTACGACATCGCCCTCCTGGAGCTCAGCGTTCCCATCTTCTTCAATGAAATGGTTCAGCCTGTGTGCGTCCCCGCGCCCACGCATTCCTTCACCACAGGGACCAGCTGTTTTGTCACTGGCTGGGGAGTGCTTATGGAGGATGGTGAGAGCTGGTGAAGTGTACCTTACTAGTCAGAAGAACTAGAAAAGTAAACAAAATAGAGGGTACCATCTTACACCCAACGCAAAACGGGGCTAAAGCTCCTTACACACCGGGGGCGAATTTTTCATGCGAATAATACGTTTTTTTTAAAAACCTTATAAAGTCAATGCAAGCTTCCACGGAGCGAAAAAGCGAAGCGAAAAAGCGTCTTTTATTTATTCGGGACGAGCCCGAATTTTGCGTATATTCGCATAATCGCTGGTGTGTAATGACCTTAAGTGTTTATAACCGATGCAATTACCAAATTGACTTGCACTCATCTGTGCGCCTGTGATTAACATTTTTATCAAAGCAGCACTACTGTATGTAGTTTGGGGTATCAGTGGCCACTTTGGACACAACTAACATGGCAGCCAACGTCTTTGACTTCATTAACCAAGAGTCTCTGCAAGCATGTCCGGCGAGGACGCGCTATGGCCAGTCTTCGCTTTGACTGGCAGTTCTGCCTTGGTGCCTTGGCAAATGCCAGGATAAAACTCATTGTCTCCCCTATACATAGTAATACAGTCAAGCCCCTAGCAGGGACCCCCCCTGAGTCTATACATTTATGGAGGGATGATTGTTATTGCTTAAACATTTATCATTTTGTGGGACATAATATGCTACATAGTTGTTAAAACGTTACATAGTGGTGCTTAAATTCAAGTGCTGACATATATGACATTATTACATGTTATTTTAATGCTGCGTGTCTGTATGTATGTCTGCTATTTATTTAGGTGAGCTAGCAGCTCTCTTGCAAGAGGCCTCCGTGAGGATCATCAGCAGGAACACATGTAACAAGCTATATGACGACGCTGTCACTCCCAGGATGCTCTGTGCTGGGAACCTGAATGGAGGGGTAGATGCTTGTCAGGTGTGTATTTGCATGTGTATGTGTGCATCTTCTCTGTCTATTTCGCGATATAACATACTTGTCTTTCATGTACTTCTTTATGTTTGTGTGTGTGTGTGTGTGTGTGTGTGTGTGTGTGTGTGTGTGTGTGTGTGTGTGTGTGTGTGTGTGTGTGTGTGTGTGTGTGTGTGTGTGTGCGTGTAGGGGGACTCGGGGGGTCCTCTGGTGTGCCTGGAGCGGGGCAGGCGGTGGTTCCTGGCGGGTATCGTGAGCTGGGGCGAGGGCTGTGCCAGGCAGAACCGCCCCGGAGTCTACACACAGCTGGTTAAGTTCGCAGACTGGATCCATCTGCAGACGAAAGGACAGGTCTGACTGACTGACTGACTGACTGACGGACTGAATGACAGACACACAGAGGGACAGACCACAGACCAAACTTCTAATGGTTCAGAACCGGAATCCATGCTCAGACTAAAGGATGGTATTCACACAGAACACATTCAGTCAGGGGACTCCCGCTACTTTTAGGGGGGCCCGGGAGCACGGCCCACACAAGGCGAAACATGGCGGGCGGGTGCTCTTACTTCCCCAGACTGGCCGAGTTTTCTTTCCGATTGCCTCTAGTCCAGCGCTAGTCTAAAAAGAATGGACACTGATTCCGTGTGTGTCCTCCTCACCCTCTGTCGTGGTGTCCTTCTCTCCTATAGCTCAGCACTACAGCTGTTCTCCCTCTTTCTCTCGCAAATTCTGACACCTTTTCTCTCAGCTGTATCGTTCAGTCAGGAGACGGTGAGCTTGGCACGTGTTCCACACAGGCCAAAAGAAATCTATTCGCTCCTTTCATTACGTGTGGGAAGAGTTCTCTCCCTGTAAGTACTGTTGTAGCCGTACGGTTTTGTCCTCATTTATACTTGTCCATGTACTGTATGTGTGTGTTTATGACTCATTGTACTGTATGCATCTATAAACATGTACTGTGTATGTATGTATGTTCACTTGAATATCAAACGTTTATTTGAGTCATAGGTTCCTTTTTAAATAGTCTATTTGTAGTGGCGTGAGCAAGGCCCAGGTAGGGAATGATTGTATACGTTGTTATTTTCATTTTATATCCTATGCTTTACCCTCTATATCTCCTGCCAGATTGTAATGACATTCTTAAACAACCAGAAGGCTGGTTTGAAGGTCAGTTCCAGAAAGACCATGGTGTAATGAAGACAAAATCTTCCCATGGGCTTCCTCCTTCAGGGACAGAGGCCAAGGTCCATGTGAATGACTGCAAAGTGGAAGATACCGTCCACACACTGGACAATGCTCCGATGAACTGTGAAGAGTGCTGACCAAAACCAACAACAGAGGCACTTTTTTTAGTTGCAAACAAGCTGTCAGCAGTTGATTGAGAAACAGGCACATACCTTCCATCAACCACTTGACCCAGTGCTCAGTGCTGTCTTTTGTGCTAAATCCTCTCCTGCTTGCCTTGGTGTTGACGCCAGTCAGATCGGGCCCCAAGCGACACTCCACAGAACATTTATTGAATTACCATCAAGTAAGACACTTACTGTGTCATAACCAGGGACATTATTTGGGCGTCCTGTGGATGGCAATTGCCACCCCCTAACTTTCCCATTTATCCAAAACATGCAGGTCTTTTATTCATATTTCCTCCAAATGTTTTTTTGCAGATTAATCAGATTTTAGGTTGACACGTATAGACAATTGTTTTCTTTCTGCAGCCATACATTCATTAATCACTTTAAAACTGGCCTCCCTATTTTGGCAAAATGCATGCAAAAAAAAAGAAAGAAAATCTTCTCTTTCCCCCCCAAGAAATTGCAAAGATAGCAGAACGGCTATTTTTCTTATTTTTTAAATTGGTAAAGTGGTCACATTTTTCCACCCTCTAATCTTTGTATGAAATGACGCCTCTGGACATATGTCACATGTGTGTCATATGGAGACACGCCTTCAAATATCTACTTGTCCAGGTCGCCTGACAGGTCTGTATGATTCTATGTCTGACGAAGAGCTTGATGCTCAAACTATCACTTACTTGGTGGTAATCCAGTAAATGTTCATGGGAGCATTATCCAGTGAGTGCACTCTCAATTTTTACGTTTTAAAAATATTTTATAAATATGTGTTCTTCTGTGGACCACCTGGTGTTTATTGTTTGGATGTGCATGCTTTTGTAAACTTTCTGAATGACTGCAAAGTGCCACTGTAGATGAGCTACAGTGAAAGAGCCCTTATCCAATGGGACATATTCTCCCCTATCTCATCTGCCTTCAGACAGCTGATATCACAGCCAGTGGCCAATCTTTAGCATCACCTCCCTCTTCTTTGTCTTGAGTGAGTAATAAAAGCGCCATTCAAATGATAATTTTGGTTTTGAAATACAACTTGTTTGTACATTATTGTTTAAGACAATGAGAGTAATTTCCATCCAAATTAAAGACACTTTTATCAGTGGCAGCATGTCCCTGTGTTGTCAGTGTGTGCTTCTCATGTAGAATCTTCATTGAGTCGTCAGTGGGTTATGGTTCTTGATATTTTCTTTGCCACATTTTTTCATATTTTGAGAGTTCCATGACTTGTGTAATGGATTGTGAAAAAGACACCATCAATTGTTTGCATGCCTTCTAGCTTGAGATTCCTGTGGGCATCTATACATTTGAAATATGATTACCTAACAAATCATATTTCTCACTCTGGTGCTAAACAGCTAAAAGCCTACAATGTCTGACATATATGGACTGTGATTTCAAGAAGGAATGCAGAGTTATCTGAATCAGCAATGTGAGATGATTCCCCCCCATTTTTAGCTTTGGAATGTACACGTGGTAGCCTATGTTCCACAAAAGTAGCCTTCCCCTTTTATTTGCTTATTTAAATAGGGAAATACGTTCTCTATGCCCCCATGTACCCCTGAGATTACGTGCCACAGCACTCATCATCACGTCTAACAATCAAGAGATCCAACATGCACCGACGTGCGTCTTTACGCACAAATCTTCCCTCCTCATGATGTTGCTTAACACAAACTTCTTCCTTAGGCCGAATGAGGTAATAAGGTAAATAAGGTAGCTTAATTGTGGGTCTAACAAGGACCCCCCGACGTCCGAACTGTGGATTTTTTGTATTATATTATTATTGATTGTTTGGTAATATAGCAAAACGTCATTAACCGTCATACAGTACACAGCTACGGGTGGACTTCAACATAGTGTTTGCACTTTCTCCCTTTTTGGCCCGTACATCTACATACACGTTCATATTTCAAATATAAAGTGCTTACCACATGGCCACGGATGTTACAATTATGTACGCGCCCTCAGAAGTACCTGTATCTTCCATATTGTTCAATAAAAAACATTTAAATCCGATCGGTGGCCATTTTCTTCGCGTTTTCGACGTATGCGTTTAACTATGTGACCCTATCGTTTGGGAGGTGTATTTGCACTCTGATACAATAACTCTAGGACTAAAATGGCCACCAATCGGATTAAAAATATTTGTATTTAACAATTCGGAAAATACGGGTATTTCTGAAGACCCGTACATAATTGCAACATTTGTGGCCATGGGGTAAGCGCTTTATATTTTAAATCTGAACGTTAATGTAGATTTACGGACCAGAGAGAGAAAGTGCAAACACTATGTTGAAGTTCATCCATGACGGTCATGACAGATGACTGTCTTAGATCCATGACTACGGGTGGACTATGATAGCCTGTGTACGCGCCATGGGTCATGGGTGTGTCAATGGACGTCACGGAAGTCCATTATCCGGTGCCTGTGGGAACCGTATATAAATCTGTGCCACTATCGAATTGGATGGGAAAAAGTTGCACTGGAGTTCATGCGTATTTAGTGTTCTGTTGATCTGCTGTCTTTAGCTCTCCTCAGGAAACGCACCATTTCCACTCACCTCGCCACTCATGCTGAACTGTACTGTGCCAAGGTTCCTGTAGTTGTAGTCTAAACTGGGCAGACAGACACGCAGGATTAAAACGTAAACGTGTGTGCCTTTTTTCATCTTTGAAACGTTCTCGGCCAGGGCCGGACTGGGACAGTAAATCAGGCCGGGAATCTCGGCACACAGGAGTCGTGAGGCAACATGAAGTTCATTTTCTTCTGTGTAATATCTGGATTGTCATATGGTGTCCTATGCGCAAAGCCAAAAGGTGAGTAGCCTAACTTGCAACTTTTTGGATGATTGATTGATTGAATACTTTGTTAGCAAATTATGTAAGTAACCGATACAGAACTGTAGCCTATATATGTGTATTCAATCACCGACCCGATCAGATCATTGTCGGTGATTGAATTTAATTTTAAGTTACACAGCGAAATAAAACTCTTAATTGAGAGTTTTATTTGGTTGATTGATAGATTGAATACTTTATTAACAGTTTGCCCAAAACATACAAAAGGATTCTAAAAGGATTAAACCCAAGATAGCACTATGGCTTATTTCCATTGGGGTCCTGTGTATTCAATTAATCGAAAAACTCATCAAATTATCTTGACCACAGAAGATGTGTTCAAGGTTTCTTTATTGAGAGAGAGAAAAAAATACGCTCTGACCACAACCACAAGTCTCTGGTTGCCAATTATCTAAAAGTGGTTCTAAAAGTTGGAACTTTTAGCTGTCAGACGGTCCTTTTTTGTCTTTTCTCACTTGACTCACTTCACTTCATCCCTTATTCATAAAAGAGCATTATTTAGGCCTCCATACAGGATAGGTGGGCACTAGGGACATCTGGGCACTTCGATGTAAAATTGGCTATTTTGTCCAAAATGTTTTTTTTTTTTAAAGGAAAATAGTCCTAAGTAATGTAAAGTATACATAATGTGAACATGCACATAGGCTACATCATTATCAGACTTAATTGTATCCGTCAACTTCTTGTTTATACCCCAAAATGACTTGATAGCTATACAGGTTTTGTAGCAATTTATAGCAATTGTAGAAATATTATACCTTAATTGTCGAATGTTTAAGCATGTTCTAATCATGTATACTTTACATGACTTCAGAACTTTTTTCAAATATTTTATTTTTTAACATTTTGGTCAAAATAGCCAATTTTACATCGAGGTGCCTAGAAGTTCCTAGTGCCCACCTATCCTGTTACCGATTTAGGCCCCCATAGACATGTGCTTTCTTGGCACGTTGCATTTTCTGGCCTGTTGGAACTTGGAGATATATCTGCATGGTCGTGTGGCGTGTGTTGTTGGACTTGTAAACGTCTATTAGCACTGAGTGTTTTCAGTGAGATAAGCCCTATCCTACGGGACACTGTTTGGATAGTATGGACCTCGGCGGCCTGGCTTGGCAAACCACGGCTCTGGACGCGCTTGGCGCTGGTTGACTGAACACGTACAGGGCGTTGTTTCCTGAGCCTGATGAGTTTGTGAAATGGAAGTTCTAATAAAATGAGTAAATGACCAAGAGGTCATGTACAGCCCAAGGAAACATTCTATTGCTCAGGAACTGAGGCTAATCAGTGCTTATTGATTGCTAAAACAGAACCTGGGTGGACTGGAGATATCTGGGGTGGACTGGTTAATGCCGATTTATTATCACCATAAAAATACTGAAATTATTTTCATAATCCAAAATATCAAGTAGTGTATTTAACTGTATATATACATCCTTTTAGCAATTATTACTTTTTGTTGAGCCTCTTGCTGAAGATGGCATATATGTAGGCCATGGCCTACACCTCTTTATTATTTTTTAAAGTTACTATATGGGTCCCAGTGTTTGCATGAACAGGTTCCAAAAATGTGACCCAAATTAATTTAAAAATAATTTATTTCAATCTAATTTCCATTATATTTAAAACAGTTTTTAAAACAATTGCCAGAAATGTATGCATTGCACAAAAATATTTAAGTAAAGTGCTGATGATGCATGACTGTGCATTAAGTTGAGGCCATTAGCTGTTATTCTGATTGCAAACATAGCTATATTTTCTTCAGACTTTGTTCCATGTTACTCCTATAAAGCAGTAATAACCTCAGAAAGAAAGAAATAAACAAATGATCACTGATCTCATGACAATTTTTAAATTGTCACTGACAGACATGCGAGTGGAAACTTATCCCACATACAGTATAGCTACATTCATGCATCGTCACTCTTTTTCTCATGTGTTTTAGATGCTGTCCAGACGCGTCGCTAGGTCGGGGGCTTAGCCCCGCAGGCAACGGATTAGGGTGCTTTTTCCCCCGTTTTTTGTTACTTTATTTCGGTTTTAGGGTTAGGGGCAGGGTTAGGTTAGGGTGATAGATATATAATTCACAAAAAAAAAAAAACTTTTAATTGTTTTATTTTTTTTTTATTGGTGGCTTTGGACAAAACATTGGTGGCTATAGCCACCGAAGCCCACCCCTAACGACGCCACTGATGCTGTCATACCCATCATCTACAGTTCCTCTTTCATTTTTTTAATAGATTTTTCTTCACTTCCAAGGAAGCCCAGCCCATATGGACTTACAGGACACATTTATCTTTCACTTGCATCATTTTTCAAAGCAGTATAGGCGTTTTGATTCCAACTGTGTAAGATATGAACAGGGTTTATAAATTAAACACTTTAAACGCTTGTTTAAAACTCCAAGTGCCTGAAAGAGCCAATACTCCTTTCTTCAAAAAAAATTCTCTGTCACCTGTGTGTGTGTGTGTGTGTGTGTGTGTGTGTGTGTGTGTGTGTGTGTGTGTGTGTGTGTGTGTGTGTGTGTGTGTGTGTGCGTGTGCGTGCGTGCATACGTGCATGCGTGTGTGCGTGTGTGTGTGCGCGCAAGAGAGAGAGCCATGTCTTTCTGTTTCTGTGTGACTCACCTACTCACATTGTGTCTGTAAAAAACTAAGGAAATAGTTTAGGAAGTGCAAGCAGTGTGAGTAAATCTAGATCTTCTCAATGGGACATCTACTGGGAACAATAATAACGACAATGAATGGCAATAATGGAGCTTGGCCCATAAATTCACCCAGAGAGGCTGGTATTGTGGTGAACTCAGTCAATGACAGCCAAATGAACGTTTGCACTGTTTACAGTGAAAGAGTAGTACTGCCATTCCAATGTGCTGCTGATAGCAGCTGGTGTAGACATGCATTTGTGCATGATCCACACGGAGGAGCAGCATTCAAGGACGGACTCTCCTGAATGATGTTTCCCCTGTAGTTGGAGGAAGGAAGGGTGGACAGACGGTGGTCTTTATCTCTCATTAATAAGCCTCAGAGATGCAGTGAGTGGAGAGCAATGCTTTCGTTTGATAAACAAGAGGGACACTGCTTACGCATTTCCACAGAGGTTGACAAGTGGCCCTGGTGGCTTGAGAAAGGGGATGTGAAGAGGGAGTCGCTGGTATTCTGAACTGGGGTGGGGGGTGAGGGTGGGGGGTTCTGTGTGGAACTGTGATGTACCAAAACTGGTCCTGAGACTTTGTTGTTGTCGTATTGGCCATATTGTTTGGGTTGTGTGAATCACATGTTGACATCACTTATAAAGGAATATTATTGTATGTTACAACTGTAAGTATTAATCAGGGGGTGCATTAGCATTTCTTCAGAACTTTTTCTGGCAAGATGAGACTTTTGACCATTGACCATATAGCAAACCATTAGAAATCAAACTATTGTGGGTGGGGGTGAGATGTAGGCTCTGAAGGGGGGAGTATTTTGATATTCTCACAGTCAAATGAGATTCACGTACCCACTTAGTGTAGGACTTTGGCAGTGGATATCCCATGAGCCTTATACTTATTAGTTCAAAGCTCTGATTCATTTTATAGCAAGCGGCTGTGTTTGTCTAGTAAAACTGAGTGACCATCATGGCTATGCAGTAGGTTGGTAGAGCTGTTCCTTCCCTGCCATTCATTCATTTGCACCCTGTGTCCCCTTCCATTCCCCTGTTTCCACAGACAAGGAGCCAAAGGGGAAATACAGTGTTCCATCTCTAGACGTGAAGGCTCGGCAGCTTGTCCTGGAGGCCAATCAGACTCTACAACTCAACTGCAGGTGGGTGTCTGGTAGATTGTTTAACCACTTGAGCCCTATTCTCAAAAACACACTCTACAAGCTCACAACACATCAGGTCGCATCACAATGTGAACTTGTAGATCTGTTATTTTTTTAAGGAGGATTTACACAATTTTACCCTATAATACCCAAAAATAGGGACATCAGAGTCAAAGTGCATGTGTGCATGGATCGATTCATCTGTTGATTGGAAAATTTAAAAAATAAAATAATTACATGCTAAAACAATTACCTTTTAAGGTTTAATAATAAACATAATTAACACAATAATATATAGATAGATAGACCTTTATTGAATACTTTATTAGACAGAAATGCAAATAGCACAAGGTCATACATTTGGGCTAAAAGGATCACAGGAACACAAAAAAGTCCTGGGGATTTGTTTCCATTGTGGTCCTATGTATTCAATTCATCATAGCATAATAAATAACACCAAAATACAATATCATCAATAAATACTATAAAACAGTATTGTACAAAAAGGAAAAGGGCGGGAAATGTAGGCAGTGAATGCCATCACCTTTCTATGGGAGAAGTGAGTTTACCTCCCTCTTTGGCTTCCTGAAAGATGGATTCTCAGGCCTGTTTTGAAGGAACTAATATAACGGTGAACTAAGAATACGGCTTTTGAGACTAAACGAATCAGCTTGTGGCGCAGTACATAGTGATGTGTACTTGTTCACTTATTCTTTTGGATGTGCCTTCCACATTTTTGCAATTCAATAAACCAAATTTATTTTGTAAAAACTAAACAGAGACAACAGTTCGTCAAGATTTGCAGCATAGATGATGCCACGCGAATTAAACGTTTTCTGATTTACCAGCGTATCATAAGCAATCCGACATTTGCACGCAGATTTTCAGCCCATTGCGTCTGTTGACCTTTCAGGGGCCGCTGGGAGCTGACTTGGGCGTTCCCTGCGGGTCTACCCAAAGACCACCAGAGTGTCGTAGTTGAGGAGTCTCGCTGCGGCAGGACAGGCCAGCAGTACTGCAGTCGCCTGGCCATCAGCCCGGCCCTCGCTCAGCACACCGGCTCGTTCCGTTGCCGCTATCGGCACCGCACTTCCAGGCAAACCTCCATCTACGTCTACGTCACAGGTAAGATGCCGCTGCTAGAGGACAGAGACCGCCAGTCTGCTGAAAGACTGACAAGGTGTAAAAGAATCTAAAGAATTATCATATATTCCCTGAGATGTTGTTCTCTTAAGTATTTGTAGAGAAAACTTAAGATTTCTAAATATAGCTTTTCGTAGTATTTCTTCTTTTTCCTTTCTCTACCTTCCACAATCTCTCGCACTCTTTCCGCCTTTTTCTTGATCTCTCACTCCCTCTCCCTTACTCCTACTGAATGAATACCACCCCCCC
>NC_139959.1:13141522-13331522 GCF_963454915.1 Gymnoscopelus microlampas | reverse complement strand
GATATGTGTGAAAGTGTGTGCGGATATGTTTGTGAGTGTTAGGTGCTTGAAGTGCTGAGTGAGGGAGAGAGTGGAGAATGTTTCTAAGTGCAACAAAGTGCATTAGAGTGCTTGTTGTCTCCGAACGTGCAGCTCTGTGCGTGCGTGCGTGCGTGCGTTCACGTGTGTTCACGTGTGTACGTGCGTGGTTGTCAGCATGTTCATGTAGGCACATGAACTGTATGTGAATACCGTATATATATAGAAGTATGGGTAACACTTCCTATGCATCCCATGTTTATAATGCATTATAAACATTCTTAATAAGGCATTATAATCTGCTTATATCACTGAATAATTATAAGAACAATAAGAACAATAATCATAACAATTATAAAACATTTTATAAATCACATAAAGTCAAATATTATACTTCATAGTTTCTGGATCATAGCGTATTATAATCCTCATAGTTGTAATAAATTATAATAATTTCATGTATTACAATGACCGCTATAATGCATTATAGTGTTATTCTAAGTCACTATAAGTGGACAAGTGGTCAATAAGTACTTTAAGAAAAGTAATGACATTCCTGAAGACGTTTCAGAAATGTCTGACTGACTTGTGTGTTGTTGAATAGATTTAATGCTATTTGTTCCACTTTGCTTAAAACACTCAATGCCCACTTACAGTATAGTGACTTATAATCAATGCATTATAACAGTGATTATAATGCATTATACAATTATTCTAATGTATTACAACTTAAAGAATTATAATACACTATGATCCTGGCCAGTAAGTGATACTTGACAATATACAACATTATTGTGTTATGATTGCTTTATGAGTACTTACAGTATGAGTGCTTATAACTGTATAAGCTTATACAATGTTATAAGCAGATTATAATGCATTTATACTTGACCTTATGTCATTATAAAATGCTTAATAATGTGTTATGATTATTGTTATATAAAGCATTATGCGAATTTAGGTTTGTGTGTGTGTGTGTGTGTGTGTGTGTGTGTGTGTGTGTGTGTGTGTGTGTGTGTGTGTGTGTGTGTGTGTGTGTGTGTGTGTGTGTGTGTGTGTGTGTGTGTGTGTGTGTGTGTGTGTGTGTGTGTGTGAATGTCACGTCTGTTTATGTCTTCAAGAACCCTTGCCGGTGTGTCCAAGATGCCCCTTTTCTTTTACGACCGATTTCCGAGTGAGCGGCGCCCACAATGTCCTGTTGGCACTGTTTTTACCCCCGGAGACAGGACGTGGGGTCTGGCCTGCCCCCCTGGCTCACGGCCAGGGCCTGGCCTGTGGCAGCCCCCACCCTCTCTCTCCAGTAGAAACCCTGGCTGCCAATGTCCCCTTAATGCCTTCAGCAGCTGGTACGCCTGTACCTGAGGAAACAGGGATGGCGTAAGCACCATGTCTGCCAGTGCAGCTACTGTACATGTTTGCCCTCTGCCACAGCACATTAAAAAAATGCAATCATCACTATAAATTAGTTCGGCTGATATAAACAGTGCTGATCATGATTTTACTTTGTTGAATGACCGATTTCCAGTTGAAAGTTAATGTGTGTATACATTAGCCTTGCTGGCTTTGCTGTGGTACAGACATAGCAGGTCAGTATATGGTGTCTGAATTGCTGCCAGCAGGAAGAGTTAACACTTGCTTCACGTTGCACAGTGGTCTGTATGTATAGCCAGCATTGTTGTGTTTGAAAATGAAGCTTAACAAAATGTTCATGATCACTTGACTCAGCCTTGCAATGATAAATGACCTGTTCTGGATGCTGGGGGGCGTTGTCGGGGGAGTTATTTGCCACACTGTGGGAATAGCTTTATTCAAACACGGTCAAGTTTTCCCCACAATGTCCCTGACCGCGAGAAAAACTTCACTGTACCTTCATTGAAAAATGTGCGTGGCAAAGACTTCACCCGCGTGCAACGTCCAGTTTGCCCTGGCTTAGTTTGATCATTAAACTTAAACAAACACCAATGTTGGGGTAAGAGAATGCCTTAGAAAGCAATCTTTTTATGATCTGTTTAGTCAACCAGAACAGATGACTAAACAGAAAACGTCATGGTGGGTGGAGCTCCATACTGGCGTCATATCATAATGAAGAGCAAATCAAACAGCCCATTCAAGAAATATAGCTTTAATATTTTACTATTGTAAAACCAAGAAAGGTTTTATACAAATACATATTATTCTAATACATAATTGTACCTTTTTGGGAATCGTATTATCTTCCCCTTTGGTGGGGTTGCGTAGGAAGTACATACATAACATACGAATAAAATAGGATTAGACAATGATGAATGAATGTTAGGGAAAATCCTCAAGAGTACAAGACATCAGGTCTCGCATTCCCGGAAGGAAAAAGAAAGACATAAGAACAAAACTGACCCATCATCTCTCGTCTCATAAGCTCTTCATCAGGATGTAACATCAATCTGACCCCAAAGCAGTGACCTGAACACGGAAACGCACGCACGCACGCACGCACGCACGCACGCACGCACGCACGCACGCACGCACGCACGCACGCACGCACGCACGCACGCACACACACACACACACACACACACACACACAGAGTACTTCTATTTACAAACAATGTTTATGTCCTACTCTCATATCCTCAAAATCCTGGAGCCACAAAGGTAATTATTCTAAAAATACTCCTCTTCTTCCTTCAACTCCCACCCACCTCCACTGGGCCTGGGTTTCTGAACCAGGAATCCACTCACACACTCTGGAGTGTTTTTTTCCTGGAAGGATCTTGCACTCTGCCTGGATCTCTAATCTGACCCTTCTCACTAGAGACAATACCCAGGAGAGGCCCTCCTCGCTTGCGTAGGATGGGAAAGTGACCGGGATGTCCAAGAGATCCGGGGGTGGGGGGAAGATGGCGGTGGTGGGGGGGTTGTGACCTGGGGATGGGGGGGGGGTTTGTCCAGTCAAAGTGTCCGTATCCTGTAGTAACAGGATGCGAGGAGATGGACTGGAGTCACGTTTCTTACATCCTGACTTCTACCACCTCCTTAGCTCCTCATCTTTTCTCCACTCACCTCCACTCACCTCCACTCATCAGTTTCCAGGTTGGAAAGAGATCGATGGAGGCCCTCAGTGAGATGGGTAAAGAGAGAGAGGTGGCGAGAGTAGGGTGACCATATATTAAGGGTAAAAAGGGGTTAAAGGGGTAGGACGTGCCTACTGAAAGTTTCACTTCGGAACCTCACTCTGGGAGCCATTTCACGTTGCCCATGGTGCAGATCTTGGGAGACGACGACGACATGAAGTTGTCCCCCCTTATGAAGTATTTAGAAATAAATTATATTTCTTAAATCCCCCTATGTATCCTGTACAATGTTTTGATCCGTTTTTGAAATCTCTGTCGAGTTGCTGTAGCGTGCATCTATAGTGTGAGTAAGTCTCGGCTAGTTACTGAACATAGGCTCATCCTGTGACAGATATTGTAAGAAATTAAGAATGAAGGGTTAAAAAATGTAATCAGTGGTCTTGGTCTTTACCACCTCTGGTGAATTATTCATCGGCTACGGCATCATTATTCACTTGTCAACAGTGCTGTTAACTATTTTAATGAGCAAAGTTCAGCTAACATGAATGGATATAAACAGTGAGTGGTGCTGAAAAACAGAAAGACAAAAACATGCAGAACAAGGACTATCTAAACTACCCAAATTAGACACATATTTTGTCTTTACTGTAGTTAACGGCAAAGTCCTCTCTGTTATTTCTGACTGTTGCCATAAGCTTCATGACCCTGAGTGATCATTCTTCAAATTAAATCTGCAATACAGTATGTCTGTTTTAACTAATCAATCATAGCAGGGGGACAAGCCGGGGGTAGGGGGACAAGGGGGACAAGCCCCCTGCTGTGCAGTGTTTTTCCATTTTATTTCTCAAATTATTTGAATTCATGTGAATGTCAACACTTGTAAGACCTGCAGTTAAGCATGTGGGCATGTTAATGTGTTTGTTGTTAAGTTCTAATGAGTTATTTAGTCCCATAATGCAACACTATAGTATCCTTCATGTCATGCATCGAAAATAGATATGGCCATTTCTTATACCAAATGTCCAACAAATTGTAATTGGGCAGTTGGGGCACTCTTGCCAGCAGACCTCTACATTGGTGATATTATTGATGCCCACTCTTGAGAAAATTCCTTGTTTGTTTGTCGTCCCCTGCTAACTTGTAATGAGATCTGCACCCCTACTGCCGCCAGAAGTGTGTGTGTGTGTGTGTGTGTGTGTGTGTGTGTGTGTGTGTGTGTGTGTGTGTGTGTGTGTGTGTGTGTGTGTGTGTGTGTGTGTGTGCGTGCGTGCGTGCGTGCGTGCGTGCGTGCGTGCGTGCGTGCGTGCACACGTGCACACGTGCACACACGCGTGTGTGTATTTGGGGGTCTACCTGTTCCCTCGAGAGTGGGTGGGAGTCTTCCACTGTGTCACAGAAACTCTAGTAAACATTTCCTCGACTCCGTCGCCAAGAAAACAACAGGGTTACACAAGCATCCATGTTGAGGGAGCCCAGCGGAACCCTACCTTTATAAGCAGCTCGGTGGGAATGCCTCTGGTCACAGCCAGGGCATCTTATGTCACTGTCTCCTCCAGTGGCTGGCTTTTTGTTAGAGTTGTTCCGATACCGATACCAGTATCGGAAAAGCTGGCAATGCTGCCTAAATTGCTGGTATCGGCGAATCCATGATTTATCCATGATTTATGACTTGGTGATATTTCATTTACAGTAAAATTTTGAATGCTTCAATTGATGTTGCACTACTGTTTTATACTCTTACTGTACTATTTTCATTATAACTCCCCCCCCCCCATAACTCCGAGAGTGTAGTAATGGTATCGGTATCAACCGATATGCAAGTTGTGGGTATCGGAATCAGGTATCGGTACTCTACTTTTTGTCACCTTGCTTTAGGGATTTAGCAGAGTTAAGGTTCAACATTCAAGGTGAACTTTTATGTCTTGTGTACATATAAACAAATTCCAGCTTCTCGGACATTGTAGCAGAATTAGTAATAGCAATAAAATATGATCAATAATAACAATAAGAAAACATATACATATACAGCAATATACATCTATATACAGCAAATGTTGCCAGTAGAGGGCAATGTGACTTGACACATAAACTGTTATATCTCACTGAGAGAAGACACGTTCTACACATTTTCTATCTCCTACTGATAAAGTACAAAAAACTCAATAAGGTGCTTGAATGGTCTGTTATCAACAGGTTATCAACAGCTAATGTAAACATAGATACTGTAAAGTGACCCCGGTGCCAGTGTCCTTGTTTTTTTGGGCGGTGTAGCCGCCCCTATAAGTGGGGTTGGGACACCTCATTAGTACACCCTTCGCTGTACTGTGATTGGCTCATACATTAGTACACCCCTACATTAGTACACCCCTAGCTGTACTGTGATTGGCTGACTCTATTGGCTGACTCTATTCAGCACTGTGATTGGCTAGCGAGACACATGATGAAATTAATAACCTATAAATAGGACTATGCACTTAAAAAAAACTTTTTTTTTGTATTAACGTTTCCTAAGCTTTACTTTGGCTAGCGCTTTCATGTGTCCCAGCTCTTTAGCAGACTACTGCCAGTGGCCTTGTGGCTACGGAGCCACTTTCCATGTGACATCATCCGAAACAGTCTGTAGTTGGGGATGACTATGTGATGATTCTGTGAGCTTTGCTGACACAGCGTTAAGTCTTGGATGGAGGGAAGATCACTAAGCAGTGATGCAGCCAGTCTCAATGGTGCCTCTTTAGAAGGCTTTAGAGGCGTTGTTGTGCCTATGTCCCCACCAGTTCAGTGTGCATGTCCCAGGTGAGTTTCTCAGTGATGTGCACTCCCAAGAATTTGTACTCACTGACCCTCTCTCACTGCAGCGCCTTTTATGTGGATGGGGGTGTGCTGTGCTCTCTGCCTGTCTTCCTGTAGTCCACAATCAGCTCTTTGGTCTTGTCGAAGTTGAGAGCCAGGTTGTTGTCCTCCTGGCACCATTGTGTCAGGTTCTCCACCTCTCTCCTGTAGGCTGTCCCATCGTCGTCTGTGATCAGGCCTATCCCCGCCAAGTCATCCACAAATGTGACCACAAGTTGCAAGTTATTTGTTGGTATTGCTCATGTTGCCATGTTTCCCGATCATGGTCCTTATGTATTTCTTGTTTCACAACGTTGTGGTTTGTGGTGGGACAACATCTCTCCTGTAGGCTGTCTCATAGTCGTCTGTGATCAGGCCTATCCCCGCCGTGTCATCCACAAATGTGACCACAAGTTATTTGTTGGTATTGCTCATGTTGCCATGTTTCCCGACCACGTCCTTACGTATTTTTTGTTTCAGAACATTGTGGTTTGTGGTGGGTGGTTTTGTTTGACAGTGGATCTCTCTTAGTTGTTTTTGATTATCTAATAGCAGCAAGGTTATTCTGAGTTCATAATGCTTTTTTACAGTAGATTGTGGTTTTAGGACAATCTCACTGTTGTATGTCTATGGTGGTTATGAAGGAATGGCTGTTGACTGTTGCCTTGTTCCCCACAGTACCCTGACCACAAACTGATCCCAGACCAGCGGAACATTATCTGGAAGAGCAAGCAGGGCTTCACCATCCGCAGTCCTACATACTTTTATATTGGCCTCTTCTTCTGCCTGACCACTGTTAATGATGTCACACACTCCTCACACATCTACTTCATCCACAGACCAGGTCAGTGTGCTGTCTGCAGCCATACATGATGGACTCCCAAATTTTCTTTGTATGAATATTCATAATTTACTCAACAATACAATTATGACATACAATAATAATATATGGAGGTATTATTACTGTCAGAATTATACATTTCAATATTTATTTATTTATATTTTCTTATTTTTGACTCACATGTATCTCCATGTCTGTCCCTCCTGTCCTAGTGAGTAAAATCATGGATGTGTATCTGAACACCAGTGAACCAGTGCAGGCGTTGAAGGGAGAGAGACTGACCCTGAACTGCACCGCTACAGGGGAGCTGAACACCAGAGTCAACATCAGCTGGGACTACCCTGGAAAGGTCAGAACCACACTCATATCTGTGGAGCTAGTCCACCACTAAAGCTTTACTGGTTGGTTTTCATGTATTTGAAAATCTGTTTTGTTTTGTTTGCCTGGTATAGTGCAGTCTTATGGGAATTCTGCTTTGTGGGAGACTGCAGTAGAACAAAGAAGAGCAGGTCTTCACAGGTCCAAAATGACCCACGAAATTTGTTCCGAGATCTGATTGGTTTCGGACCCGAACCCTAATGGACCTGTTAAATTAGTTCAGAGATCCGATTGGTTCTGACATGTTTTGGACCAGAACCATAATTGAACCCGTGAAATTTGTTCCAAGATCCGATTTGTTCCAAGATATCAAAGAACCGCCCCGTCTGCTGGGTGGGACCTGACAAACCTAATAATTACACTTGCTATTAAAAATGCCATTCTACAAGTAGATTCTGCAATTATAGGCTACTCCATAATGGAAATTGGCAGCTACAGTACATAGTGGCCAACAATAAGAGACAATTAATGTGCATGTTCTCACCTTGATGAAGAAGGAATCCATGATCGCGCACAAGGTGTGCACCTTTGATCCCATGGAGGCATAGTTAGATGCGCTTTCCTCACTCACTGAGCTGAGCTGGCAGCCTGGCACGCATGTGCAGCAAAACCTTTTTTCCCTTTATTTTGTGCTGCAGTAATCTGATCCCAGGTCAGCCTAATCATCATGCAGCACTTCATGGCACGGGTCTCCTCAGATCCAAACGGGTATTACACATAATAATAATAAACGGACATGGGCACTGAATTAATAGAATCTCAACTCTCCCAGACAGACCTGATTGACCGTAATAAAAGACGGACCCGGACCCACACAGGTTTCGCTCATTGTCGGGTATTATCGGTTCAGGTAGACCAGTGAAGACCTCTAGAACAAAGAATAATTCATTTGCGATTGTTAACTTTGAACATTGATGAAGGGTATCCTGCTGCCAAACATCTCCTACAACTAATACGTATATTTGCTCCAATACGGTTATTGAAAGCTACACAACGACTGTGACACCACACGAGAAGTTAGTGGGAAATGCCATATGACAAATTGTCTTTTGACGTGAGACTTGATCTTTTTATCTGTCTGCGTCTCTTTCCACCCTCAGGAAAATGGCACTGGCTCATTTAGCAAGCGTATCCTTGACCTTCGAACCCACATGCTGTTCTACAGTATCCTCACTGTCCCCAAGCTACAGCGTTCTAACAAAGGCCGCTACACTTGTCGAGTCAGCAGTGGCGAGAAGATCCGGCGAGATAGCAGTGTCGACGTTGTGGTCTATGGTGAGCATCCTCCTTGGTGACACACCCTTAAATGCACTCGTGACTTCCAAATACATAATTAATCGCGCCCTGAGGATGGTCATTACAGCTGTTGTACATTCCACCCACACATTCTGAATCACTGTCTGTGGTAGACAATAACTGCTGCACCTGTAACCCAAGATGTACAGTATCACATTCCCGTACGACCTTGAGCTCTTGTTGCAGTTCTCATTTCACTAATATAAGCAAAATGTGTGTGTGGCTTTGTGTGTGTGTGTGTCCCTCCCTTCTAGATCGACCATTTATTCGACTAAAGGCCAGAAATGGATCTTTATTGGAGGTACATGCAGGACAGAAGTCCTACCGTCTCTCTCCCAAACTCAGATCCTTTCCTGCTCCAGAAGTAATCTGGTAAGAACTCCTGTCATCCAATGATATTTAAATCGAACCACTTTGTGATCTAGCTCATTGGAAGTGCTAAATGAATATGCAATATTGTTTTATATCTATTTAAGTTGATAATATCAACTAATTATAGTAATGATACAATACTTTTTTTAATATAGCACCTTTCATACATTTAGCACAGCAGGTTTTACAATATTGAGAATATAGAACAAGTGTGATAACTGACAAAAGGTTGACAGATAAGTATGAACAGCGGCTTTACGCTGTGAGTTATTAACTTTTCTCACTATAGGAATAATATACAAGAGACACTCCTCTCAAGAGGAAGAGTGGCAATTGACTATTCACATGGTGGCAATTTTGGACTTTTATCATACCCTCCAGAGAATGACATAAATGGCCTTTGTGTGTACTATGGTTAGTTGTATGATATACTGCACTATCAATACGTACATTTCGTAAAATACGCTCTGAGAGCGATGAAGTGCTCTCTGGTCGTTCAGAAATTAAGCAGTGTGTTGCTATTCGAACATTGTTCTGGGAGCACGCAGTGCGCACACTTACCAGTCTGACTGAAAAGCTGCGTTGTCCCGAGCGTCTGAACCAAGTCCCCAGAACCGCGGAGGATTATTGAAGCCACCGAAGATTGCAAGACTATCGTATTTAGGACGCTACTATGGATGCTTCAATCGTCTGAAACGCTAGTGCGCCTGCTCTATTGGCTGCAATGTTGGAGCCAATCCCGGAAGAAGAGGTACTTCGGTTGCTTCATGCGCTTGTGAGCAACTTTCATTGAAATGAATAGGTGGGGGCGGGGGCGTCCATTCTCTAGATATATTATAACTCTTTGGTCTGAAAAGGGAGGAGAAAGTAATTGCAAAATGCATTGGTTGCAGACAGTATTCAACACACATCTGAATGTAACAAATTCATTCATAAGCTGAAAAGGGCAACGTTGGTCATGAGTATCTCCAGTCGACTGTTCATACATTAACCGATATCAGAGCACTCTGTGATGTCAAAACCAGAGCGCTCTGAAATCGGAGTAGATTCTCAGAGCGTATTTCCGAATGCAACCAATGTTAAACCACAGTACTATCTATCAGCATCGACATCTCACTCTCCTCTGAGACTTGTGGCTGTGCTGAAAGATTCTCTGTGTGTGTGTTTTCTCCTGCCAGGCTGAAGGACGGTACAGTGGCAGCAGAGCAGTGTTCCCGGTACCGCGTGGAGGGCAGCTCCCTGGTGATCCGGGACGTGGCAGAGGAGGATGCGGGGAAGTACACTGTCCTGGTCCGAATCCAAAAATATGAGCTCTACCAGAATCTCACACTTACACTTGTGGTCAACGGTAAGAATATGGGGTTATGAATTACTTTTATGGACTCTATCACTGTGCATGTTCAACTTTGCAAGTTATAGGCCTACAGTAATGGAATAAAAGTATTTTGCACAACTGAATAAAATCTTTGTGACCGATGCGTTGGTGGAGTATATGCACTGTATGTTTCGGTCCGGCAGCTTCTCCAGCCATCAATATGCCTGAAGAATTGTTTTTCTTTATTGAGCAATTCTTTGATACAGTACACAATGAATGTTTTTTTAAACTTTCAACCTGGCATTCATATTTTGGGACACATTTTCAAAGATTTTCTTTCTTTAAAAAAAATAAAACATTTCCAGAATTTTCCTAAATAGCTAAAATAGCAGATCAACAGTATGAGCATTACATTTTGAGCTTGTAGATCGGCAATTTTAGCTATTCATTGTATGGCAAAGTATATAGGGCTTAAGTGGTTTGTGTGTGTGTGTGTGTGTGTGTGTGTGTGTGTGTGTGTGTGTGTGTGTGTGTGTGTGTGTGTGTGTGTGTGTGTGTGTGTGTGTGTGTGTGTGTGTGTGTGTGTGTGTGTGCGCGCATGTTGCCTTACAGTTAGTCCACAAATAGGGGAGAAGGCAGTGTCGGTACAGGACCCAGGCACTGTGCCAAGGGGGAGCAGGCACGCGCTACACTGCACATCTAGTGGAGTTCCCCATCCAAAAATCGAGTGGCGCTGGCATCCCTGTCCATCCAAAGGCCTGTACGTAGCCCTAACAGACATTTATTAGGCTCCCTTTTTCACCTGGCATTCACATGCATCTCATATCCAAATTGTGTCTAAATAATATTATCAAATTTTGTTAAAACTTGCCGTTAAAATGATATACATTAAAAGCAGATCCCACTCAGAATTCACAATACTGTACTCATCACTTCCTTGTTAGTCAAGTGCTTACTCCATTGTGTTCCATACTGTACCTTCTGTCAACTGACTAATGTTTGATAAATTATCCATTTTAAACATTCATTGCTAGTTTAAAGTGGCACTTCCTAATCTGTAAGGAAATGTTTTAATCCATTCTCGTAGTCTTGGATACATTGATTAAACTTCGAGAACCCAGGATGTACTGTATGTCAATGCCAAATGTAAAGGGGAACTGTACACACACACACACACACACACACACACACACACACACACACACACACACACACACACACACACACACACACACACACACACACACACACACACACACACACACACACACACACACACACAGACACAGACACACACACACACAGTTTGTAAGGGTCTGTAAGAAAACAGCTACTGCTAATAAACCACACACACAAACAAACACGCATTTATTATATATATATATATATATATATATATATATATATATATATATATATATATATATATATATATAAAATATATATATACTGCACATACATACTGTAATGTTTCTTTTTCTTTTATAGATTATATACTGTGGCAATCAAGGGCTATGAATAATATTGTCAGTCATTTAAGTCAAACAACAGGGTTATTACATGCTGGGTTTCAGCAGACTGATATGCACGACAAAACAATGATGTATTTTCTTATTTGTGCGTGCGCGCGCGTGTGTGTGTATGTGTGTGCACTAACGCGCGTGTGCTTGAAAATGGAGACATGTTTTGTCTATTTCAGCGTGTGTCCAGACAGGGTTTCCTTTGTAACCAGAACAGATGCCTTTGGGGGCCTTTCATGTGTGGGAGTGTGCATGTGTAAATGGGTCTACATGTGTGTGCATTTCATCATGTTTGTGTCCATGCAGATGCTTTTATGTGACTCTTTCCCCAAATATTTGTTCCCTTACTCTCCATGTGCCATTTCCTATATGTTTGTCAAGTATATATATGTGTGTGTGTGTGTGTGTGTGTGTGTGTGTGTGTGTGTGTGTGTGTGTGTGTGTGTGTGTGTGTGTGTGTGTGTGTGTGTGTGTGTGTGTGTGTGTGTGGGTGTGTGTGTGTGTGTGTGTGTGCGTGCGTGCGTGCGTGTGCATCCACTGACATCTCAGACTTGAAAGGGCAGAGAAAAAACACACTTCAATCGATGCCAGTTCCGTGCTCTCAAGACACCATTTGTTAGTTTCCAAATCAAACGCTATGATTTAATGAATTTCCTGTGGAAGACGCAGGGTGAGAGGCCAGTGTTTATTATTGTGATTGCACACGGCATCCTGTGATGCTTTTTTTATATATCTGACACACGCACTATATATAAATTTCTCATGAGAAATTGGCCAGCCCCATTGATGCTCCGGCATAGTCATTTAGCCAAACACACGCACACGTGTGCACACACTCTCACACACACACACACACACACACACACACACACACACACACACACACACACACACACACACACACACACACACACACACACACACACACACACACACACACACACACACACACACACACACACACATTCAATAACTTACAGTACATGCACACACACAAGCAAGCGCTTGGAACAAACGTGATTGAGTCGTTCTGGGAGGTCAGACACTTATTGTGTTGGTTATGACAGAGAGTCAGAGAGGTTAAGTATTACCTGAGAGCATCACACGAGCCGCCCATGTTCTATTCCTCTTCTGAGACACGCGGTGACATCATCAGTGTACTTGACCCTTAACCCCCAGAGCTCTCACATGGCGCCCCACCTAGACACTTCCGACATCGTTACCCCTGTGTATTAGAGCCTGACCGATTGCCAGATTTTTTTGTCTGATGCCGAACCCGGTTTTGGAGAGTCCTAGACCACTGATTACTAATGTTTTGACCGATATTTTGGAAAAAGAAAAGTCTTGGAAACATTGGATTTGATTAAAGTTTATATTTGAAAACATTTCACTTATAAGAACATAAATAATAATTATAAATAATAGTACATAGTTTTTTATTAAGTATATAGTCATCTTCAATATATGGACCTCAATTATACAATGAACAAGCAATCAAGTAAATATAGAATACACACATGAACTGAATTTTTTATTTAAACACTTAAGCCCTATTGATACGTTATCAATAGGTCTTGATAACGTATCATAGTAGGGCTCTTCATACGTTAAAAATTTAACGTATGAAAATATATATAATGACCTGCCCAAAATAGTGGTTAAAAATCACAATATATCTGGTCCATAATTGCCGATACCGATACCGATGTCATCAAAAAAGTCAAATAATGGCTGATATATCAGCCAAACCAATACTGTATATCGGTCGGGCTCTACTGTGTATCCACAAACACATTCTCCACAATCTACATGTGCATCTTGTCTCTACAAGGCAATGAAGTAAATACATCCCTGTGAGCTTGTAATAGTAATTGTTCAATTGAAATTTGCTGTGTTGAGACAGAAAGAAAATCCCATTATTATAATCGCCACAACAAGAACTTTGTAGAAATGCTTGTGTTCATTTACACCACATGTCTTTACTGCCACACAAACAGTTTAACTCTGTTATTCATTGTGTAATTAGGAAAGTCAAGGGGTGTAGTTGGCAGTTTATCTTGGCTCTGTTTTTCTGTCCCAAGGGACCGTACTGTATGTATGATTAAGATTATGATCAATAATGAAGCCCCTACAGATTACACTGAGCCTCTTTCATGGTGGGTCCTCCGGAAAGCTCTGCTCTGGTTCTGGTTCAAATGAGTGTATTAAATGTAGTCACATTAGACTTTGGTAATTGAGAGTGACTAGCTGGATCCTCACCAGGCCCTTGTTCTTTGCAGCTCGGCTGCGCCGCGAGCCTGACAGCGTGCCGGAGGAGGCCCAGGAACGGCGGGCCAGGCTGGGCCAAGCTGAGGGGGCCTAGGTCCCAAGTCCTGGGTCCACCCCTGGGTCTGGCCCTGGGAACCGCAGCGCTCTTATCTGGCCCGGGCAGGAGGCGCACTGGGCTTCCTGTGCGAAAATCAGAGCGCTTTTCCTCTCGTTGTTTGGCTTCCTCCCCGACGCGAGACGCTTCCCAGCAGCGTGATTGTCCCTTCGTCTTCAAACGTGGCACAGTCCGCTTCCTCAAGAGCTTGATCTATTCTTGAGACCCCCTCGACCCCCCGCCCCTCACCAACCCCCACCCTGCCTCCACACACTGCTGCCCCCCGTGCATACCTTTTCAGCCCCGTCCCTCGCCAGCCCTGCCCTCCACCCCGCTCTACCTCCCCTCATCAGTAGACCCCCCCCCATGCATCTCCTACCACCACCACCCCTCCATCCAGCCACCCACCCCCTCCACCAAACCCATCAATGCTGTTTCCATGGAAGCCAGAACTCTCAGTGACACCGCTATAGCCCCATGTGACAACCCTGTGACCCCAAACTGGTGTTGGGCACCCATTGGGGTGGGAAATTGACTCGGGACCACTGCTGAGCAGTGATGACCAGGAGTCGCATGGAAATACAAGAAAACGAGGAACAGGAGTGAAAGCAAATACCACAGCACTGAGGATATAAAGGATGTCTGCTTATGTTATTTATTTATTTCCCACTTTATCCAAACTTTGTTATAAGCTCCCTGCCCACACGGCTTGTCTTTTTTTTTTATATAGCTTCTACGCTAACTTTTCTCCGACGTTTTGAGCCAGAAAAAAAGTGCAATTCCATCCGCCACACCAGCCACATTTCTGGAGCTGCTTTATTTGTGTCCTAGAGTGGTACTATAATGGGTGCATGAACCGTTCCTGTCCAAAAAGCCCTGCCACCCTGAGCTAATTACGACATCCACAAAAGCTGTGAGTTCCGTTCTCAATCTTAGCCACGAGTTGTAGTTCTGACATGCACACTTTGGACAGGCAGACAGGAGAAAGGACAATTTGTGTTTTGTTCACTATGGGATACCTAGAGTTCTCTACTAAAAAAAGACTTCAACGGTGGACAAACACCTACCATGTAGGAGTTGTCCCCTTACCAGAGACTACTGACTACCCTGCATCATCGTATGTTCTTCAATGTCATTCAGTGTCACTTTGTCATATCTGTCTGTGTGTCAAAATATGTTTTGTCACCGTCATAATGAAAGTTCCCTCAGATCAACTCTGTGCATATGTGATACAGAAAGCCATCTTAGTGCCATGTGTGTAATTAGTCAATTTGAGCATGTGTACAAGTGAGTATATTATGTGAGCATGAGTGTGCATGCATAAGAAGTGTGTGTGTGTGTGTGTGTGTGTGTGTGTGTGTGTGTGTGTGTGTGTGTGTGTGTGTGTGTGTGTGTGTGTGTGTGTGTGTGTGTGTGTGTGTGTGTGTGTGTGTGTGTGTGTGTGTGTGTGTGTGTGTGTGTGTGTGTGTGTGCGCGCGCGCGCGTGTGAAGTGTATGTGTGCGCGCTCGCACGTGTGCATGCGTGCGCATACGTGTCTATGAGCTCCACACAAGTGTCCCATTCTACGGGTCTATCCCAATGTGATTCAATCCATGTATACAGATGATCTATGAGTAATATATGAATCTAATATTTAATAATTTTATACAACTAACTTACATATGATAAATGACAATAATTGACGTGTATGAAAATGAAGATGTATTTTGTTATGTATGTGTTATACCATTTGTGGGTGTTTGTACATTAAATTTGTCTTACGTTGGTGTGCGTTGGCGTGTGTATGTTTATTTTGGGGGTTTGGGACGGGAACCGACAGGGACAGTACTTAAAGTTAGGTGTATTTTAGGCGACGGGGCAGGACAGGAAGACATGAAGTCAGGACGGCTCAATCATTCCCAGTTACTCCGCATCACATCGAACAGGCGGCCGCTCAGCCTCTCACCAGTCACACACTGTATGACTGAACCCAGTGTGAATGTGAGCCCAGTATGACTGTGAGGACGTTACGTGTTCTGCTCTGCTTTCTAACTGTTCATGTCCACATGCTATACTAACCATAATGACTATCCGTACGTCTGTCTGTCTGTCTGTCTGTCTGTCTGTCTGTCTGTCTGTCTCTCTCTCTCTCTCTCTCTCTGACTTTGTGTGTGTAGCCTGATTTATTAAGTTGTGCACCAGTATTGTGCTGAAAATAGCTGATCTACAAGCTCGCAATGCGTCGCACCGTGACACGTTGTGAGCTTGTGGATCTGCTATTGTCAGCACGCAACACCGGTACACTTCGTATACCGTTATACTTCGTTATACAAAATTTAACGTGTCTTTCCGTGTGTATGTGTGTGTAGTGTAAGTGTGTGCGTGTTTGAGAAAGAGCTTTTCCTGGGAAGCGTGGGAGTATCATCAACTGGTCAGGGTGTGCGTGTGTGTGTGCCAGTGTGTGCATGAGAGCATGTTCTGCTGTATGTAGGCTGCTGTACGTGCCTGTTTGAGTGCCAGGGCCCTTGGTGTCATGCTCAGGGTGCGCCGCTCCTACAGGACACAGGCACACGCTAATCTCTGCCAAGAGGAAGAGCAATCAGAGGGACAGGGCAAAGGAGGATGGGAGGGGGAGGTGTCCACGCCAGGGAGGGGTACATCACAGTCTGAGGACAGACAGAAACACAGACAGGCAGGGGGGGCCGATGGGCAGAGAGACAGGCGGGGTGACAGGTAAAGAAACGCCTGCAGGCAGGCAGAGAAGGAGCACACAGGGAGAGAAAAACAAACACATTTCAAAATGGACTTGACACCAACGTAGAGAGATGAAATGATTGTATAGGTGATGTGATGTTATATATGTGATATAAGTGATGTTGATCTTTGGTCGAACATTGGGTTGTTTATCTTCCTCATATTGTCTGTATCTATTGCTTTATCTGTGCACTGTGAGTGGGTGAGGAACCACATGTAGTCATTCCATTCACTATGATGAGGAAACGGGTCTCAAAATCCCACGTTTATGACATTTGGACTTAAATCACGCCCAGGTGAATACAACCCAAGATTCCACCAAGTTCTACATGGCTGCAAGTCATTGTTATTGAATTTGGGAGTTTCATTCCTCTATTGCTGGGAGTTGCAGCAACATCTGGTCTGAAAGTCATATTTCGGGCTGATTACTCCCATGCAATTTTGGTGTACCACAGATGCCTCAAAAACGCATTTATCATGAATTTGATAACTGCCCTCAGTGCAATCCACATGAAAAAGACACTTTTTCAGGAAACCAGTTGCAGTAATAAATGAGGACTAGTGGCTGCTATATATCACATTGATGGAAAAAAGATACCATACAGCTGTCTGAGGGAATATCTGTAGACAGGCTAAACAAACCTTTTCAGTAATAATATGCACATCTAAATGCGCAAAATCTCTGCGTGCATGTGCCCCCCACACCCCCCCCCCCCCCCTTGAGAACCGTCCGACTGATCGAATTCTAATTCTGCGTGAATATCGACGAGGGCCCGAGAGAGTGATATGCCCAGTCGCATTGGCTGTTGTCAAAAAAAGATTGATAAATCTGCAAATCATCATATAATGGAGTACCCTTTTATTTTTGCCCTCAAAATATTGAGTCTTTGAGCAATTTCACGTTGGCCATGTTGACCACCTCCAGCCATAGTCAGTTCTGTTCATAACTCACCATTTGTTTTCTAACTCCAAGTAGCAGTTAAACCATTGCTTCACAAAATGAGGTATAATAAGTAATGTTCAATATCCCATATGCAACGACAACAGATGGAAAAGTGGACGAGACACTTCTGTTTGTTTGTATTGGCCATAGTCTTTACATTATGTTTGCGTGCCTTCGGGTGCTAAAATGAGTACTTGAAGTTGGCTTAAAAATAATTAACATGCCCACATGGTTAACTGCGGGGCTTAAGCATTGATAGGCTACTGTACATTCAACACAACACCACACCACCGCAGCGTGCTTCTGCACGCACATATCTAAGCCATATCTAAGCTATAATGATTATAACATTGCCATGGCGGCCAGTTGATTCTGTACATGACCATGTCAGTGGATGCTCCTCCAACGTCCAAACAACTCTATTTATTATCATCATTTCCAGTTGATAACATATTCTCTGACTACTAGGCTTGCGTTAGTGATGGGAACTCAATCATATCATATAGCCTACTACTGTTGTAAACCTATGCAAACTTTACTAAATTACTGGTCTTGGATCAAGACGGTCAGGTCATAATATATGACAGTCTTGTATCAAGGCTACTGAATTACAAAATGTGTATTGGACAGTCCGTTTCGAATTTCCCAATTCAACATGTTTTTTGTATTTCCGGGTTGTAACTTTGTGTGTTTATATCCCTGATGCAGTTAACAGCACTGCCAACAAGTTGATATGCCATTATTATGGCAGTTGTTTTCCAACTAAGATCTAAATATGAATCATTCAGGGGATAAGTTAATTCACGTGAGGTGGTAAAGACAGGTTACGTTTTTAAACGTCTCTTACTTAATACTTTTACAATGCATCAGTGCATCACAATCGCAATGCATCAATGCGTCTCTCCTCCATTACAAGTCTCCTCTCAGTCTCCAGTGTGTGTGTGTGTGAGACTCACACAGTCAATGCGGACCCTGGGGCGTCCCGCCCCCAGTTCAAATGGATCAAACCATTGAGCAGGATATATGGGGGTGGGGGAGTCCGTGCTGCCCCTGGCTCCATTGCACAGGCGTTAGTGCCCTGATGTCATCAATATGACATCATAATACTGATGTCATAGACTGGCCTGGAGGATATTTGGCCATGGCTGACAGGAACTTTATAGTCTGAGCATAAAAGGGACACAGGGACAGATATAGAGATCTCCATATGGGCATAAAATGGATACAAACACACAGACAGGTACAATGGGTACTCTAACAACAGGTACAATGGGTATTGCATAACCAAGGGGGAATCATTCGGCCATCTGCCTAGTAATAGTAAACATATATTGAAGATTTTTTTTTATCTCCTCTAAACATATTATATATAGATCACTTTAAAATAAAAATAAATATATATATATATATACCATGCGAGTCAGCATTTTGTCAGCGTGTGTCATCATTCCTCTTTAATATGGATAGTACTGTCCACATACAAATTTATAATCAGAGGGGGTATAGCATAGCTGAAGGCACGTTTAACTAACTGTCAATTCTCCAATCTCAGCATACATATGTCGTTGACTCGTTTCCATGACTTGGTAAGTCATCAAAGCCTCCCGCTCGCTCCGTCTCACCCCTCAAAACGAGAGCACCTGTTTCAAATGTACTGGTTTACTTTGACATGCAAAAATGAAGTAACTTATTATGAAGAAAATGTTAAGTAAAACATAATGAATTAATGATAATAATGAATTAAGTAATAAATGGTAAATGGTGCATTTGTATAGCGCTTTTATCCAAAGCGCTTTACATAGATTGTGCATTACATTCACCCATTCACACACACATTCATACACCGATGGCGGAGGAGACCATGTAAGGCACCAACCTGCTCATCGGGAGCAATTAGGGGTTCAGCGTCTTGCTCAAGGACACTTTGACACAAACTCTGGGGGAGCCCCCCAGCCTGGGATCGAACTGGGAACCTTGTGGTTTACAGTTCACTCTACCCGGCCACTCTACCCCTGAGCCACTGCCGCCCAAGCTATAATGATTATAACATTGGCATGGCGGCCATTGGCAAGTAATGATTGGCAAGTAATGATTAACTAATGACTAATGATGAAAACCATGACCCACCTGAGGGTCCCCCTAGGTCCATCCAGTGAACCAGTCCAACTTGGGAGACCCCCATCAGCCTCACACACTAATGCACCAGTAATGCACCACATGGAAACTTCGGAACACACCACCAGAGACCGACTCTCCTCGCTACTCCTATCCGCCTATGACCACTCATCCTGGGCATAGAAGCCACAGAAAAAAAGCAGATCTACAAACCCACCAAGTGTGGCCCTTAACTAATGATATATTAACTTTGGTTAAGTGATAGTGATTTCATAATTAACTAGAAAAAGTGCTCCTCGGAGCACAACTCTCCGCCAGCAGACTTGTGTTGGGAATGTTGGGAATGTTCTACTTCTAGGAATGTTCTACTTCTTATGTTCTAATTCTAACAAAAATCACACCCTACTTCACACCCTACTTCGAAGTCGGAGTGACCGAGTGGGAGTGAGCGAGTGGCCGAGATTTTCGGTATTGGAATCTGGCTTATGACTCTTTCAAAGTGACACATGTATTTATAGGCCGCTATCCGTCCTGTCTATGTAAGTGTCCTATCCGTCCTGTCTGTGTAAATGTCCTCTTCCGTCCTGTCTGTGTAAGTGTCCTATCCCTCCTGTCTGTATAAGTGTCCTATCCGTCCTGTCTATGTAAGTGTCCTATCCCTTCTGTCTGTGTAAGTGTTCTATCCGTCCTGTCTGTATAGGTGTCCTATCCGTCCTGTCTGTATAAGTGTCCTATCCGTCCTGTCTGTATAGGTGTCCTATCCGTCCTGTCTGTATAAGTGTCCTATCCGTCCTGTTTGTATAAGTGTCCTATCCGTCCTGTCTGTGTAAGTGTCATATCCCTCCTGTCTATATAAGTGTCCTATCTGTCCTATCTGTCCAATTATGTATCCTATCTAATTGTTACAGTATCCACCATTTCTCAGCCATTTCGTGATGGTTCCTGTCTTACCTGTGTAAGTGTCCTATCCCTCCTGTCTGTATAAGTGTCCTATCCGTCCTGTCTATGTAAGTGTCCTATCCGTCCTGTCTGTGTAAGTGTTCTATCCGTCCTGTCTGTATAAGTGTCCTATCCGTCCTGTCTGTATAAGTGTCCTATCCCTCCTGTCTGTATAAGTGTCCTATCCGTCCTGTCTGTGTAAGTGTCATATCCCTCCTGTCTATATAAGTGTCCTATCTGTCCTATCTGTCCAATTATGTATCCTATCTAATTGTTACAGTATCCACCATTTCTCAGCCATTTCGTGATGGTTCCTGTCTTACCTCACTTTGACAGTGGCGCAGACACTGTCAAAGTGACGCCATGTATTTATAGACCGCTATGCGTCACTAGCCAATCAGATCACAGTATTTCACCGTATTGTCACGTGTCACGTGAGGCTTGACCAATCGGTGTGTCATATTTGGAAAGTGAAAACAAACTCTCCTGGCGGAGAGAATTAACAGGAATTAATGATTAATTAATCAATTCATTAATCAATGGTGATTTAATGTATGAGTTAATCATTAATTAAGCGTTAATTACGTGTCACGGGGCAACCCGTGCCCTACATACACATACACACATCTGGCTGCATTGAAAGTTATGCAAGGACTAATGGTTTTAAACTTGTGTATTGATAATGAAATGTTCACTGATTGTTTGCTGGTTGTCTCTCCTACACTGCTGGTGGCAATCCCCTTGATTGGGAAGGTGCCAAGTGCTGTGGAGGAGGGGTGTTTCATATGCTTTAGGAGTATTACGTTTATTTAAACTATCATTGAGTCTTTACCCCAAGTTATATTTGTTTGATTGTAACGCATCATTAGGAATGTTTAGGTTACTTTTATACTGTAGCACGGGGGAAGCTCTGGGGAGTATTTATGGAAGTATTTGGAATTGTTGCGAATTGGTTCTGTGTCCTGTGGTAGGATCCACTCCCTATTTAATGGAGGCTGCAGAGGCAGACAGGTACTGTAGGTAGTTAGAGAGGTAGCGATATGGGCAGAAACACAGGTAACATACCTGGGGGAGAGCTACAGGGCCTTGTGTGATCAAGGTTTAGCCTGAAGAGAGCTTTTATCCAGTTGGGTCTTGTCTATACGTGTTTGCCTTAAATGCTTATTTATTGTTCTTGTTGCTTTATTTTTGACTTTTAGGCCAGTATTATTGTTGCTACATGTATAAATTCTTGCACTGGAGTTCGATGGAGGAGTTGGGCGAAATAAAAAAACCCAAAATGCATCTCTGACTGTCTTTGGAGCCTTGGCCGTTCGAGCCTTTTCACAACGTGTATGAATTTGCTCCCATTTAGTAAGTTGGTGTGTAAGGCTATCTTGGGTCAGCTACCGATCACCATGTTAATCACCAAATGCAGAGCTGTGCTATCTTTAGACAGGTGGAAGACACAAATTGTGTGCGTGTGTGCGTGTGTGTGTGTGTGTCATCACAGCTAATGGCATAGCCCACAGCCATAGTTGTAGTATATTATAAAATGACAAGTGTTTGGAATTTTAAGCCTAGGGTTCTTCTGCTCCTGTGTGATTTTCAGCTTATTCACCATGACGTGGTATGTAGAATATCCCCCAGGCAGCGACCTCCCAGAGAACAAACAAACACCAGTTCCCATGGTACTAGGCCCCGTCATGTGTAATCTATGGATTCTTAACTTGTGAGAGTCTATTGTGTTGAATGGGACACCTCATGTGTCCCAGGTGGGACACCCCTGGTGGGATGATTTGTTAAGAATGGAAGGAAGTTGATCTACAGGATGACAATAACACCTCTGCATCCCTCATAACATTAGATGAACAATCAGGGATTACGTAGCGCTCCAAAGATTCACTATATTGTCAGGTGTCCAACCGACATGCATAACATGGTGCATGGGTAATGGTTATTATGAGTCCACAGGATAATATGATAAAAATTATTTTGATAGCGATCGCTGCAAGGAAGTGAGATGAAGAGAACGTCACAACAATCAAGGTAACTGACTGTGCAGGTCCCTGTCTTCCTCCTGCGGCGCACAGCTGTGGAACACACACACACACGCGCGCGCGCGTGCGCACGCACACGCACACGCACACACACACTGTCTAAGATGCAGAAACACACCTGGCAGTAGTGTAGCAGCAAGGCTGTGTCAACACAGCTGAGCATCCCTGTCTGTGTCTTCCTTTAAGGTGTGTGCGTCCGACATCGTCCTCGCTCTGGAGCCCTGTGAGAGAGAGAGTTCCCGGCACGTCCACACACAACCACATCCTGAGTGTCTCACACCGCCAGGAAGTGCTTCAAGGGAGGAATAAGGTGAGTGGAACAATTACACACTGTCCTAAATGATCGATCATTTTACTGTCACACACACGACCATGTCACGGGGCAAGGAGTTATGTAGCCTATTTTTATTTTTTTACTTAAACATTTTTATCCCGCGATTTTTGTAACCCATTTTTTTTCACCTGGTGCCAATTTCCTAAGTGATCCTGGGCGTTACACCAGCCCTACACCAGCGCTACACCAGTCCCCCACAGCCTAGGGAGGCCAGGGCCGAGCTCATGCTTCCTTCAATGCATGAGAGCCAACTGACCTTCTTGTCACCTGACAGGGGGGAGTTTCCCCGGTAGAACGTAGCGCGTGGAAGGAACACGTTATTCCAACCAGTTCCCTTCCCCTCCATCAGGCGCCCCGGCTGTCATGGGGGAGGTGGTATAGCGACCAGGATTACTACTTGTTTTTGTGAGGGTATTAACTACCCAGGAGACACGGGGAGAACATGCAAACTCCACACAGAGTAGGCCCTTGGCTTTCGCCAACCCCACCTAGGGTATGGGCGCTGATGACGCGGAGGAGAAGACACGCCCCCAGCGCCCACAACGTCCCCGGCGGGAATCGAACCCAGGACCTTCTAGCTATGAGGCGACAGCCTCACAAAAATGGAAGGGGAAAGGGGGTAGAAGGGAGAAGGGGGAAGGAGAAAAAAAGAGAAGAAAGAGAGAAAGAAAAGGAAAACAAACGTGGCAAAGATGAAAAATGCAACAGGCCCGTCTTTTTGTGCTTCTCCCCAGTGATTCATCCAAGTACTTTAAGAGTATACACGATAGATTTAGCAAATGGATGGAATGGAACGGGTGACGGAGCGTTTTGATTGGAAACAAATCGACGGGGGGGGGGAAGAGATTTCATTTGCAACAAGTGGATGTGGATCGGGTGGATTTTTACTGGCGACACGTGGACGCGGGCGAACGCCGTGATTGGCCCAAAAAGGACCGGACGAGGTAAACGTGGCCTATTTTTACTGCGGTGACGCCAGCCGCAATTCAGAGAGAGACAGTCGCACTAGCCACAGTCAAAAGTTGGAATCATGGCACAACTCCCCATATAGGCTACGGCCATTTCCGCTTGACAACATTTTTAGCCATTTTGTGTTTTCTTCAAAACACTTCATCTACAACTTTAGTCCACTTACACAAATTGGTACACATTAACTCTTCAGTAATGTGATCGAGATGTATCAAACCGCTTCCAGATTTTACGGGTACATTTTAATCACACAATGAGGGGCAGGGCCTCTAAACAATGAGCCATACGCGATTTCACTTCCACCCATAGGGCCACCACAAATGCTACAAATGCCACTATTTGTTGCAGAAATTCATTTTTTCCCCAACCAACTTAGGTGCAAATGGTCTTGGAAGTCATGAGACAATGACCATCAAACAGTGTTTTGATACTCCATCATCGTTTGCCTGTATTTTTTGGGCGAGGCCAATTTCACACCAAGATACACCATTATATCATTATGGCATATGGCACCTCCAAAACCGCTTTCACTTCTGCCCATAGGGGGGTGGGGCGCCACAAGCGCGAACAGTTTCACAGTCTGTCATACAAACTCTATTTCCCCCCGCTGCATCCTTGTGTCCTGACTGCCGCTCCAACACAACTGACAGCCAGCTGGCTAGGCAACCCAGCCTGCCAGGAGATCTGCGCTCCTAGGAGCACACTTTTCTAGTTAATAGTTTATGCATCACCCGACCGCATTCAGTCCAAGTGCAGATTATAACCTGTTGTTATTTTAATTCTTGTTTTTATCTTTATTATATTTTTCTACTTGTATTATTAGCTATATCTCTCCACCTCTGTGCCTGCAGTTTGTCATGCTTACTGCGGGCTGTTATCATAGTCTCTATAACAACAAACCTTAATATCATTAATAATATATTATTAATTATATTTCATATGATTCATTATTATGGTATTAATATTACATGTGCGTAGCTGCCATTACTTTATCAACCTGATTCATATGTGAAGTGAAGCAGCACTATGTCATTTTCCTCTTCTACCCCGGATTTGAACCCGGTTTCCTGCGCAAGTGCTGACGTTTTTACCATTGAGCTAGGGCCAGCCTGCTTGCTCAGAGGATAAATTGAATGTTGACCATCAAGTCGTGTCAGATCCTGTGTCTAGGTGAGACATGACCTTTGACAGGATCTAAATGTCTCAATAGAAGAGCAGGGAGATAAAATACAACCACCCCAAGTGTATAAGTTATATCGTGTTAACACACTCTACCATACAGATTGGACAAAATAAAAATGTATTCATTAAAAAAAAGTTACATATATGCTTTTATTCTTTACCTAACACATGCATAATGGCGGATTTGCTCAACCAAAATGTATATTAATTATACAGTTTACAGTTTAGGCATTTAGCAGACGCTCTTAATCCAGAGCGATTTACAGTAAGCAAGGACACAAGATAATACATCATAATACACATAATACATCAAATGCATAAAAAATAGTAATCTAATAATAAAGTAATACATAAGTAACACAAATATTAAACATTATTTCAGTTCTGACCTTTGGGTGAATAATAGATAAGCGCTTGTGTAACAGAGAGGACCTCTGTTACAAATGTTGCACATATATTGTAAACCCAAGTTGATTTCATTGCACAAAGTATTAGCACTTTAGTAATTTGCACAGCGTATTTTGCACAGCCATTATTTTATTGTTTAATACATTTACTTGTTCCCTGTTTGACTGAGATGGCCACTCAGCCAACGAGTTCCACCTGGGGAGTCAAAGTATTGACAATCATGATGGGCAAGTCTAATGTGTGTTATAGGTGCAATGGAGACGAGGTGCAATATGAGTTTTATTGTTAAGGTCTGATTGATGGATTGAATGCCTAACAATGCCTGTGTGTTTCAGCATGGGGCTGGACCATATTAGGATAGCCGGGGGGTTATGATGTGCTGGTGTGAGTGGTAAATGATGTTGTAGTGTGAAGGAATTGGTGTTTAACTGGTGTAGTTCACGATAATACTTGTGTTTTAAGGCTATTTATGTACATGTATTTATGTTTAGTTAGATATTTGTAATGTCTTAGAACAACCCTGTGAATGGTGCAGTAATGGTATAGTCCAGACTGATTAGCTTCAGCTGGGTATAAAAAGCAGCTGCCATTTCATCAGAGAGCAGAGGGTGAGAAGCTACACACGGGCGAGACTCAGGGTGGGGGTGTAGTCTCGGGAGCCAGACGACCACGGTTGCTCGGCCCTGGAGCTGTCTGTCGCCTCTGCTCCGAACGCTACCCCCCCCCCCTGTAATGATATGAGCAAATCCTCTTTGCCTACTCGATTACTTTTGCCTGTGTTGATCAGTACATCCGTTGACTAGTAATGCCTAGCTAGGACACACAGAGCATGCGCAAGGATATCATTCTTTCTTTTCTGAAAGCCCGCCAGTGAACGTTGTTGTTGTTGTGCCTCTCCTGTAACCACTATCAAGATTCAACCAGTAAAGAACCTCTACTCTTTCAATAACGTGTCTTCATTGAATGAACCCACAAACACAAAGTAATACATGGTGTCAGAACTGGCTTGGAAGAGAAGAGTTTGAAAATTGGAACGATACACGGAATCCACGGAGAAAAAAGGAATCCGAGGAATTCGAGGAATGTAAGCTGATGCAAAAAAACGGCTGAAAAAGACGACAACTTTACTAACCTTTGAGAACTGTAAACGGAGCAAGAATGGAAGCTTTACGTCCACCAGCAGCTCTTCAGCTAACAGGTAACGTGGCTGAAAACTGGAAGAGATTCAAACAGCGTTTTGAACTGTATCTAGCTGCAATTGGAGCTGATGAAAAGAGTGCTAAAATGAAAGCATCAGTTTTCTTGCATGTCGTGGGAGATGAAGCACTAGAAGTGTACAATAACTTCACCTTTGCTACTGAGGCGGATAAAATGAAGCTACCCAAAATAATGGAAAAGTTTGAGGCTTATTGCATTCCAAAACGCAACGTGACGTTTGAAAGGCACAGATTCTTCACATGTGTGCAGAAAATGGGAGAAAACATTGATCAGTATGTGAATGAGTTGAGAAACAGAGGCAAGACATGTGAGTTCGGTGGATTGACAGAATCACTGATAAAGGACAGGATTGTGTGTGGCATCACAGATAATGGTCTGAGAGAGAGACTGCTCAGAGAGTCAGATCTGGACCTGGAGAAAGCCTTAGCACTGTGTAGAGCTGCAGAGACAGTGAGATCTCAGGCTAAAGAGCTGTTAAGTGACACTAGTTGCAATGTAGATGCAGTGAAAAAAGACACACACAGATTCAACAAAAATAAGACCTTTGATGTGAAAAAAGAGGCAGGACAACCATACAAAAATACAATGGCCAATCAGAAATGCACTAGATGTGGTACACAACATCCACCTAAGCAGTGTCCTGCATATGGGAAAAAGTGCAATAATTGCAATAAAGACAACCATTATGCCCGTTGCTGCAAGAACCAAGCACAGAGAGGCAAGGTAGATGCAGTTGATGACGAGGATGAAGTAGAGGAATTCTACGTGGATGCTGTAAATGATGATGAAAAAGGAGAAAATGATTGGATCACTACACTGAAAGTGAATGACATACATCTTCCATTCAAATTGGATACTGGAGCAAATGTGAATGTCATGTCAGAGACTGATTTCATGAAAATAAGACCCAGACCAAAAATACATAGAGCAAACATGAAAGTGACAGCCTATGCAGGTGCAGATATACCAAAGGAAAATGCATTGTCAATGTGACACACAAAGACAAAGTGCATAAGCTATCGTTTATCATAGTACCCAGGGATGTGCAGGCCATACTAGGATTGTCAGCCTGTGAGAGACTACACCTGGTGAAGAGAGTCTTTGTCGTGGACAGAAAAAAAGAGACTATATATGATGAACTCATGGAGGAGTATGTGAACAGGGCCGAAATTGTATCACATTTGACTTGCAATTTGTTTGTACTATTGCACTCTTCTCCTTTAATAAATAATCCAGAATAAAACTCACAACAATAAAATATAAATGCACAATAAAGTGCTGGGTGCGTAATTACTGTGAGTCCTATCTGAACTAATTGTTTGTCGACTACGCCACTTTTGTTATAGAGGGAAGTCCCCTTTGAATACACTTTAACTTCTTCTTCAGGCTTTCACAGGTTCGAGGTTAACTGGTAAGTTTCAATACTTTTGGTTTTGAGAATACAACACTGGCATGAGAATATCCCTTTAAGAAACTGGACACGAATACAGTGTATCAAAAAAGGTAAGTCATATTTATTGGGTCCCTAATACATTGGCTTCTATGCCTTAAAAACAATCAAATAAACACTATACTAATAAAACCTATATAAACATACAAAACACAATTAATCTACACAACAACTATAAAATAAATTATAAAGTTGTGCAAATTACGCGGGGCTTAATCACAAGGGTTCCTTAGCATGGGGGGTTTCTGTGCAACAAATACTTTTCAAGTAAAGTGCTGTGCCAATAAAGTGCTTCAAGATACTCAACACGGTTTGTTCAGGGGTAATGCTGCATGTCCATATATGGGGGTAAGATGGGAAAGGGTTTGAGGCCAGTCGTCTTCTCTCTTCTTTCTCTCCGCCTGCAATTATAGAGATCTAGACCAGTTCACTGTGCATTTACACGATACATTTGCGTTGTCTCAGGCAGTGGTTATACAGGGATTCAACGTTGCTTGTTCGAATACTCACTCGCCAGCCAGGTTTTTACACCTGGCGCTGAGTTGGTTGCGTATGCAACGTTATCGCCACTTTCCAGTCTCAGCGCTCCTCATATGGTCTGGTCTCACTCGCCTCTTCCTCCCCTTCGGTTCGATCGCTTTCTCCTCTTGGTTTCTCCTTTGAATGTAGGCACACCTCGGCTTCCAAACTCCTAGGTGGCTGGTATGTCTACTTCATCTATGCACTCCTCTACTCCGTGTCTCGGCACAACCTTCCCCTCTGCTGTCCTTCTCCTCACTGACGCCTCTGTCACTTGGGTGCTCTGTTCTCTCTTTCAAACGGTCCCGCCTCCGCTTTTGTACCTGCCAAACCACACCTCCCTCTTCTTTCATTTGTCCGTGGTGACAGTCTGTCTGGGGACATTGGCCATGACCGTGGCCTTGGGCGTGACCGCGTGACTGCCGCTCTGCCACTCAATGTCTCTCAATACATGTGACCAGGGGATCATGGGGAAAACAATTATAAACAATACAGTGCGTAATAATAATTGGTACAAAAATAATAAGATGGTGGGGTTAAATGAGGCAATTATACACATTAAGCACCAATAAAAACAAATTACAAAAGTTTTAAGAACCCCTCATTTCACCCTTGTCACATTCCCCCCTACTTTTTCGTTGGCAGTCCCTGGCAACTGGTTCTAAACGTCATGCCCGTACCTCTCAGGTGGCTGTCCTTGGTTCGCTCTTCCAGAGCGCCGCGGACCTTCAGGTTCCCTAGGACCGGGGAAAAACCCTACATAAGGCGGCCATATTGGTCCCACCGGTTCGGCTACTGGGGCAGGTTCGGGGCTCTCCATCGGTGACCTGGGGGCTATACACACTTTTAATGCATTCCTATGGATCGTTCTATCTCGCCCTCCTTTTTCAGGTCGGATCCTGTATACTAGGCCCGCATCCCCCACCCTCTCCAATACCACAAAAGGTTCTGGGTCCCACCATGGGCCCAGTTTACCTTGTCCCTGTCGGTTCCGGTTTCGTACCCACACCCTCTCTCCAGGTAACAATGGTGGCATACCGGCTCGGCGGTCATAGACCTGTTTACGCTGTCCTGCTATATGCACCATTTTTTTCTCGGCTGTCCTATACGCTGTGGCCATTCGTTTCTGGTGATCTTGCACCCAATCTCCCACTCCCATTCGATTTTGTGACAACGGTACTCCTAATGCTACATCTACCGGACGCCTCAGGTGGCGACCAAACATTAAGTACGCAGGCGCATAACCTGTCGCACCATGTTCAGTATTGTTATAAGCGTGTACTAACTCAGGTAAGTGTTCATTCCATCTGCCTTGGCGATCAGTATCTAGAGAGCGCAACATGTTTAACAGTGTTTGATTAAACCTCTCCACCCCCCCATTACCAGCTGGGTGGTAAGGGGTGGTGCGACTCTTAGTAATACCGTATGTATGACACAATTGCTGCATTAATTCGGATTCAAAATTCGGGCCTCGGTCCGAATGGAAACGAGCCGGGCAACCGAATGGCTGAATAATATGTGTCCAAAGCGCACGGACAGTCGTGGGCGCAGTTTGGTCACGCGTTGGAATAGCCCAACTGTACCTGGTGAATAAATCGGTTGCTACAAGAATATTCTGCCATGCGTCATTCGGCCTACCTAATGTGAGAAAATCAATAGCCACTACCTCCATAGGATACGATACTTCGAATGGCTGTAAGGGGGCCCTGGGCTCTATCCTGTCTTTCAGTAGGCTGCAGGCAACACAACCTCGCTGGAACTGTCGCACCGCCCCCTCCATGCCCGGCCAGTAGAACCGGCGCCGAAGCTGCGCCAAAGTCCGGTCCACTCCGGCGTGTGCCGAGGCCTCATGGAGTCCTTTCCACACCTCCTCTCGTCGCGCCCCTGGACAAACAAGCTGTAAGTAACATTCTTGTGTATGCTGATCAATCACTTGCCTATACAACACATTGTCTCTGATGCGCAACCGGTCCCACTGTCGTAACATTTGCCTGGCTTCCCGTGACCAACTCCTCTTCTCCATAAGGGTAGGCAGTTTCCTCCGCTCTACGCAACTCTTCACCATCTGGATGTCCGGATCTCGATCCTGTGTTCCCCGCCACTCAGCTCCAGCCCACCCGTCCTCTCTCTCCACCGGTGCCAACTCCACTACGGCCACTCCTACAGGTTGAACAGGGAACCTAGACAGGGCATCTGCGTTCGCATTGCTTTTTCCAGGTCGGTACTTTATATCATAGGTGAATGATGCTAGCTGGGCTGCCCAGCGCTGTTCCACCGCGCCTAGTCGAGCTGTTTGAAGATGCGCAACAGGATTGTTATCTGTATAAATCGTAAAATGAGCGCCAGTTAAGTAATCTTTAAATTTTTCGGTCACTGCCCATTTAAGTGCCAAGAGTTCTAATTTAAAGGAGCTATAATTTGCATCATTTTGTTCGGTAGGGTGTAGACTTCGGCTGGCGTAGGCGATTACTCGCTCCTGGCCATCTTGGACCTGTGCCAGAACGGCGCCGAGCCCGCGGCCACTCGCATCAGTATACACTACAAACGGTCGATCATAATCTGCATAAGCCAGTATTGGAGCCTGCGTAAGGGCAGTTTTAAGAGCATCAAACGAGTTTTGGCATTCAGGGGACCACTCTATTTTACACTGATGGGACTTCACATCATTCGGGACTCCGATCAACAAACTATTTAACGGCCTAGCTATGGCAGCAAATGAGGACACGAAGCGGCGATAATAACCAGCCAGACCTAGAAAAGCGCGGACCTCGCGGACAGTCGAGGGTGGGGTCCAGTCTCTTACCGCAGCCAACTTTTCAGGGTCCGGGCGCACTCCCTCTTTGTCTACAACGTGGCCCAAGAACTTTACCTCCGGTTGGAGAAGCTTGCATTTATCGAGGCGCAGTTTCAATCCGTGTCTCCACAGCCGCTCGAAAACCTGGTCAAGGTGCTGCATGTGAGAGGAAAAGTCAGGTGAATATACAATAATGTCATCGAGGTACACTAATAATGACTCTGTCACCTGGCCACTCAAGCATCGCTGCATTAATCTTTGGAAGGTCGCGGGGGCGTTACATAAACCGAACGGCATACGTTGGAACTCGAACAGTCCTAAAGGGGTGGTAAACGCTGTCTTTTCTCGATCCCGAGGGTCCATACCCACCTGCCAATAACCGCTGGCCAGGTCGAGTGTGGAGAACCACTGAGCCTTGGTCAGGCTTGTTAAAGTCTCTTCAATCCGAGGTAAAGGGAAGGCATCTTTGTGCGTCACGGCATTCAGTTTACGGTAGTCGACACAGAAACGCCAGCTGCCATCTTTCTTCTTCACCAGGACAATGGGCGCTGCCCAGGGACTGCAACTCTCTTTTATCACTCCCTTGTCCAGCATGTCACTCAATAAGGTCTTCATTTCTCTATACATGGAGGGCGGCAGCGGTCGGTGCCTCTCGCGGATGGGTGCCGCGTCTCCAGTTGGTATTTGGTGTTGCACCACGTCCGTCTGCCCAAAATCTTCATTATGGACTGCAAACACCTTCTTCCATTTACACATCATCGCATGCAGCTCTTCTCTCTGCTGGTCAGGTAGGTCATCTCGCCGGGTCAACGCCTCCATCTCCTCAGGTAAGGTCTTCACGGGTCCCTCGTCTTCGATGCTCACCAGGGACACTTCCACGGCTCCGTCGGTTCCTAGGGACAGGTTCAGGTCTCGTCGTCCACGGACGTCGGCCTCCTCCACTGGATATAGCTTCCCTAACTTTTGATGTCTGCCCACGGTCACGCTATACGCGTGGGGGTTGCAGATGCGCACGGGGACTCGGCCATTACGCACGGTGACCAACGCTCGGGCCACTCCCAGATCAGTTCCTTCCGGCATGGCCTCCATCAGGGCCTCGTATTCGGCTCCATTTGGACCTTTCCAGGCACGGCCCCATACTACTAACTCACTGCGGGCGGGGACTCGGATTCTCCGTCGGCCGACAGGCCACACATAGCCCAATGCTCCGTCTTCGTGGGTCACTGCCTCCACTCTCCTACAGGCGGCGAATGCTTTTTTCCATGGTGTCCTCTCCTGTTGGCATGGAAACACAGACCTCCCAGAGAGTTTAAATAATGCATGCCACACTGCGTGGACTACGTTCATCCCAATGATCAGCGGCTCAATACAATGTTCATCTTTTACAATTACGATTCCTCTTCCCGGTATTTCCAGTCCTTCTAATTCTAAATCGAATATGGCATAGCCAGAATAGGGTAGATCAAGGCCGTTTGCTGCCCGTAGGCTAAACACCAGAGGCCCATTTTCCATTTTATCTTGCGAGAACTTTTCGTTAAACAAACTCTGCTGCATCAATGTGACTTGAGACCCCGTATCTAATAAACCCCTCATTTGGACTCCCCCCATTGTTATCCCAATTGTCGGACATTCCCCCACAAACACTTCATTGGCCCTTAACTTTTTTTGTGAACGTTGCACCTCTGCCCCCCGGACCTCGGCGACAGGGCGTACTAGTTTAACTGACTTCGGTCGGATCTACAGAATCTCGCTATATGACCCGCCTGTCTACACTGGCTACATATCGGCCTACCTCCTTCATCCCATTCGTAGCGCTGAGAGGCCGTATACCGTCGCTCAGGTGGCGGTGGAGTGCGCGCTCGTGCGTCATTGGTGCCAGTGCGGAGGAGCGGTCTGATTTCCTTCATGAGTTCCTGCGTGAATCCTTGCATTTGAGTTTTTACGTCGTCCATGATTTCCTGTTTTAATTTTTCTCTCCAAGCAGGGTCCTGAGAAGGGTAGGGGACAGAAATAGGATTAACAGCGTGGCACGTTATTTCAGTAGTTCCATGTTCAGCAGCTAACAGGTAGGCTTCTTCGCGTAAAGCAGCAAAATCTTCATCTGGGTGTCGTCGAGCATATATTTTTAAGGCTTGGCCCAGGGGGCCCTCAGCTAAACCCATAACAAACTGATCACGAAGAATGGCTTCGGAGGGAGCGGTGCTTGGGTCGTGCTGCCGCAGCCCACAAAACAGCTCTCTAAGTCTCAGGGTGTAAGTTTGTACATTCTCTCCTGCGCGCTGTGCGCACCGATAGAATAGTGAGCGCATTTCTGCGACAGAGACAGTTTCTTTATATAAAGCATCTAAGTATTTAAAAACTTTTGCCACTGTGTCGCGTTCGCCCTCCTCAACCACACTAATCTGCCGTTTAGCTTCGTTGGTTAGCGTTTTAATTATAATAGCAACTTTCCTGATTTCTGGTAGTTCCTGGGTACTTAATAATCCTCTAATCTGGTCTTTCCATTCCCTATATTTACTCTCGCCTTCTGTTCCACCAAAGGTGGGTAACCATGGGGCACCGGGATACACCGCCATCATCATCATTCTGAATCCGTAAAGCAAAAAACAAAAAGCAACAAAAACAACAAAACAGTACAGTTTCTTTTAAGGGTATTCTCATGTGTTTGTTCTCAACCAGTCCTGCCGCCAACGCCAAATATGTGAACAGGGCCGAAATTGTATCACATTTGACTTGCAATTTGTTTGTACTATTGCACTCTTCTCCTTTAATAAATAATCCAGAATAAAACTCACAACAATAAAATATAAATGCACAATAAAGTGCTGGGTGCGTAATTACTGTGAGTCCTATCTGAACTAATTGTTTGTCGACTACGCCACTTTTGTTATAGAGGGAAGTCCCCTTTGAATACACTTTAACTTCTTCTTCAGGCTTTCACAGGTTCGAGGTTAACTGGTAAGTTTCAATACTTTTGGTTTTGAGAATACAACACTGGCATGAGAATATCCCTTTAAGAAACTGGACACGAATACAGTGTATCAAAAAAGGTAAGTCATATTTATTGGGTCCCTAATACATTGGCTTCTATGCCTTAAAAACAATCAAATAAACACTATACTAATAAAACCTATATAAACATACAAAACACAATTAATCTACACAACAACTATAAAATAAATTATAAAGTTGTGCAAATTACGCGGGGCTTAATCACAAGGGTTCCTTAGCATGGGGGGTTTCTGTGCAACAAATACTTTTCAAGTAAAGTGCTGTGCCAATAAAGTGCTTCAAGATACTCAACACGGTTTGTTCAGGGGTAATGCTGCATGTCCATATATGGGGGTAAGATGGGAAAGGGTTTGAGGCCAGTCGTCTTCTCTCTTCTTTCTCTCTGCCTGCAATTATAGAGATCTAGACCAGTTCACTGTGCATTTACACGATACATTTGCGTTGTCTCAGGCAGTGGTTATACAGGGATTCAACGTTGCTTGTTCGAATACTCACTCGCCAGCCAGGTTTTTACACCTGGCGCTGAGTTGGTTGCGTATGCAACGTTATCGCCACTTTCCAGTCTCAGCGCTCCTCATATGGTCTGGTCTCACTCGCCTCTTCCTCCCCTTCGGTTCGATCGCTTTCTCCTCTTGGTTTCTCCTTTGAATGTAGGCACACCTCGGCTTCCAAACTCCTAGGTGGCTGGTATGTCTACTTCATCTATGCACTCCTCTACTCCGTGTCTCGGCACAACCTTCCCCTCTGCTGTCCTTCTCCTCACTGACGCCTCTGTCACTTGGGTGCTCTGTTCTCTCTTTCAAACGGTCCCGCCTCCGCTTTTGTACCTGCCAAACCACACCTCCCTCTTCTTTCATTTGTCCGTGGTGACAGTCTGTCTGGGGACATTGGCCATGACCGTGGCCTTGGGCGTGACCGCGTGACTGCCGCTCTGCCACTCAATGTCTCTCAATACATGTGACCAGGGGATCATGGGGAAAACAATTATAAACAATACAGTGCGTAATAATAATTGGTACAAAAATAATAAGATGGTGGGGTTAAATGAGGCAATTATACACATTAAGCACCAATAAAAACAAATTACAAAAGTTTTAAGAACCCCTCATTTCACCCTTGTCACAAGTACAAAGACCTGTTTCAGGGTCTAGGCTGCCTGCCAGGAGAACACACTGTCAGAGTAGACAAAAGTGTGCCACCAGTCATACATCCATGCAGCAAAGTCCCATTTGCTCTGCAAAAGGGACTGAAAGCAGAATTGGACAAGATGGAGAGCCTGAACGTGATTCAGAAGATAGATGAGCCGACTGAGTGGGTGAGTTCCCTCGTTGTAGTGGACAAAAAGAATGGAAAACTCAGAATATGCCTGGATCCAAGAGATCTGAACAGAGCTATTAAGAGAGAACACTTCAAACTTCCTACTTGTGAAGACATCATGGCACAGTTTGCAAATGCAAAATATTTTAGCAAGCTAGATGCGTCTTCAGGATTTTGGCAGATGAAGCTGGACGAGCCAAGTTCAAAACTGTGCACGTTCAACAGCCCATTTGGCAGATGTAGATTTCTAAGACTACCATTTGGTATTGCTTCAGCACCTGAAGTGTATCACAAAACAATCAACATGATCTATGAGCATGTAGAAGGAGTTGATACCTCAATGGATGACATCATTATATGGGGTGCCACCAGAGCTGAGCATGATGAGAGACTGAAAGCTGTGCTAGCAGCAACAAAGAAAGCAAACCTGAGGCTGAATAAAGAGAAATGTCAGCTGGGTGTGACAGAGTTGACATTCGTGGGAGACATTCTCAGCAGTGAAGGTGTCAGACCAGACCCACGAAAGGTGTCTGCTATCGCAAACATGCCAAGGCCACAATGCAAAAAAGATGTGCAAAGATTTAATGGGATGATTACATACATGGGAAAATTCATACCCAACCTGTCAGAAAAAATGGCCCCACTGAGACAACTAACTGAAAAGAACATAGAATGGCAGTGGAATCATGAGCATGAAAAGTCATGGACTGAACTGAAGAAGCTGCTCACAGAGGAACCGGTCCTGAGGTTCTATGACCCAGACAAACCTATCAAAATATCATCTGATGCATCACAGAGTGGGCTCGGTGCAGTTCTACTACAAAAATATGAGGACTGGCAACCTGTAGCATATGCATCACGTTCTATGACAGACCCGGAAACGCGATATGCACAAATAGAGAAAGAGCTGCTCAGCATCACGTATGCCTGCGAGAGATTCCATCAGTTTGTGTCAGGACAAGTAATCAGCGTGGAGACTGATCACAAGCCCTTGATTACGTTGTTCCAAAAGCCACTAAATGACTGTCCACTCCGCATACAGCGAATGATGATCAGGCTGCAACGCTACTCACTAAACGTTGCATACACCCCAGGTAAGCTGATGTATACAGCTGACACATTATCCAGAGCTGTTGACCCTAAGGAGCGTGCAAACACTAAACTGGATGAAGATGTGGATACCTACGTACACATGATCACAAGTGCACTGCCAGTAGCAGATGCAAAGATGGAGCTCATACGGACTGAGACTAAAAAGGATGAAACACTGAAACAATTGAGTCAAATCATCAGAGATGGATGGCCCAATGTGAAACAAAACTGCTCACCAGAAACAGCAGAGTACTGGAACTACAGGGCTGAGCTATCTGAGGTCGGTGACATTATTTACAAAGGTAGTAAGATTGGCATTCCAAAGAGCCTGAGAAAGGAGATGCTCAAAAGGATTCATGAAGGACATCTGGGAATCGAAAAGTGCAAAAAGAGAGCACGCGAAGTGATGTTCTGGCCTAGAATAAATCAAGATGTCACAACTGAAGTGTCAAACTGCACAATATGCCTCAAATATCAAGCAAGTCATCCTGCAGAACCACTACACCCACACCAAGCACCAGACAGACCTTACCAGAAGGTGGGTGCTGACCTGTTTGCATGTCAAGGTAAAGATTATCTTGTTGTCACAGACTATTACTCCCTGTATCCAGAGGTCTGTAGACTGAACACCACCACTGCAGAAGCAGTGATAACATGCATGAAAGCCATATTCTCCAGACACGGTGTGGCTAGTCAGGTTTTTTCGGACAACGGTCCACAATTTGCAAATGAGAAGTTCAGAACCTTTGCCACAGAGTGGGACTTTAAGCACACAACCTCAAGCCCACACTTCACACAGTCCAATGGATTAGTGGAAAATTCTGTCAACAGTGAAAAAACTGATGTACAAGGCAGCAGACAGTGGAACTGATTTCTATCAAAGCCTGCTGGTATACCGCACAACGCCACTCGAGTGTGGTATGTCTCCAGCCCAACTCCTCATGGGATGCCTGCTGAGATCGAACTTACCCATCCCAGAGAACCTGCTCAAAACAAAAGAAGGGGAGAAAGTGAGAATGATCAAAGAACAACAGAAAGAAAAGCAGAAGTTCTATTATGACAGAGGAACACGGAACCCACCTGAACTACACACTGGTGACCAAATAAGGTTCAAAGACAAAACAAACACATGGTCACAGAAAGGAACTGTTCTGAGCCAGGTCCAACCAAGATCATACACCATTCAGACAGAGGAGGGCGCTGTACTGCGCAGAAACCGCCGAGACCTTCTCAAAGGACCAGCCACAGCAAGTCAAGGAACAGTGACTGTTGAACAACCTCAGCAATCAGTCAGAAAGTCCACAAGGACTGTGAAACCAACAAAGACACTGGTTGTGACCATTTAATGATTATTTCTTTATTGCAGAGTGATGTAAGACAACTGAAAAAAAAAATAATAATAACAAAGGAAAGAGTGAATTGTGAAAACTCTGAATTTGTTTATTGTGACTTTAAGTTTGTTGTAAGCAGCTAAGAGTGTGAGTTGTGATTTCTGTTATACTGAGTTGTGAATACTACTGTTAAAATGCAGAGTGCAATTATTCATTTCATTTGATAAAAGTAAAACTTTTATTTTAAGAAAAGGAGATGTAATGATATGAGCAAATCCTATTTGCCTACTCGATTACTTTTGCCTGTGTTGATCAGTACATCCGTTGACTAGTAATGCCTAGCTAGGACACACAGAGCATGCGCAAGGATATCATTCTTTCTTGTCTGAAAGCCCGCCAGTGAACGTTGTTGTTGTTGTGCCTCTCCTGTAACCACTACCAAGATTCAACCAGTAAAGAACCTCTACTCTTTCAATAACGTGTCTTCATTGAATGAACCCACAAACACAAAGTAATACACCCCCCCCCCCCTCGGGGCTCCTGGAGGAAAGAAGATAGAAATGTTAGGAGAGCAACGTAATGGAGGAATGTTGGGGAGGAGGAGGGCATTTTTGACAACGCGAGCGAAATCAAAGAGGTAAATGATACAATCGCAGGTGTATTTATACTGTGGTGATTGCTGCATGGATTGGCTTGGAGATAAGCAGCGCAGGCGAACTTGATCATGAACGTGAGAGGCTGAGCAGAGGGCGGTCTCTACTCCCGAACCTACGTTGAACACAACTACATTTCGGGTTACACCCTGCAAGTGCCTCTGTACATCCTTCCAGCCGCTAAGACGGTCCTCTTCACAGCTTGATTCGAGATTCTAAATCTGCGTTCAACTCCTTTTTGGCTCGACGTCATTTTGGAGCTCTGCTGTAAAGTGCACGGCTGAGGGGATGACCATCTACTTACTGTACTGGGTCACATATTTAAGTCATTTTGCCATAGTGACATCACTGGAGTAAACTTTTCAGAACAACTTTGGTGGTGTTTCAGAGACAAACAGAAGACTGCAGAGTGTTACTGTACGGCTGCTATTGAACTTTACCAAAGAGAGAGACAAAGAGAGAGATGATGTACAAAATGTTGATAGTGTCCCTTTAATAAACATTACTGACTAACTCCATTATAAAAAAGAATATCATCAATGATGACACAAAAGCAGAATTTGCATTGGACTAACATGATCTTAGCGTATTAAAACAAAAATATAAGAAATGGGACTTCATTTAAATCTCCACACTTTATTATTATGTATCCTGCTTTCACTATGAGGCACGCACACACACACACACACACACACACACACTCACACTCTACTGATTCAGAAATTGTGTGCTGAGTTGCCCTCCGGGCTGGAAGTAGGCAGGAGCTTTGGCGTGGAGATCCCCATTGTGTACTCAATGGGCCCATGGAAAATATGATCCCAGCTATCAGTGGCAGAGGTAATGTGTGTGTGTGTGTGTGTGTGTGTGTGTGTGTGTGCGCGTGCGCGTGCAGTGAGAGAGAGTGGGGGATTTGTTTGAAAGTGTGTGCGCAGCGTTAGTGTGCCTGTTTTGCAGAGTGTGCTATAAGTGTGGTGTTATTCATAGCGGATGTTTGCGTGTGCTTTCCACAGACCGTGGGGGTCCTGACTGTTGGAGAGGCCTTTGTGTCTGGAGTGTATCGCTGCATCTCCTCCAATTCTGCGGGCATGGATGAACTGGACATCCGCTTCTATGTCACAGGTAATGTTAATCACACACCCAGATGAATCGCACACACAGAATCCCCACAAGGCACATTTGTTTTATCCTGAACACCTGGTTCATTTTCGGCTAGATCAAACGGTGCATCACGGTACAAATACAATTGTATGTATTGTAGGGCCTACTTTTAAAGCCACCTGCTCTTCCCTCCCACTGATTTTCCTCTTCCTTACAATCAAGTACAAATCATGACAGTTGTTGGGCCAGTTGGGCATATTGCAAAACAACTTTAAGTACCATTCTGGTGTCAATACATGTCTTTTCACTGTTTCAGACTCACACATAAACATAGACCATTTCCCAGTTCATGGCTTTATTTTTAGATGTTGCATCTAAAAGCATCTAAAGCTAAACAAATCTAAGTATATGCAATCATAACACATTATAAAGCCTTTTATAATGTCTTAGAAGGTCAAGTATCATAATACTTCATATTTACCAGTCACACACAGACGTTTTCTTTTGGCCAGGATCATAGTTTTATTATAATTATCATAGTTGTAATACATTATAATAATTATATAATGCATTATAATCACTGTTAAAATGCTGATACGAAATAATTATCACATAGTATTATAATAGCTGTCTTGTGTCCCGTATAATGTGAAATCACCCTACTATTGGGGGGCGAGAGCAAGACATAAAAGGCAGTATTGTCTTCAAAACACACTTTTTGCTAATACTCTCTTACTCTTATTTTATTTCATGTTTTTTCAGCTTTTTAGCCATCATTGATAGTTGCTGTGGAGAGAGATAAGAACCAGGGAGAGGGTAGGGGGGTGACAGGAAGAAAATGGGCCCGGATGAAAATGGTCCGGCTGGCTCAGGAATTGAACCGGAATTGACGGCCTGTCAGGCATTAGAGTAAAGGTGGTAAACGCCCTTATTGTTGTTGTCAGGATCAGGTTGAACTGTGGTGTTATTTTGTCTGAGTGCTGAGGAACTGTCCATGGTCCTGGAATCATCACTCACTCACTCCCACTGAATAGATGCAGTTTTGTTTTCCCTTTCCCTTGTTTCCCCAAATTACATTAATTTGATATGGTCACTGTGTTATTGTGTTTTCGGTATGGATGACACATAAGATGATCTTGGGAGCATCTAGAGAATGTTTTAACACAATGAGCTGCACACTCCTCCTACACTGCTAATATTTTACTAAGATTTAAGCCTCCTTGGCTCTCAGTGCACACTGAAAGTTCAGATTGTTAAGACATTTTAGATGATCGTCAGTTGAAACCCCACCAAGGTCGTCAAGTCAACCTCCGCTCTTATAACGCGGCCTACAAGGAGAGAGTGAAAAAGTCAAGTATTAGAAGACTCAAGCCCCTCGAAGTTTTGTCAATTTCTCCTTATAAGTTTGAACCTTTGATATCGGGAACACCTAGGGAACATTTAAACACTGATTTGGTCTATCCATCGTGGGTCTTCACCTTGGCTCAAAGTCAAACTACATCTTGCCGCTATCATCTGCACCATCTTCTCAGGAATACCATAGGCCCAGAGAATATTAATTCTAATTCTAATTAAATGTTGGTGGAACAAATCCACCATTATGCATTTGTATGGTAAAGCATTAACTAAATATATCAATAAAAGCATTGTTTTTCCAAAGATGTATTCTGAGCTGAGAAATTGTGAAAATCTTTGTCAAAACATTGCTGCCATATTTCTCAGGCCTTCAACATATTTCAATAAGCTGTAGTTGTGACGGCTCATTTTGCATATCTCATCCTCTATGTTCATATGAAATGAACTTACTAGGGAAAGAATTAGCGAAAGATACCTATTACCAGGAAGGTAAAGAACTGTTTACAGATTGAAAAAAAAAGCATGATCATTGCAAGTTGAGGAGATCTGAAAGCGAAGGAAGTGTGATTTTGGGTGTGGAAAGGCAGGCGTGGACAGTGTCTGGATGAGATAAAAGTTTCAGATCACAGCAGAACATAGTTTGATAGAGTGACTCTGATGTCCTGTCCTCCTGACCTGACTGGGGAGAGGTCATCACTCCCCTGGGAAGCCAGCACAGAGAGCAGTCAAGGTCGGTTAGAGTGAATGGGCAGGTCAGGGCAGGGAGAGGTGGTTGCCTGATAGTAGCAGGGTTGTGGACATGAACCAGAATTTCTTCAGACCTCCCCCCCAAAAAATGTAAAGAAGCAATTATGCATTTACATTTACAAGTCTGAATTTGAAATTTGGAAATTGTGTTTGGTGCTCAATATGCAGATCCTTAGGAAAAAGGTTACTAGACATATTTAAAAGTATATTTGTTTGTAAAATGTGTATACATATGTGTGTTGATAGAATAAATAGCATGGGTACAGAGCAAAGGACATGCACACGTCGTACTGTGTTTGCATGTGTGTGTGTGTGTGTGTGTGTGTGTGTGTGTGTGTGTGTGTGTGTGTGTGTGTGTGCGCGCAATGCATGTATGCTTGCAACTTGTGTGTGCACCCATGCCATGCGTGCATGTGTGTCTGTACGCGTTCGTTCGAGCGTCCATGCGTGCTTGAGTTTGTCTGTACGTATAGGTGTACAGTACGTGTGTGTGCACAAACTGCAAGAGTGTGTGAGCGAGGGTGAAACAGGAACCTGCGGGTCTTATCATTGCACTTCCCCATGCGGTGCACTTCCTTGGACTGGCGGCCCCTCTTTATTTCGGGAGGCCTGGGGGTGTTCGAGAAAGATAAACACTATCTGCCATCAGGAAACCCTCAAGCCGTTTCCACGGGAAGTTTCAAATGGCTAAAGTAAATAAAAAGCCTGTTCACTGTATTCCACCAGCTCCGTTTTTACCCTACAATAGCCATTCAACATTGTCATCAAAAGCAGAAAAACGGCGGCTTCTTTAAATCACCATTAATACGGTGGGCTTCAGGCTCTTGGCCTAATTCAGGTGGTGATATTGGGGGAAACTGGGAGAGATTATTACATAAACCAGGAGTCTAGTGGGCGTAAATTAACTCAATGGACTCTAAATTCTCCATCTGTCCAATCCTGGACACTCATTCTGTCATTCATCCCACCACACCCCACCCCCACCTCCTTCCCTCTATCCCTTCATTCCCTTCCTCTCTCTCACTCTCCCCCATCCCCCGCTCCCTCTGTGCTTCCCTCCATCTATCCTCCCTTTCTTTCTTTCTCCCCCCCCCCCCCCCATTCACGCTCTCTCCCTCTCTTTCTCTCTCTCTTTCTTCCTCCCTCTGTTTTTGCATTATTAGACACCCCCGGGGGCTTCAGCGTGAGCCAAGGGGAGGAGCCAAGAGAGGGCAGAGACTGCGTGCTCACCTGCACGGCCAATAAGTACCTGTATACATCGCTGTCATGGCAACGGATGAGGCATACAAATCATGATGCCCCGCCTGTGAGGAGCCCCTTGCTGAGCGGTCAGCTCTCCGCAGGGCAGTTCTCCTACTCTCTGTCGCTGTCGCTTAGCAACCTGACAGCCGGCGATTCTGGAACGTACCGCTGCTGCGCCCGACATCTGCTCTCAGGACAGCAGACACACCTGGACACACAGGTGCTGGTCAAAGGTCAGCCGCAAATTAATTTGCACATTTTATTATTGTCTGTCAATATGTCCAGTGGTAGGCCAGTGGTTCTCAATGTGGGGTCCGGGGACCCCCAGGGGTCCTTAATTAAGAGAGTTCCAGGGGCAATAATATTAGTTAATATAGCATCAAAATCAGTTTAACCATTTGATTTGGTCGACTATTTGAAAATAGACGATCTACAAGCTCACAACGCGTCACATCGCAACGAGTCGTGAGCTTGTAGATCTGCTATTTTCAAAAACTCTTGATACATTTATACAATACAAATCTTGTATAGGGTCCCTTGCACAAAATAGTTTTCTGATGGGGGTCCTCGGCCAAATGCATATTAATTAGGGGCCCCCTAATTAATATGGGGTCCTTGACATGAAAATGTTTGAGAACCATGTAGGTGTAGGCCTTCCTTGACCTCGTCGTCATGAAATGTATTTTTGTTTTATTAGAGAGTCGTTATTAGTCAGTATTACACAGTCAGTGCACATGTATCCACAAACACATACAGTACTGTACACATGTACTTTCTCCAAACAACCACCATGGGATCCGCTTTGAAACCGAAGTTCAGTGTATTTTGACATTTCTACTGAACCTTCTGTTCGTAACTAAACAGATTAACTGTTTAAAAATCATTGCATTTGAACAACTGCAACCCTGGTGTCCCATGTTTATAGCATGTCATTATAGACCAAAAATGTCAAAGAAATGTAATTAAATAAATAAATAAGAAATTCAAAAATATCACACACACACTTGGAGCTTGGGAATTGGGTTCCTGGGCTTCCTGGGGCCCCACCCAGCCTTTGCTCTCGCGCTCAGCTCAAGCTCAGCACCTCTTTCACGTGGGAATGAGCTCTTGTCTGGAGGAAGAGCACACAATGGTACTTCCCACAATGCCACATTTACAGGCCCCTACACAGGGCCAGCGGAACAATCAGCCAATCAGACACTGTCAGGCCCCAGCCCCGTGGACAATCATCAATTGTTGTCCGGGAGGAAGATAGGGGAAAACAACAATCAGTCCCTTGCTTAAGTGACTTTTCTTCATGTCTTTTACTGCTGTTCTGCATACAATCAGAGCTCAATACATTCACTTCCTCCCCAGGGACCCTCACAGGGACATTACTAGAAAGGGGATGCAGAAAGAGAAGAAGTTGGGAAAAAGACGGAATGGGCACCATTTGGAGAGATGGGGGAGGGGGAGGGAAAGGTGACAAAATTGGGAGAGACGTTCGTAGTAAAAGGAGCATGAGTCAGAGCCATTTGTCTAATTATAGGCCATGGTTGTGCGAAATTGAGAAATGTTCTGTGTCTCATTGTGTCCATTCACAAGCTAATACCAGTCGGGATGATGAAATACTGCATTGTCGAGGTTCTTAGGAAATGGGTTTGTGTTACAGGGTTTTTTGAGGTGACTAAGAGACCCGAGAGTATCCAAATGTCAGCTGACTCACAAGTTGAAACCAAGGCCACTCTCACACAGATATGTGTTACTACCAGCATGTTTTATTGTACCAGAATGGCACAGTTCCAAAGACGGGGAGGGGAGGGTTCTCAATTCATGGGGAAACTACTCAAAGCAGAACAATGAATTTTAGTCTATTCATAGAAACACTTTGGTATTAGGACAAATATTCGTGTGTGTATTTGGTGAGGTTATAACACTTTATATTTCACACAGACACAATTTTAAGCAGTTATATTTTTACTGCTCAGTGTGTAATATACACTTTGGTGTTGAGCCTCTCTTCTCTGTCTCATACAAAACACATACAAATACTCTCTCACACATACTGTACCCATACTGTAAACACATATACGCACGCATGCACACACACACACACACACACACACACACACACAGACACGCACACGCACACGCGCGCACGCACACACACACACACACACACACACACACACACACACACACACACACACACACACACACACACACACACACACACACACACACACACACACACACACACGCACTACTTTCTTCATTTCTCATAGTATGTTTGTCTCTTTGCCTCTTCCTCAGTTCTAGAGCCTCCTGTGCTGCTGCAGAATCTGACAGACTCCAGTGTGAATGTGAGCAGCTCAGTCACCCTCAGCTGTGCCGCCCGTGGCATCCCTTTGCCAACTATCACCTGGTACAAAAACCAACGCCCGCTGTCACAGGGATCAGGTGAGAACACAGGGCAAGCCAACATTAACAGGGAACAGGGGCCAGTTGCACCACCTCACACTAAGTTCAAACTTAGCCTAGTTATAGCTTAAAAACATTCAATCCGGGAAAGTATCTCTGTCATTTTAGATTTCTTTGGCTATTCAAAAATAGCAGATATACAAGCTCATAGCGCGGCACCGAGTGCCGCGTTATGAGCTTGTATATCTGCTATTTTTTGAAAAATCGTGAAAGTGAGTGCAAATCTTTGAATATTTTTTTTTTTTTTTTTTTTTTTATATTTAAAGATTTGCACACATTTTCACATAATAAACTAGAAAATGTGCTCCTCGGAGCACAGGTCTCCGCCAGTACTATTCCTGTCTTACCTCACTTTGAAAGAGACCAAAACTCTTTCAAAGTGACACATCTATTTATAGGCCGCTATACGTCATGCGTCTCACTAGCCAATCAGAGCACACTCTTTCAACGTATTGTCACGTGTCACGTGAGGCTTGACCAATGTTAGCTTGGCCGAGGGGGGGGGGGGGGGGGGGAGTGAAAACATAGTCTCCTGGCGGAGACAACAAAAATCACACCCAGTGTGAAGTGGGCGGTGTGTGGTCATCACAACATGACTCACTTAAAAAAAAAGGATAAATGACTTTTTTTAAGTCCATACTGCTATTCATAGGGCTGCACATGTGTCATGTGTTTCGCTAGCCAATCACAGTCCTGAATTTGCAAAGTCAGCCAATCACATTACAGCTAGTGGTGATGACACTAGCTGTAATGTGATTGGCTGACTTTGCAAAAGTATAGATTTGCATTGACTGTGGAAGGATTAGGGTTATAGACTGCGTTGTAGACTATTGGCCAATCACGGTGCAGGATTGGTCAGTGTCCAAAACTCACTTATAGGGGGCGGTTACACCGCCCCAAAAATCACACCCAGTGTGAAGTGGGCGGTGTGTGGTCATCACAACATGACTCACTTAAAAAAAACATAAATGTGTTTTTTTAAGTCCATACTGCTATTCATAGGGCTGCACATGTGTCATGTATTTCGCTAGCCAATCACAGTCCTGAATTTGCAAAGTCAGCCAATCACATTACAGCTAGTGGTGATGACACTAGCTGTAATGTGATTGGCTGACTTTGCAAAAGTATAGATTTGCATTGACTGTGGAAGGGTTAGGGTTGTAGACTGCGTTGTAGACTATTGGCCAATCACGGTGCAGGATTGGTCAGTGTCCAAACCTCACTTATAGGGGGCGGTTACACCGCCCCAAAAAATAGCAGATCTACAAGCTCATAGCGCGGCACTCGGTGCCGCGCTATGAGCTTGTTTATCTGCTATTTTTGAATAGCCAAAGAAATCTAAAAATGACACAGATACTTTCCCGGCTAAACGGCTTTGTAAAAGCTGTTTAAGCTATAACTAGGCTAAGTTTGAACTTAGTGTGAGGTGGTGCAACTGGCCCCAGGTGTACTGTTTCGTTTCGTGAGAGTGTTTGTCCAATTTCTGCCATTTTCTCACCGCCAGGCATTGTGATAGCGCCAGAGGGCGGGGCCCTCCTCATTGATCGAATCACAGCAGAGGACGAGGGTCTCTATACGTGCCAAGCTACCAATGAGAGGGGATCTGTGGAGAGCTCTGCCTATATATGGGTCAACAGTAAGCACATCCTGACCTATAGTGTTTTGAACTGTGATTGCCTTTCATTGGCTGCATGTGTTCAACCTGGACCCCTCAAAGAAGGGGCTTTTCCATATATGGGTATACTGATGGCTGCCTGTCCATTGTTCCATGTTCTGGAAATAGATCTTGAGTCAATCACTACCCTTCAGTATGTCTCAGTCTTTCTTATGTGGTATTGTTTTGAGAAATATAGGATCTTTATTGTGAGCTATGGTGTTAAATGATGTTAGCACTACTAGGGCATGATGCCAAATATAGAAAGCAAATCGTCATTGTTTATTCACCACTTAACACAACAAACCTAATTTTACATGTTGTTATACAGTACAATGACACACACACGCGCGCACGCACGTACGAACGTACGAGCGCGTGCGCACAGCGCGCACACACACACACACACACACACACACACACACACACACACACACACACACACACACAGATCCAGATCCCATAGAAGCAAGCCACCTGGTCCTTGTACCCCTATGATTCCCTGGGCAGCAGTGGTCCCTTCCCAGCCTGGCCCTGGAGAGAATAGTGGCTGTGTTCCTTCACAGGTGTTACCAATAATACTAATTAAGGCTCTGTTCCATAGTGTGGCACAGTGGTCTCTTATTTTCAAGGACCCCCATAACTCTGAGAGTGTACAAATGGAACCAAATGGACCCGTAACACCTTCAGGGGCCATTTGGGAACCAAAATGGAGTGTTTCCAGTGAGCCAACATGCTCAATATCAACACCCTGACCAGAATGGAACAGAGCCTTCATTAGTATCATTGGTAACACATGTGAAGGAAGTAAGAAGAGGCCCAATTTCTTTCCAATATGGCTGCTATGGATAGAGCCTATTCACCAAAAAAACAAGAGGGGACAAGATAAATGAGTTGATGATCTATTGGTTTTATGTGGGAGAAGGAACGGTAGTTTTTCATGTTGTGTGGCCATGTGTTCCTGTAGGCTCCTCAGAGAGATCCTCCCTGGAGATCCCCACCCTCACCTGTACCTGCGTGGTGGCTACAATCTTCTGGCTGCTGCTCACTCTCTTCATACACAAACTGAAGCAGGTGAGGAGAAGTTGCTACCACACATGCTTTACAATGAATCCACAGGATGTTATAGTGCACGCTTCACTGTTAACCACTTCAGCCCTATGACTTTGTGATGCGACGGTATCATGCAGCGTAAATAGCCGATCTACAAGCTCACAACATGTCGCATCACGAGGAATGACACGTTGTGATCTGCTAGTTTTGATTTTTTGTTTTGAAAATCTTTAGCTTTTTTGGGGGGGGAATTGAAAAAGAAATTGAAATGAAAATGTTTGAAACATTTCACCTTGTTGAAAACGTCATTTTGAAAGTGAGTAAGTAGTAACAAAATTGAGTACTGGGTGTTGACTGCTTTATTAGGGCTCTATAAGTAGAAACTTTATTGTGTAGCCTTTGGTGTGGTTTGAATGGAATAAAGTATGAACTTTCTTATTTTGGATAAATGGACACCGTGCTGGTGTCACAGGAAAACATTTTGTTATTCTATTCTTAATGTGCTGTGTAAAGTTTATGAATCTTGGGCATGTGAAACCCACTGCAACCATTGTGTAATTCCCAATATTGTATATATTGAATATTTGTCAATGCGGGACTCAACCGGTTGTTAGTCGCTTCCTGATCATGAAGATACATCAACAGTTTTGCCTCTTGCTTGTCTTTGCTCCATTAAGCCTGTCGAATGTGAGCCTTTCGAGCAACCTCGTGTAGCTACTGTCAGGGGCGTAGCACCACATTCTGGGCCCTGGGGGAAAAGATTCACTGTGGGCCCCCCTAAGATTTTTTTTCTTTAAAAAAGAAAAACATTTTTTTTTTTTTTTTTTTTTGGGGCCCTAGTAACTCAGTCCCTGGCTACTGTCTGTATTAACTTTGTTTTGTCTCGTTTTTGTGTTATCTGACGAAGATCTTGCCGGACAAAATGTAACCGTTTAAGTTTTGGTAGCCAACGAATAACATTGTTTTTAATGGCAAGTGTTGAGGTGCCTAAAATATTGTAAACTCTCTAAACACTTCACATTTTATCCAGTTATTATAAAACATTTCTCCTACCTGTTTCTCTCTCCCCCTCTAAGCCCAACCACTCCAGCTCCAAGCCAGGGTACCTGTCAATCATCCTGGACACGGGGGAGGGCCCAGCGGAGGAGCAGTGTGATAGGCTGCAGTACGACCCCAGCCAATGGGAGTTCCCCAGGGAGGGGCTCAAGCTAGGTATACTTCATGGTGAACAGCCAACCAATGCCGAGTTCAGCTGAAACGGATGTTATTCCACTGTTACCGCTGGTGGTCCAGTTCTGGGATTCAGAGCTTGATGACTGTGCAAACTGAGAGGATGAGGAGGAATAAGGGAAAGAGATGCAGATCTGAACAATGTGGGGGGGGGGGGGGGGATTTATTTAAGATCTCCAAACAGATGAGGGGACTTTCTCATAGGTCTTATCATATATTATTGGGAGTGCCTCTCATTTCGTTAATCAGAGTTTGTGTCTGCGTGACTCGTCTGTGGTGAGCTAATCAACCCTGCCTGGGGTGTGTAAACTATGTTTACTGTTGCTAATCAGCTCTCACTGTCCTGGGTGGGATCTGACTGGATGCACTCTCCACTGAAACCTGTTGACAGCTGAAAATCACTTATGATTGCGTCGATAAGCTGTGTGATGTCCTTCCTAATCATCTCATGTCTATGATTGACTGCAGTTAATGAAGCTGCTTAAACCAAACAAGCACACCTCTTTCTCTAAATATTTTAATTGCAATCCTACCCCCTCCTGCTCTCTCTCTCTCTCGCTCTTTCTTTCTTTCTTTCTTTCTCTCTCTCTCTCTCTCTCTCTCTCTCTCTCTCTCTCTCTTTCTGTCTCACTCTGTCTTTCTGTCTCACTCTGTCTTTCTCGCTTACTCTGTCCAACATGTAGCAGTTTATTCTCATTTATTCTCTCTCCCTTTCACTACAGAGAAGCCTTTAGGTCGTGGCGCCTTTGGGAAGGTCATGCAGGCGTCAGCCTTTGGCATAGACAACTCCACCAGCTGCACGACTGTGGCTGTTAAGATGCTCAAAGGTACAACATTGACAGGCCCTTACGTATATGCACCGCTAGACCTTAAATTAGAGTAGGAGAGGAGAGGAGAGGAGATAATTGTTTGCTACATTGAATTATCTTTCATTTACATAATGTCAGAAACATTAATCAATCTTAGAATTTGTATGAGAGCATTGTGTGCTTCAGTGGTTGTGTTTTGTATTGTGTCCACCAGAGGGCGCCACAACCAGTGAGCACAAGGCTCTGATGACTGAACTGAAGATCCTCAATCACATCGGACACCATGTGAATGTTGTCAACCTGCTAGGAGCCTGCACCAAGCCGGGAGGTATGTGTGCGTGCGTGCGTGCACGCGTGCGTGTGCTCACTACATGTGTGCAGGAACTGGGTTTTAATGAAAAAGAAAGATCGGACCCTAAAAATCTCCCTAAAATAATAAAATAACACTGATATCCTTACTTTTAAATCACGAACACACCTACAGACCTTGTTTGTAAAGGATTTTAATGCATTTTTTTTATCAGCTCTGTAGATCTCTGGTTCTCAAACGTTTTCATGTCAAGGACCCCCAAATGAACAGCCTATGTATTTGGCCCCCAAACCCCATCTGAAAATATTTTGTCCCAGGGACCCCAGGCCTATACTGTTTTATTTGTGGCGGAAAAATCGCCTACTATTGCTGCAGCTTGACACTTCCTGCCCAACCCTCAATGTGTTACAATAGCTTTCTCAGAATGTTTGCAACCACAGACACTTTAAAAGTGAGGTTAAAATACCAGTGGCATGTCTAGACTTCTTTTCCCGGCCGTTGGCTCACGTGGGGTACTGACTAGGGTACTGAAGGGTGGCATGATGTACGAGAATTAATAATAACAAGAAATGACTAAAGTCATAATATAGCCGCTAGCGGCAGGCTTTTTTTGCCCCAATCTGCAGCACAAAATGTAAAAGTGGTCTGTAAAATGAAATCTCAGCCATTCCAATGCAACCAAAATAACTCCACAGAGAGGTTCATCGGTTGGGTACCAATATAAAGGATGTGTGTGTGTGTGTGTGTGTGTGTGTGTGTGTGTGTGTGTGTGTGTGTGTGTGTGTGTGTGTGTGTGTGTGTGTGTGTGTGTGTGTGTGTGTGTGTGTGTGTGTGTGTGTGTGTGTGTGTGTGTGGCAATGTACTTGTGTTAAAGTACTATACCAATACAATAGTATTGGTATGAAAATGGACGTAAAGTTCCAAAAGTGAAAGTACTAAAATGTTTGAAAATAGCAGATCTACAAGTAGGTATTATACTTGTAGGTGTAAATTTTATAATGTAATGTACAATATTTGCCTCTGAGATGTAGTTGAGTAGAAGTAAATTAAATTTGTATCAACAACAAAAATAGTTAGCCTAGCCTACTTATGCTTAGGCCATGAAAGTTAAGTGCAACCCTAATCCTAAGTGAAACCGCCTTTCAGGGTGCAAATGGCGCAGCCTCGCTTCTCCATCTAAACGTGCAATACAGGGGAATCCGCAAAAGTGTGATGTTATGTTTCACGTAGGCTGACTAGGCTCTCTTGCATGAGTGAAATAAGCAGTCAGTTCTATGAAAACAAGGCCAAAAGAAGCGACTAGGCTACATGAGCAGTAGCACAGACTAGTACATTGGCTATTTGAAAATAGCATATGTACATGCTCGCAAAGTGTTGTATGCACGACGCTTTTTGAGCTTGTAGATCGGCTATTTTCAAAAAGATCTTGAAAAGAAAAAGTTAAATAATATTTGGAATATATATATACATATACATATATATATATATCTATCTATATATATATATATATACATACATACATACATACATACATACATACATACGAGCAGTAGCACAGACTAGTACATTGGCTATTTGAAAATAGCATATGTACATGCTCGCAAAGTGTTGCATTCTAGATGCTTTTTGAGCTTGTAGATCGGCTATTTTCAAAAAGATCTTGAAAAGAAAAAGTTAAATAATATGTGGAATATATATTTATATGTATGTATATATATATATATATGTATATGTATATATATATATATATATATATATATATATATATATATATATATATATATATATATATATTTATTCTGTCAGTCATTGTACGTATATTATAGGGATGCACGATATTGTTTTTTTGAAACCGATACCGATATCGATAACTTCCTGCTTCTCAAGACCGATACCGATAACCGATAATACAAATATATATACATATATTAAAAAATAAAAAAAAATGTTTTCAAATGTATATGAATCTGTAGTATTAACACACCTTATGGTAAGAAATACTAGTAGTGGGCAAAGGTGGATTTAACGTAGCTTTCAACAATAGAATACATCATAGAACCTTTTAATCATTATTATTATTTTATTTTGTATTATTTATGAAAGTAGAATTTCTTTACTATTGATTGTGTAGCAATAAAAGACTCAAAACACTGGCTTACAGTTGAATTATTGGCAACTAAAGAAATAGGAATTCAAGAAATAATGAAGACAAATACTGACAATGCCTATGATGAACATTGGCTTGCAGTTATTGCACATAGCCAAAATGCAATAATAATATGCTTGTCATTGAGAAAGGAAAATAAAGTTGTATTTTTGAGGAGAAGTAACCTTAGAAGTCACTTTAAGTTTAGCATGAGGGAGAGGGTCTACCCTCTTCAGGGAATTACTTGATAGCTCTAGGCCAGGGGTCTTCAACAGGGGGTCCGGGACCCCTAGGGGGTCCTCAGAGCTACTATAGGGGTCCGCCAAATCTTTGTGTTATATGATTTCTTTTTTTTTTACATTAACTTGAACCCTAGAATTCCTTTTCTGAGGGCAACATTAGCCGAAAATAGCAGATCTACAAGCTTGTAGATCGGCTATTTTTGGCAAAGAGGTATAGGTGTAGAGGGGAAAAATAGCAGACTAAGTAAAAAAAAAACTTTAATCTGAAGCACAATTTTATACAATATAGAGTAGGGGGTCCCTGCTTCATCTCTCTCAGCTAGGGGGTCCTTGGCCTGAAAACGTTGAAGACCCCTGCTCTAGGCTAGAGAAAACATTCAGTTGGCTATTAAACATACACAAGACAAGACACAGACGACAGACAACCGGTTACTTACAGCTGCCATTAATTAGTGCTTTTGATTGCCTGTGTGGTCAAATCAGGGTCAAATGCACAGCCTCAACGAGCCATCGTTAACCTGCTAATGTTACACAGCTGATTGGCAACATGCTTTTATCGAATCCACCACATCACTCTGATCTCCAAGCAAGTTGGAGAACACTCTAAAATGTTACTTTGGCTGGTCAATTTAAGCTGACAACAGCAACACGGGTTAGTAGTAGACCTGTATGTATGATGATCAGTTATTATTCCAGACAGTGGTCTATCCAAGACGTTTTAACACGTTTGAGACCAGTTCAGCTCTCCTCTCTCTCTGGAAAGACTGGTGACGCGAGGTTACTCTCTCTCTAGTCTCTGTGTGTAGCGTTGCTGTGTGTGTGAGGAGGGGAGGGGCTGTGGCTGTGCTGCTGCTGCCTGCTGCGAGAGTCTCACTCACAACGGTGTCTAACCGAGTTAGACTTCTCCAGTACAACGGTGTCTAACCGAGAGTTATGAGAGTTATACTTCTCCACTCAACGGTGTCTAACCGAGAGAGTCCATGCAGATCACAGCTGACAAATATTATATATTATCGGAGCTATTATTTTGAGCCAGGGAACCCCGTTCCCTGCGGGGACGGGCGATGTGAAGTCGGCGAAAAATAAATGTTCTAAGTAACTAAGTACATTTACTCAAGTACTGTATAAGCGTGCATCCGTTGTTTGGCCACTATTAGACCTTTGCAGTCAGAGGTAAGGGGGCGCCTCCCCTGCGCCGCGGTGCTGCAAGGGGAGGCGGGTGCTTCAAAGGACGGCCGTCCATTGGCTTTAAAGTAGTGTCTCCCCATTGGCTGTATAGTAGTGAAGGACAGCCAGGACAGCCAATAGACAAATAGGTGTCGCGAAAACATGTCGTGTCGGGGATGATGATGTCTGAGGCTGTTTGTAGAGCCGCGCTTCCAGCTAGCGGCTAATAATAATAACTTGGATTTATATAGCGCCTTTCAGAAACCCAAGGACGCTTTACAGTACACACAATAAACACATTAATTGCCAAAAGCTTGAGTAAATAAGTGTCTCTTCAGTGCGGACTTGAAGGAGTCCAGTGTTTGCATCTGGCGGATCTCCATTGGGAGAGAGTTCCAGAGGTTAGGGGCTGCCACGCTGAAAGCTCTATCGCCAACTTCGCCAAGGGTCCGCTTGTTGCTACGAGGGGTGGTGAGAAGCTCCAAGTCGGAAGACCTCAGGTCCCGCTCTGGGATGTAATCGTCCAGGAGGTCCGAGAGGTACCCTGGGGCTAGGGCATGGCGGGCTTTATAGGTGAGGAGGAGTAGTTTGTAATTGATGCGAAACTTGACCGGAAGCCAGTGGAGGTGTTTGAGGGTGGGGGTGATGTGCTGCCAGCGTTTGGTGCGGGTGAGCACTCTGGCAGCTGAGTTTTGCACATACTGCAATCTGTCCAGGGTTTTATTGGGGAGCCCGAACAGGACACCATTACAGTAATCCAGGCGGGAATTGAATTCCTGCACACGCACCAACTAGCTAGCACAACCCATTTTCAACACTTTCATATCTAGGCTTCATTATACTGCTATTGTCACCCAAAGAACAGTGATTTATTTAATTGCTTGCAACCATCATACACAGAAGGTTAAAAAGAAAATCGAGGATAAAAAACACAGTAAAGTCATAGACACTTGTTGTCAATGTTCAGTTTGGGACCTTTTTAACCATTGTTTTAGTTGTTTCTTAAAGGAGTGGGTGTACAGACACTCCTGCCAATGTAGTCCAACAAATACATAAAAACTAAACTAAACTTGCCATAATTCTCCCCTGTGTGTGTGTGTGTGTGTGTGTGTGTGTGTGTGTGTGTGTGTGTGTAGGACCACTGATGGTCATAGTGGAGTACTGTCAACATGGAAATCTCTCCACCTATTTGAAGAGCAAGAGAGAAGTGTTTATGCACGACAGGGTGAGCTAGTTTAACTGTTGCCACATGCCAATTTGTGCAGAGTGAACACTGATACTGATAGTGTTATGATGAGAATTTTTCATACGCGCACGCACGCACGCACGCACGCACGCACGCACGCACGCACGCACGCACGCACGCACTCACACACACACACAAGGGTATTCACCTAAACTCATGCACACACACACACGCATGCACTCGCGCACGCGCGCGCACACACGCACGCGCACGCGCATACACACACACACACACACACACACACACGCACACACACGCACGCACGCACATACACACACACACACACACACACACACACACACACACACACACACACACACACACACAAGGATAGTCACACACATGTGTACGGCACGCTCACACCGAAAGACAAACACAGGCAGAAATGCGCGCACACACAAACACATGCAAACAAGCACGCACACACACAGAAATAGCCACACAAACTCATGTGTATACTCACACTTAGTGTTCGTGCACAAACTCACGTACACACAATCACACACACAAACACACTCAGGAATAATCACACACATACAAACTCATGTGTACGCTCTCACACACAAACAGGCATGGTCATACACATACAAACTTGAACATGAACACACCACACACACACACACACACACACACACACACACACACACACACACACACACACACACACACACACACACACACACACACACACACACACACACACACACTTTCTTAACTACTAATCCAGAACTTGCGTGTGGAGTATTTGTATCAACTGTAGAGACATTACCACATATCACACATCTAGTTTCTTCTCTGCCTGAAGTTGATAGTACAGTCACCCCTCACCGCAAACATACAAACATTAAATAGTGCATACTCACAGCTTCACTTCTGCGATCTGTTTGAGGTACCAAGATGTTATCTGCCCGGAATCAAGAGGCCCATTTCCTATTTTTCTCATGTTTCTCAGAAATTATACTGTAGTCTCAGCAGGTCAGCGTGGGTAGTTTGTGACCTTGGGTTCAACTGCAACTGAGCAAGACCTCAGTTGCACTCATCTCCATGCACAGTGGTCGCTCCCACCTGTTATCTGAACTGTCAGTCTCTTATGTAGGCTGTTCATTAACCACTCAAACCCTATACAGTATACTGTGTTAACCGGGTTCCCCCAGAGCTCTATACTAGTCCCCTCCTTTTTCCCTCTACACCAAATCTCTTCAACGAAAATAGTAGATCTACCCATTGTAACTTCATTTTAACCATGTTAAATTAATCGAAAACACACGTCCTTGGTTCTGGTGACTGATATTGTCTTTCTAATACATGAGGGGGCCGAGTTTTTTCAATTACATTTTTCATTTATTTTGAATATTTTTTTGGGGAAATGAAAATAAATAATTTATAATAATAAAATAAAATAGATGAAAAAAGTAATTGAAAAAACACGGCCCCTCGCGTATTAGAAGGACAATATCAGTCACCAAAACCAAGGACATGTGTTTTCAATGAATCTAATATGGTTAAAATGGAGTTTGAGGTTACAATGGATTTACATTGGAAGGGGGCGTGTCTGATAAAATGAATATCAAATGTCTAAAGCAACTTGAAAACTGTCTGGGGTGCTCACAAAAGCCTGAGTAGACGACAAAATGACCCCAAGCATGTTTGAAAGTGAAACATCCCTTTAAAGTGTATTATTATTGTTTCAGGTGGTTGGAGGGGAGGATCAAGGGAAGTGCAGGGTGAGCAACGTGTCCAACAGCCACAGTAGCATCAGCTCAGGGTTCGAGGATGAGAGTGACAAGAAAGACCCTGACCAAGGTGAGGTATAACATGAACACAAATGTGCCTAATTTTAGATATCCACACTGCTCAATAGTGTTACTGTATAATCTCCCTCTTAATAGCCAAGAAGACAGATGCATTATTTTTGTAAATGCACACTTAGACTGGAAGTTTAGGAAATGTAACATCAGATAACTTTGCGTTGCCACACCTGTTTATTTGCTTCAGTAATGACTATATGACTTGTGAGTATGTAAAAAAAAAAATCAATAAACAGAACGTTTAAAAGAAACATTTTTAAATGTATTTGCGTTGCCACTTGTGTCTTCAGGCGCCCCCGGTTCTCCCTTGTTTTTGGGGGACCTCATCTCATTCAGCTTCCAGGTGGCGCGGGGAATGGAATTCCTGGCCTCTCGCAAGGTATGGTGCACCACTGCTGCATACTGTGTGTGTGTGTGTGTGTGTGTGTGTGTGTGTGTGTGTGTGTGTGTGTGTGTGTGTGTGTGTGTGTGTGTGTGTGTGTGTGTGTGTGTGTGTGTGTGTGTGTGTGTGTGTTATTACCTTTGGATATTGTCCAGCAAAAGAGGCAACGAAGGAGTATATTGAAAAGTGGAAATGGTTAAGTCTGTCTGTGGATTTATCTTTTATTATAAATATTTAACCAAAGAAAAGTATCAATAGCGTCAATACTGATGCTTGTAGATCTGCTATTTTTCGACAAATGACACCGTAGTATGACTAAGTATGAATCAATCTTCAGTGTACGAGTGTTCAGAAATCTGATGAATCTCATTTCAAACCACTTAGGAATGTGATTCAGATCTGATTCATATAAATCAGGGGGAAAATGCCAGAAAAAAACAAATGTCAAAATAGCTTATCTACAAGCTCACAGCACGTCTAAATGTTACATTATGTGAGTTTGTAGATACGCTATTTTGACCATATTAGATCTACTATGGTCCTTATATTAATCTCTCTGTGTACTTACCCGTATATCAGTGTATTCACCGTGACCTGGCTGCCAGGAATATTCTGCTGTCTGAGAACAAAGTAGTGAAGATCTGTGACTTCGGCCTGGCCCGTGACCTCTACAAAGACCCTGACTATGTCCGCAAGGGAGATGTGAGTTCACACTTGCATACATGCACATACAAACTCAACACGCATGTGTGTATGCAACACTGATTATTTGAACTATAGTATATAACGTAGTGTTTCTCAACGTGGGTGGTGCAGCGAGTACAGAGAAGTTCGGGGGGCACTGGAAGCGCTGAGGTGCTCTTGGGGGGGGGGCATGTTCAATATATTCAAGTGCACATTTTCTTCATTTCATCCTATAGGTTTTTTTTTCATGAACTCAAATGATGCGTGGTTTCTGAATTGTGATTAGATTTGTAAGTGTTGAATGGGGTTTGTACAGGTGGAAGCATGTCTGCATTCTGCAAAGGCTACTAAAGCCTAATTCCTACTCCGTTGTATGACGGTGAAAAGAACACAACAACTTGGTATTTTCGGCAAGGGACATCATCACTGTAATCAGTTGTTGTTTAGCCGCTCTGGTCTATGGTAACATGGTGAAGCACCATGAGAAGCACCATAGATGACAGGGATGCGCCAAAAATGACAAGGAAGCACCATAGAAGACAGGGAAGCACCATAGAAGACAGGGAAGCACCATAGAAGACAGGGAAGCACCATAGAAGACAGGGAAGCACCATAGGAAGCATCATAGAAGACTGCAGGGAAGTACCATAGAAGACTGCAGGGAAGCACCATAGGAAGCACCATAGATGACAGGGAAGCACCATAGGAAGCACCATAGGAAGCATCATAGAAGACAGGGAAGCACCATAGATGACAGGGAAGAACCATAGGAAGCACCATAGATGACAGGGAAGCACCATAGGAAGCACCATAGAAGACAGGGAAGCACCATAGAGTACCGCAGTCCTGATGTCACTCCAGCTAATCCTAGGTCACGGAAGTAAAATCCCATAGGGAAATCCTAGATTAATAGTAGGCTAAAGTGTGAACCATTTTTTTTAAATAAACACCTTTGAAGAGAAGACTGAAGTCTCTCACTGCATTCTTAGTTACAGTGGTCACACATTTCCATCCAGCTGAAGTTAAAGTGAACAATCTGTCCTACATTACAAAGAGTATGTCAGACGATGTGAAACTCACAGAACACAGTGGTGCAGTGGTTAAATATGTGCTTCTTAAAGGAGAGGTTGAGTTCAAAACCTTACGTTTGCACTGGCTCTAATCTTTCTCTGAAGAGCATGCCAGAATGAGAACACGGACACATGAAAAATGAAAGCTTTTGGATGTTTGTTGAGATTTGTTTCAAATGTAAAGTGCAATATACATAAATTGTATTGTTATTATTATTATTTATGTATTTTTTGGGCGGCCAGTGACGTGGATACGAGGAAGTGGTCAGATCGTCTTGTAGGCTACAACAACAGACCAATCATCACCATCCAAAATCTTGTTGTAACCTGTATCGTACATGCCGCTGTGGTGTACTTTTCACATCTAAATCCCATGAGGTGTTGACTTGTGACTGATAGTTTCCATACCTCTGTAGCACAAAGTATGCGTCAGAGTTTTGTAAACAGGAAATTTGTGGTTCACTGTTTAAACTCTCTATTTAAATTCTAATCGGTTAACTTCTCACTTAAAGCTTGAATGCCAGCATGGCTCAAGCGATAAGTTAGGGGTTTATACACCAAAGGTTGTAGATTCAAAACTCAGTAGGGACACAACAATAAACTAAAACATCCATCAAATCTTTTTTTTTATATATTTTATTTTCAATTTTTCACAAAAGTACACATACAACCCCCAAATCCCTCCCCCCTCCCCACATACAAACCCACATACATAGAGGACAGCACACATAAAACATAATCAAAAATAAAGGTACAAAAAAGAAAAGAAAAGGAACAACAAGAAGAGACAAATCTGCTGTACATTAAGTAGCTTCGAGAAATAATACTGTAGCTCTAGACCGAGATAGCTGTAGATAACCTATAACATCTCTGATACAGGTAAAGACAACGTTTCCATATAGTCTAAATAAGGTTGCCAAATCTTAAGATAAGTAATCTTCTAAAGAGGAACACAGCTGTTTTCTGAGAACCATCTCGCAATGAGGAGGGGGGAGTGAGACTTCCATGTTATTGCAATACATTTCCTAGCAACTCAGAGTGCCACCTCTATAAATTTAATTTTGTCTTAGATCATCTTAGATTTGCACTGATAGCAGTGAAGTTGCCTAAGAGGCAAACTTCAGGGTCTAACGGCAAGGGAGCCTCTGTAATTTTTGCCAGTGTATCACAGATATCATACCAGAATGTTTTAACTTTTATGCATTGCCATGTACAATGCAAAAAGGAGCCTTCTTCTGTACCACACCTAAAACATAAATCTGATCTGATCTCAGATTTATATCTATGCAACTTTTGAGGTGTATAATAAAGTTGGTGGAGAAAATTAGAATGAGTCAGTCTATATCTAGAATTAATAGTAGCAGAGAGGCTATCACGAGACAAATCAGACCACAAACCTTCATTAATAGTAATATTTAAATCGGACTCCCATCTCTCTCTAGATGTGTGTATGCCCACTCTCGGGCATTGACTCAGCAATAAAAAGTACATATTGGATATGTATCTGTATGAACATTTGCCATTATGTAACCAATCCGTTCCCCGGCCCCAGAACAACCATCAAATCTAAACTAAAACTAAAACGCTGGCTCAATCAGTGTATATAAAAAAGGAAACATCCTCACTCACATAATATGTTTAGATGCTTCTTTTAATGCATATTGCAGCAGTCAAACAAATGAACACATTTCCACTGTCTTCATCATAGAGAATAGCCAGTAAATAGGCACAGACCTGCTTGCAACATCATGGTTATAAACCTTGCACATAACCTCTATTATAATATCACGATTTTTGCTCTCCTCAATTATTTTGTATTTTGAATGCTTCAGCTGATGTTGCACTACTGTTTTATACTCTTACTATTTACATCATTATTTTACTAACATGTAGCTGCACTACATTTTTTATTTATTCCTACATCAGTGGTTCTCAAACTTTTTAATTTCAAGGACCCCCATAACTCTGAAAGTGTTCAACATTTGGTTCCATTTGTACACTCTCAGAGTTACATACCTGTAAGGGTCCATTTGGAACCCCCTCAAGGAACCCAGATAGTCCCTGGACCACACTTTGAGAGCAACTGTCCTAGATTGTTTTTAAATGACACATTGATATCGGATAGGTACTCTGTATCGACCAATACACAAGTTATGAGTATCGGTATCGGGCATCTAAAAACATTTTTTTTTAGATTACTTTTTGGGGGTTATGCCTTTTATGGATAGGCTGACATGAAATGGGGAGAGAGACGGGGAGTGACATGAGCCTAGGTGCCTGGACCGCTATGCCTCTATGCCAGTGGTCCAGGCTGGACATCTCAAATTTTAACCATGTTCAAACTTCTTGCACTTTGTTGACCCTCGACCTGTGCTGTGATTGTCTGAGCAGGCCAGACTCCCTCTGAAGTGGATGTCTCCAGAGTCTATCTTTGACAAGGTGTTCACCACCCAGAGTGATGTGTGGTCCTATGGAGTTCTGCTGTGGGAGATTTTCTCTCTAGGTACGCTGTTTCACTGGTAACATGTACATGTACACAGTGGTGGAAGAATTACTCCAATTTATGTACATAAGTAAAGTTACGATACCACAATGTAGAAATACTCTGTTACAAGTAAAAGTCCTCTATTCAAAAAGGTTTACTTGAGTAAAAGTACAAAGGTATTGGTGTCAAAATATACTTTAAGTACCGAAGTAAAGGTTCTCGTCATGAATGGTCCATTTCACTATTTCTTTTTTTCATAAATTCGAAAATAGCCGAAGTAAAGTTAGAAACTAATCTCGGGTTCCCAGATTGACTAGAAACTAAAGTTTTCAAATAATTGTGGGGTAAAAATGGAGTAGATGTGTAATGGAGTAGCAGTATAAAGTATTGACAATTTGACATACTCAAGTAAAGTAAAAGTACAATTGTACTTAAATACAGTGATTGTACTGTTCAGCACTGCATGTGCAACACATGTACAGTATGAGAAAGTCTTGAGTTGTAATGAGGACTTAATATGCGTTTAAGGGGATTGTCTGTGCGCAGAAGTGAATGTGTGTAAGTCTGTGATGTCATGTGTATCTGTCCATCAGGAGCCTCTCCATACCCTGGTCTTCATATAGACGAGGAATTCTGCCATAGACTGAAGGATGGTACAAGGATGCGAGCTCCAGAGCACAGCACACCCGAGATGTGGGTTTCTTTATAGTTTTCATGACATGAAATGACCATTTGGCCATTATAATATGACGTCAAAAACTCACACTATAATGGCATCGTCCATTGATAACAGTGTATCCTTGCACACAGTTATAGCACCATGTTGACTTGTTGGGAGGCCAACCCTTCACACCGACCCACCTTCACTGAATTGGTAGAAACACTGGGAGACCTGCTACAGGCGAGGGTTCAACAGGTCAGACGAGGGCACGCACACACACACACACACACACACACACACACACACACACACACACACACACACACACACACACACACACACACGCACACCAAATTGTATGTACTAATAATGCCGTGATATTAGAAACGCTGATGATTTCTCACTTGTTTCTGCCCTTGAACAGGATGGGAAGGACTATATTCCTCTGGGGTCTTTCATGTCTGGAGACAGACAAAGCAGTGGGCCACATACAGTCACCAATCTGGGGTAAGGACGACAAGTGATATTACGAGAGAGAGAGAGAGAGAGAGAGAGAGGAAGAAAGGAAGGACAGATAACCTAAATTTTAACTAGCGATGATTAATATAATTCATTTTAAGTATTTCACTCTGAGAGATTCACAGTGATGGCAATAGTAAAGTAAGTAAGCTCACAGTAAATAAATGCCTACATTTTCAGCATTAAAGTAATACTTCACCCTGTGCACGTGGAGTGCAACATGAGTCGAGTTCACACTCATTCATGTGTGAGACTGTTTATCCCGGATGTTTTTTCAATAGTAAAGTTTAACACCTAACACCTGGACTCATGGGTCAACTCAACTGAGCAAGATCTGAAAGTGAGGAAGGCACTTGCCTGGAGGGCCCTGAACGGCATGGCCAGTGTATGGATCTCCAACCTCCGCAGACAAATCAAACTCAGCTTCTTCTATGCAATGGTATAGAGTCTGTTCTCCTACGTATATGGCAGCAAATGCTGGACCCTGAAGCCAACCCTGCAGAAGTCGATGGGTGCTACACCAGAATGTTGCATGCAGTACTTAACATCAGCAAGAGTGTACATGTTACCATCATGAATCTGTATGAGGGAACACCAAGGGTGAGCGAGAAAATAGCAGCCAGGAGAATGAGACTAGCAGCCAAAGACATCAGGAAGTGCCACCCAGCAAATTGGTGCCGTGGGAACCAACACACGGGCACCGATCATGAGGACGTCCCACATTAACATACGTGGACGACGTACTCAAGAAAGATGCAGGAGGGTAAAGTACCATCGGGCTGGCGAGATGCATGGAGAACCTGGATGACTGGAGGCGACGATGGAGGGCTCGTCTGAGGACGACCAAGAGAGATAAAAGGCTGTGTTCTGGTTTTGGATGTAACAAGGACACGGACTGGATACACAACATTTGGATTATACTGTGAGAGTCGGCTGGAAAATGCAGTGCAAATGTCATTGCTAGTTTACAACCGATGCGGTTGTCTTGAACCTTCTTCAAGCACTTGATACAAGCTTTTATTTATCATTATTCTTATGAATAAGAATACAACTAATAAGCAAATCATCACCCTGCTCTTCTATCGATACATGTTCTAGATCACTGTTTCCCAAACAGTGGGACCCATATGTGTATGTTGTGGACCAATTTGTATGGGTCACGATGTAAATACACCTTTATTTTTTGTTTTTTTATTTTCAGAAAATTCACCCAAAATTCACAATTTTTCATAAGTTTAGAACAAATTCAAACGTTTTTTTCAAAAGAATTCCATGAAAAGAAATGTAAAAAGAAATCCATAAATTAGAGGGGGAAAATACTTTTAAACTAGCAAAAATAGCCGATCTACAAGCTCACAACACGTTGCATCGCAACGTGTTGTGAGCTATTTCACTATTTTGGATCCCGGAGGTCTGCTAGGACCACTACTGGTTGACAAGAGGTATTGCATGAAACTCAAATGGAAACAACTCACCTTCCAAGATGTGCTGGGTTACTGCTCAACAGTAAAAATGTTGGTGCTTGCTTGGGTGTCCAGGGATTGGATCCTGAGTAGGACATTAAAGTTATGGGTTGGAAAGCAGGGCATTTCAGGGCAACTAATACAGCAGGAGGAAGATGGGGGAATGAGATAAATGAGTTGGAGGAGGGAAAAAGTAATAAATGAAAACAAAAACCAATCAATGTAGTCAGGAAGAGGAAGAAAACGTTCGGCAGAACTTGTCTAATCAATGTTTTTAATCTTGACCCGATTCTTCCAGTTACATGAGGGGTGTGACCACACTCCAGACGTTCGAGGAACTACCTTGCAAGGAGCCAGCCAGTCCGGATGTAAGGAAGCGCATACAGTACACGTGTGCTTTCACATGCACATTAACACACACACACACGCTCACACACACATGCAGAGACACGCTCTGATGCTCTCTAATGTGTGTATGTTGTTTCAGGATGAGCAGTGGGACAGTGGCATGGTCCTACCGTCCGAGGAACTGCAGCCCCTGACATGGAGCAGTAGCCCGACCAGCTGGAAACTCAACAGGTGGTAATCCTTGACCTCTTGACCCCTTACTTAACTGATAATCCCGTTTTATCATGAGCAATTCAATGACTTTATTCCTGTGTGTGTGTGTGTGTGTGTGTGTGTGTGTGTGTGTGTGTGTGTGTGTGTGTGTGTGTGTGTGTGTGTGTGTGTGTGTGTGTGTGTGTGTGTGTGTGTGTGTGTGTGTGTGTGTGTGTGTGTGTGTAGGTTCTTCACATTCAGTAAGTGCAGGGAGAAACGGACGCCTTGCCCGTGCGATGACATCGCAGGTCTCCCTGACGACGAGCAGTCGGTCCTGCCAAGCGATTGGGAGTCCGAGGAGGGAGGATCTCCGCCTCCTAACTATAACTCTGTCTTTCTCTACCCTGCCCTCTAGCATCAACCCTTGATAAGTTCCCCCCACTGTGAGACAGAGTCTTACCAACTTATCAGTTGAATATATTGATCTCCAAACATTTTGAGTCAAAGTCAATTTCTGTTTTTGCTGTAAACATCACCCTCTGCTCTCAGTGGTTCCTGACCTGACCTTAAGGTCTCCTAGTGCAGTGGTTCTCAAATTGGAGTCCTGGGACCCTCAGTGGTTCCTTTAGGGGGTTCCAAATCGACCCTTACAGGTCTGTAACTCTCAGTTACGGGGGTCCTTGAAATTCAAAAGTTTGAGAACCACTGTGGCACTGACTTTCTATTCTTCTTAACCCAGGAGTACTGGGAATTCTAGTTGTCCACTCAAGGACAATTTCACACTGTGGATTCAATTACTACAGTACCTGGTAGGATTGATTCAGAATTTCCGATAGAAGACCAACAGGACTATTGGACCTCCAGGTCTTGGTTTGGAACCAATGCTCTACCTCATAATATCTGCAACTTATCATTCCATCCTTCTGTAACATTCCTTCACAAAAAGTTAACCACTTAGTCTTGACTTAGACCCTCTATACTTTGTCAAACGGACCTGAGTTGGCACTGTGCACGGTGCGCTCTTTGTACACCAAATCTCTAGTAGCCGATCTACAAGCTCAGAATGTGAAGCCTTGTGAGCTTGTAGATCGGCTATATAAGAGATTTGGTGTTTGGTTTTCAGAATAGGGATGAAAGGGCTCAAGTGGTTAATTTATGGATTGATTTTGTGGATCCTCCCTAAACCCAAAAATTATGTCTTTTGTTACACATCTTGACCAAACCCATAATTCCACACAGCTTTACACCCTTCATGCCTTTACCTTAAAGGTTTCATGACGTTCAGTTTTACCACACATTAAAAGTCTTTGTCATGGTCCTTCAAACGCGTGTAAAAAGTTTTAACGAATAATTCCACTTCCACATTGATCCATGGCAGGTGTTTTTCTCTCACATTCCTAAAGCCTTTTCAACTGCAATGAAAAAATAAATCTTTGCCTGCGGGTGTCGCTGGTGAGGGATTTTGCCTGTCAATCATCGCCTCTGCTCCGCCCCCCCCCCCCCCAAAGGAAAGGATAGGGGAGGGGAGGGGCGAGGAGGAGAGCGGGCGGGATTAATCGACTGTGACCTCACTGTCGAAGGGCCAAGCTCAGATTACTTTTCAGCCTAATTATTCAGAAAACCCCAGACCACAGAGAATCCACTGAATGTTCAAAGTTCAGATTTTTTGGGTGTAATTGAGGTCATAAAACCCCCCAAAAAACATAAAAAAAAATTAAAAAAAAGTGAAAATGAATGCCATAGAACTTTTAAGACACTCACAAGCTGAATCCCTTCACAGAGCAGCTATTTAGTATATACTATTTATCACAAGCATATACATAGAATGTATCTACTGACCAAGTATTATCACATGCATAATTTGGTACCTAGTGCACTGAGATCGGTATAGGAACACTCACTGCTGTTTGAAATGATGGTTAATTTCATACATTTATATGCTGGAAGAAAATTATTCATGGTTTATGTATCCGTTTATCCGTATATTTATTGTAATTATATAAGCTACATCCCATGGATATATGTAACTATAACTTCTTTATTGTTTGCCTATATTGTCTGTATGCATATGTGACCTAATTCTAAGATATGCAATGATACAATGTTTTGAAAAGATTCATGATATACTGTTGGTTAGAACCTCTAGAACCTATACACAAATCTATAAGTTGTAAAATGCTGTCATGATTCAAGTATGTTTTTGTTCAAACCCCACTAGGCTAACAGCCAAGCTTACTTAATCCAGTGCCTTGTTCTTCAAGTTTTTCCACAGTTAATTCAACCCATGTGTTTGTATATGGACTCATTTTAATGACCCTGCATTCAAATAAAATGAAATAAATACAATAAGATATAATCAATGTAATTATATTACTGAAATAGAGTGTGACCATGAATCATAATTCTTTCACAATGACTCATGTTATAACACTATAGTTCATATTGTTGTTAGATGTTTGATGATATATTACAGATTTTTTTTATATTACAAAAAATGTCTGATAGACATAAAATAAATATACACGCACATATTGTAACCGCCGAGAAATGCAGCGTTCTGAACCTGAGTCAAACCTTTGCACCACGGATCACTAGTCCGGCCAACAACCCTCTGCGCCAAAGAAACAAGGTCCCTCAATGGAGTAAGTTGTGGCATCATATCCCGCAAGTTTCCCTACTCTTATTCAATTCTTATGCGAAAATCAAAGATCACAGGGGGTGGGGGCTCTTGACCACACGCTGGGGATAGATGTCATTTCCAGTATTCTGGTGGATTTGGGGAGTTTGACACTTTTATCAGGCTTTACCTACATAGGATCCATGAAAAAGTTAACATTTGCCATTTCGTCATTCATTGTCAGTAATCCATCCTATGTCTTTACCCACTATTTTCAACAGATATGTCTTTACCCACTGGGCACTCACAATACACCGCCCATACGCTGTGCATACGCCGTCCATGCGACGTCCGAGTCAGACCTCAGTCAGCAGCTGTTTTGCCAAAAATACGTTGAAACCACTTCTGACTCGGACGTCGTATGGACGGCGTATGCACGGCGTTTGGGCGTTCTTGTATTCTGTGCCCAGTGGGTAGAGACGTCTGTTGAAAAGACACGTCTTTGTGCAACTTGAATTATGGATTTTTGATTGCATTTTAAGTTTTAGATGGCTTTTCCCAACCCCGTACGTACCCCACCCGAACGTTTCATCTACATAAACGTTCGGATTTCATATAGTTTGAAAGTTTTTGACCCCCGATCGTCTATTTAAATAAGGGTTTAAGGCTCTATGAGGCAGTTTATAATAAAGCAAACGATTTTATGCTCAAATAACCTGGTGAGTTGGTGAATACAGTGGATTCGTTATGGCATTGTATAATTGTGTACTGGGCTGTCTGCAGCTTGTGCTTAAAGCTAACAACAGTCCATGTTAGACAGATGTAATGATTCATAAATATACTCACTGATCATCATGCTCCTTAGAGTGTTTAGCTTAGTTTAAGGGTCTGATTTGTTGAAAATAGCTGATCAACAAGCTTGTAGATCAGCTATTTTCAAATATGTATAATTTATAATAATTTCATAATGTATAATCATTTCAAATATGTGTTTATCTGTAGTTGGCGGTCGTTATCTGTAGCTAGCTGCACGGTTTAACTGCTTTAGTAAATCTCCTCCTTGGACCATGTCATTCACTCATCTCTCCATCGCAGCTCATTTCTCTCAGGAGAACCTGTTCCCCTGTCGTCAGCCTCCAGCACAGAGGTAAGCCCAGGCAAGGATAACTTTTATTACTGTGTGTAAAAGTGACAGATCATGCTCATTGTCTGATGTGACTTTACTGTTGAAATGTAAGTCAGTGTGAATGCAAATGTGCACTTCATTATCATCATCAATGTATGATTATTTGTCTAATTGTTTGTTTTTAATGTCACATTTTCTTCAATGAAGCACTGCCAACTGCATCACATGGCCTGTTAATTGGAGGAGTTGATGCAAAAAGGAGTTTAGCTTGTTAGTATAGTATAAGACCGGGGCCCCTAGGGGGTCCTCAGAGTTACTACAGGGGGTCCGCCAAATCTTTGTGTGATATGATTTTTTACCTTAACCACTTGAACCCTAGCATCCCTTTTCTGAGGTGAACTTTAGCCAAAAATAGCAGATCTACAAACTCACATTGTGAACTTGTAGATCAGCTATTTTGGGCTAAAGATGGGTGTAGAGGGAAAAAAGAGCAGACCAAGTAAACAATAAAGTTTAATCTGAAACACAATTTTATACAATATGTAGAGGGGGTCCCTGCTTCATCTCTGTCTCAGCTAAGGGGTCCTTGGCCTGAAAAGGTTGAAGACCCCTGGTATAAGAAATCAACTGTGTAAGAAATCAAAAATGAAGTCATACAATACTTTTGCTTAAACAAAATGCCATACAGTCCTGTTGTTAAAAAAAAGAAAGCTATTCAATGCCATAATACTTTGTTCTGGTCAGCCTAAATTGTTTACAGCACAGCTATCTATTTTTATATTTAATTCTTGTGACAATCCTGGGGGTTGTCAGGGTAACTGGTGTGGTTGTCATGGTTACTAACCATGTGTCATGTGTTTCAGAATGATTGGAGGGCGGAGTGTGTCATCAGTGGAGATCTGGCCCACCTGGATTGTCCTCTATAAAGTAGGTGGCTGGACTTCACTCTTGTCCTCTCTCTCTCACCATGAAGCTCACTGGAAGCACTCCAGCCTTTTGGATTTTGGTTGTTAAAGGACAAGACCACTTTGGTAGAGGTTTTGGTTGTATAGTTAGTTACCTTGCCATGATGTAACTCCAAAAGTGAACAAGAAATCTAAAATAATTGCGCCATTGAATAGAAATTGATCATTCAAAATATGCCTACATTGTACGGTAAAACAGCTCTCAAAGTCACGCTTTTAGCACATAAACAAACACAAAGCGATTCAGTCAATATAGAACATCACCAAACCCAGTACGTTTTTTTTTTAAATAAAAATGTCAACTTCCTGCTGATTTTACTATTTGAAGATCCGAATCCTGGTCTGCGGATCCAGTCCGGGTTTTCTTTTTAATAAAAAAAGCCTTATTTCAAAAACAAACGGTACTGGGTTTGGTGATTTATATTGTCTGAATCAACTTTATTTGCGTTAGTTTGTGCTAAAAGTGACTTTGAGAGCCGTTTCAGCATTCAATGAGCATATTTTGAATTATCAATGGAGCAATTATTTTAGATTTCTTGCCCACCTTTGGAAAGGTAACTACACAACCCAAACGTCTACCAAAGTGGTCTTGACCTTTAAGCACTGTTAACCACCCCAGTATCCGTATTGTGGGGATAGCTATAGTAGAAAATAGCCGATTGACAAGCTCACTATGACACGTTGTGAGCTTGTCGATAGGCTATTTTCAGCCAAAGCTTTCCCCACAATAACACAAAACAGAAAATACACTAGTATTGAGCCCTGAGGGACACCGGTTACCCATATGGGGTTAAGTTAGTTTTAATAAAATCATTTAAACCTTATTTGTTTCCTCATTTTGTTTCAAACTTAGCCGTTTAGTTGGTTTTTGCAATAAATACATTACATTTAAGTGGTTGGATTCAATTTACGTAATTTGGTATCCCTGAGTCACTAGAATACCTCAAAACGAAGTATGGAGCTCGGCCTATAATTGATCATTGATTTGATTGATATGCAGCATGCCATGAGTGCAAAGTGGTATTTTCTCAAACTTAATTCAGCTAATCAAAGAGGATCTGTGGTCATAATACAGCTCTGTTTGAGGAACTATAGTTGAACACTTTACAGACATATTATCTAATGTCCAATCCAAAGTAAGAACAGTGTAGCCTACATGATTTAACACCAAAACTGCTATAGTTTTGATCATCTGAAACTAAGGAATTTATAAATGACAAAAATGGTATGAATTTTTATGACATTACAAAACATCTCTCTGTTTGCTTTCAATGAAGGTGTAAATCTGGGTTCAGACTCAGTCAGAGTAAAGGTTTTCTAACAGATGGTTTTAAACAACCTAAATCTCAGTTGTGTCATAATGAACCCTTTCCCTGATCATCAGAGGGTGTATCTAGTAGATTCAGTCATTCTGTCAGGGGTAGAGGTGTTTGCTGTCACCTCTTGCTTTAACTTTAAATATAACCTCAAAATCCTAATTAATGTGAAAGGCCTGGTGGTGCAAGAGAAAAGCATAGGCTTCACAAGTGGATGGTTGTGGGTTTGAATCTTGGTCAGGGAAGATCTCAATTTTCGGTCTTTTTAAGGCGAGAAGCATGGATGAAGCCCGCCTCCCTCCTCACGCCCTGTTTTAGCTCCGGTAGGAGAGGGAGGAGCATGGAGGGAGCCCACCTCCAGGGGGAGGAGCTTAAGAAATGTACATATTATGCAAAGTGTTTTCTATTTATTGTTTTGCGATTGTATGAGCCGTTTTTTCACATTAATTTGATTGATGTTTTTTTTTTTTTATTGTATAGTGTTTTTTTCATTGTTTATTGTTTTTTTTTTCTATCACCAGTTTGTATTGAGCACAGTTTCACTTTAATTGTTTTACCCTTTGAGTTTTTGTTTAGTTGTTATTTGAGTTGTTTTGAGTGAGCTTTGAACCAGGAACCCTGGGTTTATGAACCACGTATTTATCTTTTAAGCCACGCTGGCATGGAAAGTACAATTGGGAACGTCATACTTAACCCACCATATTGAATTTAGATGGACAGGGAAAATGTTCTACAGGAGGTTTGAGCCCTAAACCTGAGCTTTGAACCAGGAACCCTGGATTTATGAACCACGTATTTATCCTTTAAGCCACGCTGGCATACATGTTACAATTGGGAACGTCATACTTAACCCACCTTTTAGAAGTTAGATGGACAGTGAAAATGTTCTACAGGAGGTTTGAACCCTAAACCTGAGCTTTGAGCCAGGAACCCTGGGTTCATGAACCACGTATTTATCCTTTAAGCCACGCTGGCATACAAGTTCCAATTGGGAACGTCATACTTAACCCACCTTTTAGAAGTTAGATGGACAGTGAAAATGTTCTTCAGGAGCTTTGTACTCCAAACTTTCTGCTTTCAGACCCTGTACTTATCTATTGAGCCACACAGGTATGGACAATTCAAATGAGAACCTCTTAGAATTTAGATGGACAGTGAAAATGTGCTCCAGGAGTTTCGAACTCCAGACCTTCGGTTTTCAAACCCCAGAGCTTTCTCTTAAGCCGTGGTGACATGAAAGATGCAACTGAGAACGTAATACTTAGCCCACCTTTTCAGGATTTAGACGTACAAGGAAGATGTTCTGTGGGAGCTTTGAATCCTAAATCTTACGTTTAAAAACTCTGGAATAATCTCTTGAGCTACGCTGGCATGGAAAATGCATTGGAGGACGTAATACTTAACCCACCTTTTAGAATTTGGATGGACAGCTAAAATGTTCTTTAGGAGCTTTGAACCTTAAAATCTTTGGTTCATAAACAGTGACACATCTCTTGAGCCACAGAGACATGAAACATTCAGATGGGAAGGAAATACTTATGCTTTTAGAATTTAGATGCACAGTATATTTCTACATTGTGGTATTGATATTTTAACTTCACCACTTAGACCCTCTATTCTTAGTAAAGTTGAAACTTTACTTGGACCGCTTGCCTTTTTCCCATCTACACCAAATCTCTTCACTAAAAATAGTTAATCTACAAGCTCACAACACGTCGACACGTTGTGAGCTTGTAACTCTGTTATTTTTTACGAATGTTTGCCCCCAGAATAGCGATGCTGGGGTTTACTTCTTCCACCACTGCTGAAGAGCATGCACGACAGTAGACAACTAAGAAACTGTGGTGGGAAAAGTACTCACATTTTTACTTAAGTAAAAGTATCACTACCCTAAAGTAAAAGTCAAAAAAAAAAAAAAAAAAGTCCCATTTCAAGTTTTCAAAATGTATCAAAATCTTTTGAAAATAGCAGATCTACAAGCTCACAATGCGTCGTGATTTGTGAGCTTGTAGATCTATTTAAAATGGTCAAACATAGCCTTGAACAATTCTTTAGTGTCTTTTTTTTTAGACTTCATATTTATTTTAAGCATTTTATTATTAGGTGTTTTTTTCCCCCCCTTTAGTACCTTTTCCCCATTGTTTATTAATTTGACAGCTGTTAATGTGTTTTTTCATGGTTTGATTTCATGGTATTTTTAGATTGAGGCATTTGAACCAGCTTTTTTTAATCACACCAGTTAGATTTCACAGTTGTTTTAGTTGTTTGTTGAGTTTGAGCTTTGAACCTGGAACCTTCGGTTTATAAACCCCTGACATTATGTCTTGTGCCACGCTGGCACTGAAAATGCAAGTGAGAACGAAATACTTAACCTAGTAAAATTTAGATGGAGAATGAAAGTGTGCCTAAAAATATTACTTTATTTTAAAATATAAAATCAAAATAGATTGTATTAGCATTATCTCTAGATGTATTATTTTTGGCAGATTTTGTCAAATTGAGCGGGACATAATGCAGAGAAAACATGTTTTCTAGAAATCGTCATTATGTAAAAAAAAAAAAAAAAATCATTTCACTGCAACAGAGGATTATGTTTAATTCCACGTTTCATTGTTCCACAGTTTTCCTGTATATTATAATATTCTTATGAAAAATACTTCAATTGACACAACCAGGTTACATCACTTGACAATGTTGCTTCTACCTTCTACAGTCAAAGTCCATAGTCTTTGCTGAAGAAAGTGTCCCTGAAAATCAAGCATGAGTGTTAATAAGGTCAAACGTGTGTGTGTGTGTGTGTGTGTGTGTGTGTGTGTGTGTGTGTGTGTGTGTGTGTGTGTGTGTGTGTGTGTGTGTGTGTGTGTGTGTGTGTGTGTGTGTGTGTGCGTGCGTGCGTGCGTGCGTGCGTGCGTGCGTGCGTGCGTGCGTGCGTGCGTGCGTGCGTGCGTGCGTGCGTGCGTGCGTGCGTGCGTGTGAGTGAGAGAGTATACTTAAAAAGAATTGTAACAGGCAGATTTGAAAAAAGTTTTGGTGGAGTTCTTGACAACAGCTAGCCTGGTAAACCCTCCCTCCGGAAATCTCATTTCCATTTGATTTCGATTTCCGGAGGGAGGGTTTACCAGGCTAGACAACAGCTGCGCCGACCAACTTCCCACCCGCAGTCTGACTTGCTGTATGTCAGAAATAACATACATTGAAGGATCAGCTACCGAAACGAAAGTTGGTCACTACCGAAACGAAAGTTAAATCCGAAAAAATCACGAAGTGTGGAGGCCAAAATCGTCCCCCCAAAAACCTGTTAGGAGTACGTTACAGACAATTTAGAGTTGATTGGTAGTACTTTGTAGTGATTTTTTTTTTTTTTGGTCCCTAACATTCTCTGGACTTAGTAAATTTTCTTTTTTCACCATTGTGTCACTACCGAAACGAAAGTTGGTCACTACCGAAACGAAAGTTAAATCCGAAAAAATCACTAAGTGTGGAGGCCAAAATCGTCCCCCCAAAAACCTGTTAGGAGTCCCTAACATTCATCGAGCTCTGGACTTAGTAAATTTTCTTTTTTCACCATTGTGTCACTACTACCGAAACGAAAGTTGGTCACTACCGAAACGAAAGTTAAATCCGAAAAAATCACTAAGTGTGGAGGCCAAAATGGTCCCCCCAAATACCTGGCCATGATCTGATCACAGCATCCTTGTGTAGTGCTGTATTTCTGCTACATCTTGACTCAATTGCCTCTCTGCAGGCCTCCCTCCATGTCCTATAAAAGCATAGGCTTCTCAAGCCAAGGTTGAGGGTTTGAATCTTGGTCAGGGAAAATCTAAATTTTCGTTTTTTTTAAGGCGAGGAGCATGGAGGGAGCCCACCTCCAGGGGGAGGAGCTTTAGAATCCGGTAGGAGAGGGAGGAGCATGGAGGGTGCCCACCCCCAGGGGGAGGGGCTTAAGAAATTTACATATTATGCAAAACCCTCTTTTTTTTGTTTTTGTGATTTTATAGACGCTGTTTTTTCACATTACTTTGATTGAGGTATTTTTTGTATTGTTTAGTGTGTTTTTTTTCCATCACCATTTTGTATTGACCACAGTTTCATTTTAGTTGTTTTACCCTTTCAGTTTTTATTTAGTAGTTGTTTGAGTTGTTTAGAGTGAGATTTGAACCAGAAATCCTGGGTTTATGAACCACGTATTTACCTTTTAAGCCACGCTGGCATGGAAGCTACAATTGGGAACGTCATACTTAACCCACCTTTTAGAATTTAGATGGACAGTGAAAATGTTCTTCAGGAGGTTTGATCTTTAAACCTTCTGCTTTCAGACCTTGCATTTATCTCTTGAGCCACACAGATGGCTCAAGACTTTACTTTCCCGCTTGCCTTCTTACCATCTACACCAAATCTCTTCACTAAAAATTGTCAATCTACAAGCTCACAACACGTTGACACGTTGTGCGCTTGTAAACCTGTTATTTTTGACGAATGTTCGCCCCCAGAATAGGGATGCTGGGCCTTAGTTCTCCCACCACTGCTGAAGAGCATACAAGACCGTAGACAACTAAGAAACCCCAGTGGTAGAGTTAGAGCATACATGGGCAACTGGCGGCCCGGGGGCCACATGCGGCCCCCACCCTCACTTAATGCGGCCCGCTGGTTAATATCAAAATACTGATATATTATTGATTTCAGCTGTTACAATTCCAAACATGCAAACATGACCCGCTTTAATTACTTCAGTCTATATTAGTAGCTTGATGACTAGTATTAAAATTCTATTGAATGTATATACGGTTTATAGTGGCTAGTTGATGCTATATATATAAAAAAAATAATAATAAAGTCTCCCAGTCTGAGAATCACTGTGCTATTGTATAGTCTAGTGTTATTACATGTCAATCAGTAAACACCGAAGGAGAGCTGTGTTGATAAAGCCAGGTTATTCATATCTTTTCATACATTTCCATGCAAGTATGGACATATGGTGTCAACATGGCAAAAAAAGCACTGGTAGTCGGTACTCCGGGTTTCTTCCGGGAACAGGGTTCGATTCCCTGCAGCGCTGTGCTTACTGTTTCACCTTTGTCATGTTGTGTATGTTTACATTAAATGTTAGCACTCAATTAATTGATTCATAATACCTGAATGCACTTTTATTATAATATATCAAGCAGATAGCCCTGTGATTACCTGTGATTACATCTTTAGCACATACTCCTATGTCACGGTGTATTAGTCGGCACAGTGGATTAATATTTCAATTGATCTGGGATGTTAAAATTGTGCTAAACTGTGGTCAATGAATTGCCTCTTCAGCTAGATTAAACGGTAGTCACTTATAACTGTTGAGACTCCTAGAGCTTAAGAAGTGTTAACATGGATAGCTTAGTGTCTAATAACATCACTATGTTATAATGAATGGAGTATGAGAATTATGTCATACACTGCAGATTGTAGATCGGCTCTTTTAGGAAATTTCTGAATATACCGGTCGGGATTCGAACCCCAGTCTCCCGCATGGTAAGGGACACCTAAGACCAAACCACTATTATATAGCCTCTCCCTTGAACAGGGGAGATATTTGAAGATATAATAGTACTTTGGACTGTCTTTGACACTGTAATGGGCTTTGGACTGATATAGACAGAGACAAAGCTGTTCATGTGAAAGATGGTTGCGTACTGAGCAACACAGAATATTCACCACATGCTAACTGCATGTTTTAATTTCATTGTGGTTCAAGCATGGGATGTTGCTATGCATTTGATCACTTGGATCTGGGTGTGCAAGCTTTGTTTATTATATATTTGTATTTCTTGATGGAATAATAACCTCCTATCCGTGGCAGCAGACCAAAATGATGGCGATTTATAAAATACCTTGAATTAGATAGGGTTTTCATTGTGTACATTGCACTGTAAAGGATGTCCCACAGAAAGTAATGCTCACTCAAGCACTTTGATGTCATTATTGAATGCACGTCATCCTGGCTTGAAACCTTGAAATGTAGGAACATTATTTCGTTTTTATTTATCATGTACAATTATTTCATTAATTTAGACCTATTTGTGTTTGCTATTAGCCTACAGCCTATAGTATGTGTGCAGTGTGCTTGAGAGATACATAGGGTGTATATTTTGTAATAACCAAACACAATATTACTACAGCTGTAGCTTATTGACTTGTTCCTACTAAACAGTCCCAAGGCCCAAAATAGAAATTTGATGTCTCCGCGGGAGTAATTCGTTCAACTCAAGACCCAAAAGAGAAATGTGTCTCCCCGGATCAGAGTCGAACGTGTTAGATCCACGGAGACATCAAATTTCTCTTTTGGGCCTTGAGTCCCAAGACTCAAGGCCCAAAAGAGAAATTTGATGTCTCCCAAGACTCAGTCAAGACCCAAAAGAGTCTTGAGGCGAACGTGTTAGATCCACGGAGACATCAAATTTCTCTTTTGGGCCTTGAGTCCCAAGACTCAAGGCCCAAAAGAGAAATTTAATGTCTCCGTGGATCTAACACGTTCGCCTCAAGACTCTTTTGGGTCTTGACTGAGTCTTGGGACTCAAGACTCAAATCCTGGAAATCAAATCCTGGAAATGGCAAATCAGCATGTGTCTGTCTCCCTGGGGTCTAGTGCTGTAATAGGGATAGACTCCTGTGTTCTTGGCTGTTGCTGACAATAAGCCCACTTGTAAAGTGCATGAGCCAAATTACTTTAATTAATTTGGTGGAATGACCCATCACGTTCATGTAATGTCAATGTACAAAGGTCAGTGTGCTTGGTTAGCTCTGTTGGAAGAGCTCTTGACTTCAGACCACAAGGTCATGGGATGGAATCCCAGCATAGGATCCTTGGCATCTGAGCAATCTGGCTCCTACGGGTCTACTATCTTTTTTCGCCTTTATCATAAAGGTTGCTGGACAATATATAGAGGATGAAATGCATAATTTATTAAATAATAAAAAGGTAATATCAAATACATTGTAGAAAATGAGAGACATGACGCTTCATTAGCAAGACAGTCTTTTATTATATTATTCCTCATTTTGCTGATGATGAGGCCATAGCTGAATGGTTAGAGAGCCTGCCTGTCAAGCCATAAATCTCAGTTTCAATCCCAGGCCTCAGCAATGTGTCAAAGTGTCCCTGAACAAGACACTTAAAAGAATAGTTCACCCAAAAAATACTTATTTTCTATCAATTACACACTCCATGAAGCCTTAAATTCGTGGAGATTTTTTAGTTTTTGACACATTCCTGAGCACAGACTCAGACATATTGGTTGGATGCATGGCGCATATAATAGGCTATGCATTGTAGATTAGTAGGCGATAATTCCAATATTCACTATACATTCCTCATGTTTAAGCCTAACTGAATTATATATTTATGAACTTGCATATAAATTGTATATATTTTTGGACGACTTGTGCATTTAATTTGTTGGCAATACTTTGCCACGCTTTCTCCCTGGATCCATTTATTGCGGCCATGTTTCCTTTCTTGCTTATTATACATTTTACTTCCTCGTATGATTCCGGGGAGACATCAAATTTCCTTTTTCATGCCAAGGACCCCTAAATTGATATATATTTGGCCGCGGAAATGTTTTGTGCCAGGGACCCCCAGAAGCAAAGATTTGAGTTAAAAATGTTCGCTTTAAAAATGTATATATATTTCAAAGATATTCACACATTTTCAAGATTTTTCAAAAATAGCAGATCTACAAGCTCATAGCGTGGCTATGAGCTTGTAGATCTGCTATGTTTGAATAGCCAAAGCTAAGTGGTTAAAAATGAATGGCATGGAATCCATGAGCTGCTGCAGTGCTGCTGTTCAGCCACAGAGAAAAACGCCGCTCTGGTTTTGGGCTCCATGATTGGTCAAGTTCAAGGATTCTGCTACCGACTTTCATGGTCTTTTATAGGAATACGAATACGTGAAGCCTGGCTTTACCATCTTGGCTCGACACAGCCTGGCTTGACAAGGTCTAGCTCGACAAAGTCGCTTTTTTTCAGCCTGGCTTGGCGTTCATGGAACGGAATAAACCAGGCTGTATGGACCAGACTTTGTCAAACCTGGATTTGACTTAAATCCAGGCCTATTTAATTCTCCTTTCGTGTAATATGCCCCAGCTCTTTAATAAACAGAAAACACATTTTAAGGTGGGTTGCCAGTGTCAGCCAATCAGGAGAGTCCCGATGTGTTTATCAGCTTAATTTTTCATAGTTTTCCAGTTCCAATTTTGTCTTCTAATTTCTTTGTCATAACTTTCAATTTCACTTAAAAATGCATTTTGTGTTTACTTAAGAGCTATAAAGACAGGGAGACTCTACAAAGAGATTTAACAAACATTCTATAGCAATGAGTACTATCAGAATATAGAGCTATTTAACACTAATTTTAACAAGAACATCACTTACCACCTTTAAAAAAATCAAGTTTAAAAAGTGTGAGCCCTGATTGACTTAACATTTTAACAAAATCTGCTTGTATTCAATTGAAGTTATTGGCATTAATCAAGCTAATTTTTGGTAAATGCAAGAAAAATGTAGTGAAAATAATTCAGAAATCTCTCCCTGGGAATTATTTTGCTGTCCGTATGTGGGTAAAACACTAAAATGTTCCAATAAAAGAGGTGGTGGGGATTTGGGTAGTATTATACACAATTACCAAGAAATAAACCCTATCGTTCATTTTTGGTATTCTTTATTAAAATACTGCTGTACACACAAATATTGCAAAATTTGAGACAATGAACACAAGAAGGGCTTAAAACATACTAAGATGGTGATTGTAGGTGTGTGTGCGGACGTGGGGTAGAAGGTAACCACTAATGTCACTGGAGTGTGCGTTATGAAGTGGAAAATGGTGACATGAGCACTGATAAGTGTGTGGACTGAGTAGAGGTGCGTGTGTGTTTGTGTGTGTCGTCTGCAAGTCTGTGTGTTTGAGGGTATTCTAAAGCACCACATTCACCAAAAATGTTTTTTTTGTCTGTTCATTTCACTAAAACAGAAGATGTAGTACATGATCTAACATTAGGCAGCTCCCTGCAGGCGGGTTGCCCTTAAGTACAGACCACTGATTTCTCCTGCACATTTAATGCAGGTTAACAAAATTGCCAACTGTAGGCAAAACCTGTTCCTCAAATGTTCAAATATCCCATTGTCTCTTTCAAACGTATTTGAGAGAACATAGTCTGTCCTTTTGACCGTTTTTGTCCTATAGGTTAAAAGGCCTGACACCACAACTTCCAATGACTAAAACAGAAAAAGACAAGTGGAGCCCATAGGGAGGAATAAACAAAAGCAATTTGGCATAGCTTGTATTCTTTTCTGTCTGGACACAGCAGGTATTGGAGTGTGTTCACTTTCGAACGCACTACTGCAACATTTTACTGCCCGGTCTGGGCTGCTGATGTTAATGAAAAGAAATACCTGCCCTGACCACAAGGTAAAATGTACTCTGAATGTGGGACTGTGCTTAAGGGCAACTCACCATCCCTTACAACATGATCATATTACCTTCACCCCCCCCCCCCCCTCCCCATCATTTGAAGATGTCCCGCCCACTCCACCGTAGCTCATCCATCTGACTGGAAAGAGGGCAACCAATGACGGCCAAACACATTCAATCATTGGGCCCCTCCAGCTGTCCGTCATCCTGAGAGAAATCCAAGCCATCCGAGTGAACACAATGACCAGAGCCCGTTTTCCCCCGGACCTCGAAACCACCACGGGGAACTCCAGGAGCTCTGTCATGTCACTGCTTCGTCTCAAGCACATTTTGTGTCTCATGATCTTAAAAGTCAAATAAAACAAATCATTGTCGCTCTGTTCCTATTTCTGCCCACTATCCCCCCTCCCCCTTCCCCAAACCGCCCCAACCCCTGCTGAGATTGGTCCACAGAATAAAGTTGTATCGAGGCAAAACAAATTGCACTCCCACATCCCATCATGCATCCCTGCACAACAGTTGAGCAAAAAGAGGAAAACCAGCAAGAAATTCATCACAAAAAGCATAACTTATTCTCAAATGTAGAGGGGCCCGGACCCCTTGAGTGGAAGGGAAGCTTGGGATGGGGGGAGGGAGAGAGATAGAGAGTAGAGAGAAAGATGGGGAGACAGGAGAACAAAATAAGGACATTCCACAAAGAGGCAGCTGTGGCTCCACCTCAAGAGGAGCCCAATCCATGGGCTACACCCTAGTGCTGGACTGACATTACCCATCCCCAACAGTTTGTTACAATTTCCACAACAGTGTCCATGAAACCAATAACTGTGGTTGCTGCGTGACTCTGCATATGTAACAAAGACTTGGTACACAGTGTCGGGAAAACGGAGAAGACACCCCTTCTTCAGTGCCAACAGAAACCACACAGTTTAAATGTCCCATCCCAAATCCCTGGTGAACCTCCACCCTTACACATTTGGCCTAATGCTCCACAACCCTTGACCGCCTGAATCCATGAGAGCCATCACCCAAGTGGTTTGTCCTTTCTGAGGGAGGGGTGGGACCAACAACCAAGGCCATTTCAGAAATGGGTTATATCCCTCCCCTCTATGAAAGCCTGGAGTGGTGTGTCCCATCTTAGTGCGTCGGTATGAAGGGATGTGGTCTCCAGCAGGACGAGAGATGCAATAGAAAGCTGGATTTTCTTTTTGTCTTAATTCTTAGTCTGCCATCGCTTTTATGTCCGTGTGTCTTTGTGTGTGTGTGTTTGTGTGTGACTTTAGCTCCCTCTGTACACCCTGTAGGCCACTCACACAAATTCATAAAAATAAAAAAAAGAAACAAAAGAATTAAAATCTTAGTGCATCCTCCTCAGAAAAAAATTACCCCCAAATGTAGAAATAAACAGTAAAAGCAGGAAAAAGTTCAAAACCACATGGTTTGTATCTCATGTTTTGTTCCCCAAATCTAAAAAAATGTCATCATCCTCGTTTGTCACAGCTTCCGTGTTTTTTTTTGTTTGTTTGTTTTTTTCTTCTTTTCAAATTTGCAGCTGCGGGATTTTAAGAAAACTAAAAAAATACAATTTAGAAAAGCCATCCTGGTGGACAGGGCCAGTGTATGTGACTGAGGTTCAGCAAGCCCTGCCCTCTTTGCCCGTGTCACGCTGATGATGTCATCTCTTTGAGCCTGGTCCTCCGCTGTAGTGCAATAGTGTGCTCCGGGTCCGAGCAGTCCCACCGCTGGGCCCGAAGAGGGTGGTGGGGGTGAGGGTATGGGTGGGAGGGGGGGCGCTACAGAGGGCCGTTAGCAGCAGACTGCAGCTCCTGGAAGGTACTGTCGAAGCAACGCTTCAGGTCCGAGTAAGTCACCACCAGGACACTCTTCTCGTCCCGCGACACCAAGTTGATTTTCTCAGGCACGCCCGCGTCCAGCTGACCATGTGCACACAACACACACACACACACACACACACACACACACAATGGGAGATTTGTAAATTAATAAAAAACATCTGTCATGGCTAGAAACAACCAAAAGAAGTTGTGACAGAAAGGAGGAACCATGTTAGGGCGGGACGGTGTTTAATCCATTAACACATTGAATGCCTAAAACGAATTAACTCGTTTTTAGCTTTTCATCACTTGAGTGCCAAGATCTGCTAAAAACGAGTTAACTCGTTTTTAGTAAAAAAAAAAAATTAAAAAAAAAAAAAAAAAGTTGTTTTTTTTTTTTTAACTTTTTTTTTTTTAAATTTGACCCAAAGACCAAGGAGATATGAATTTTCGAAGATCTTTACTCTCATCCACTTCCTTGTTAACTTAAAACTTTAAAATTTTGTATCTCGGCTCCTGAGTACTTTTTTTTTTTCCATTGAAAAATCTCTGGCATGAATAACAATAGGCAGTGAAAATAATTCAGGCAGTCAATGTGTTAACCCATTGAAACCTGAAGCCGATTCTACATGTCTCCTAAATCCCAACAGTTTTCTGAAAAACGTATGTTTCTATATCAGTGGTGCTCAATCTTTTTCATGTCAAGGACCCCCAAAATTATATGTATTTGGCCACGGACCCCCATCAAAATATTTTGTTCCAGGGACCCCCAGAAGCAAACATTTGAGTTAAAAATGTTCGCTTTAAAAATATATATATATTCAAAGATTTGCACATATTTTCACGAATTTTCAAAAATAGCAGATCTACAAGCTCATAGCGCGGCACTCGGTGCCGCGCTATGAGCTTGTACTGTATATCTGCTATTTTTGAATAGCAAAGTGTAAAATAATGCTTTTAGCTCAAATCTAAAAATGACACAGTTCCAGGTCTTAATGGGTTAAGACCGGGAACGCATCTGTATCATTTTAAGATTTCTTGATGGTCTATAAAGAAATGGCAGATATACAAGCTTATAGCACGGCACTCTGAGCTTGTAGATCTTCTATTTTTTGAATATATAAATGTTTTGAAGAGAACATTTTTAACTCTGAACATACTGTTAGGATTCTAGAAGCTCTAGATCTACAAGCTCTAGAGATGCGACGAGCTTGTATATCTGCTAGTTTTCAATAGCCAAAGTATAAAATAATGGTTATGGCTAAAATCTAAAATGACACAGATGCGTTCCCGGATTGAATGGGTTAAGTGGGAAGGTGAAAAGAACTAGCATTCATAATACATTTAAAAAAAGGAAGTTCAACAGAGAGGACCATCTACTCATATTAAGCATGACTAATTCTGACCTGCTCAACTTGAAATCAGTCAGATTTCACTGAAACCAATTTGGAGGAATATAATTATTGTGATTCGGTTAAATATCTCCAAATACATGGGATACATTTTAACTTGCAGAAAACCCTGCAAGTCTTGTGGATAGTATATAGAGTGCCGAAGTCCTGACGTCACTTGTTTATCCCCTGGGTCACGGAAGTAATTTCTCTAAGCAGTTCTTATATGATGCGATATTAAACACGTCTATGGGAATTCAGAATGGGGGGGGGGGGGGGCGTGACCCAGGTAGCATGCGTAAATTACGTCAGACTTTGGTGCTCTATTGTAAACTTCTAACAGAGATTTGATAACATAATCTTAATGCAAACGTCATGAGCTGGTATTAATGTACAGTATGTGCAAGAGATCATATACAAACATATTCTACGCTGCATGTATGTTATGGCCAGTGCATGTGCAGTATAAAGCAGATGTTGCGAGAATAGGCCGTTGCAAAAATGACAGATCGAAATGGACATATTTGATGAAATTACATAACTAATTGATCTATGACAATAACCAAAAATTAGCATGCCTAATGTGGATGTTGTTGAGGGTTAGGCAGACTAAGTCCTGCTTTATACTAGTTGCGTGTGAGTGTCACGCACTGAAAATAGCAGCTCTACAAACTCACAAGTCGTGGAGTGACACGTTGTGAGCTTGTTGACACAAAGTATACATCAGGCATCAGAGACAAACAGAGACAGAATTGAAGAATGCAAGTGAAAAGAACATGTGTGTGTGTGTGTGTGTGTGTTTGCGTGACTGACTTTGTTGAGGCAGGAGACGATATGGCTGAGGTCAATCCAGGGGGTCCCAGCTTCTGTCACTTGGTGGAAGATGTGGTCCCGGAACAGCTTCAACAGGTATCGGTCGCCTGTCTCCGACCACGTTGGGTCCTTCTGAAATCTACACCAAACACAGTTGGTGAATTATTCTCACGGTACACAGTAGTAGAATCACTTTTTAGAAGGCATGTCCCTATCCGATCTGAATGATTAGTTTCGGAGCTGATCATGGCATATTTGATTGGTATGGTAGAAGCCCAGTTCTTAAGCTGTCATGTAGGGGCCACAAACGGACATTGTCCACAACTTGAGGCTGCGAGGCAGAAACATGCATTTACAATAAAGTGTCTGCAATGTGGAGATATTTTAATTCCAGCCAAAATCGCCTTTTCCAGTATTACACCTGATTTATACTTAGTTGTGTGCTGGCGTCCTACCACGAAAGTAGCTGATCTACACGGCACGCTCACGATGTGTTGAAACGTGACTTTTCAAACCCTTTTTAATATAACTGTGAGTGGAAACTTTTGAACATCAAAATGAGCCAATGTTAAATGTAATCTGCAATCTCATCAAAAGTCATAGCAATGGCAATGCAAAGCTGCAAACATTCAGGGAAATGTGATAAACAAGCTGTGCAGAAATTCACATTTCACAATTTTCAATACCTTTTAAGGCTTAATGTTGGTTAAATTGATTTAATACCGGTTTAGACTTTTTAACACATCGGGTGCCAGCATTTTTTCATAACAACTTACCGTGGGTGCCAGCATTCTCCCCATTGACTGCGCTTTGCTGTTTAAAGTTTCCGCGTGCGTTACAAGCAATTCCACGCAAAAAAAAGCATCGATTCATGTTCTGCCATGAGCCTGACTACAGCCTGGAACCATAACATTCCCCTCGCGGGTTACAACGGGGGGGGATCGCGCATCGCGCATGACCGGTTTTCCCCACAGGAAACAGATTCGGAGATATAGGCGTTTCAAAGTAGGAAATAGACAGGAAGCGGATGGGGGAAAAAAAAATGTTTCCGGTGAGCGATCTGGCACTTCCTTCGCAGGATTACAATGGGTGCTCCCAGAGCTGCTCTAGCCCCGCCCGCGCGGAGATAAACTAAAAAAACAAAAAGACTGAAATCACGGTTCAGACCGTGTTCGGCACCGAAGCTTCGGAACCGCCACTATGTAAACACACGGTTCAGACCGTGTTTGGCACCCGATGTGTTAATAACCCTGGATATTGATTACTCATAACTCGAGCAAAGAAACTTGATCGGGACAACCCAAATCTTTAGTTAAGTACAACTTACTCTGGCCTCTCGTTGATGGTGCCCAGTTTGGCCAAAAGGCGGAAGAGACGGCCATTTTGCACTTCCTGCAAATAGACATAATTTCATTACATATTTGTGCATTCCTCTTATAGTCTGAGCTTGAATGATGCTATTCCAAATCTATATCTATATCTATATTCTCTTCCCAACATATATTATAAATGATTTAAGAGGAATGTTACTTTAGGTTGGTGCTAAATAAATAGCTTGAAAGCTTTTCATCTGTTTTGGTTGGGATCATCTTTGATAGAAAGTATGATTGAATTTGCTGTAGGTCTAGAAATGAATGAGATGCAGTCATGTTACAGTACATACAGAATACATGGCCCCTTGCTCTCTACACACCTAAATACCAGTTGGGAAGGAGTTGATGCAAAAAACATAAAATCACAGAAGCCCAGCTGAATTTTGTCATTCAGACATAATTAAATGAAAAAACCCATCATGATTAATAGGCACAAACAGTGCAGATATTCTGTGGGCATGCACCCAGAATGATTTTAGATACGAAAAAAAAAAGTCAGCTAAACACAAACAGGAAACATCACCACTCTGCTCACTAGCAAAGATAGCCGCAGACCACAGACATTATTTGGGCCGATGACTCTTGAGGTCTGGATCAGTTGCTTATTTAGCTTATAACCCTTCATCGTATAACTGCAATTTTGGCATTATGTATTTCGTTGTTAGTCGTTTCATTCTTGGTAAAGAAGGGCGATGATGTCTTGGTACCGTCAAGGAGTATGGGTGCCAATTGAATTCAGCTTCATGTGTTTGAGTTGCACATGCTGGTGGGTTGCGGATGAGTCAAAGAGGGATGCGAACAAGAAGATACACTAACAGAGGAGCCGTGTTTTCACACATTTAAGCTCTAAAAACAGAAATAGAGATGGTGGTGTCAGCAGTGCCCTAAGTACACAGCACAACATCCTGTGTGCTCACACCCACAGCTATACCCATAATTAATTTCTTCCCATTTTTCACAATTTTGCAGAGCGAACGTTACACCCAACACATGAGAATTGCATGCATCGCAACATCCCCTTTTGTGTGTGCATCCATGTTATTGTTTGTGCGGGGATATGCATTCGTATACCTTGGCCAGGTCCTCTTCAATGACATCGTTCCTCATCTGCGATGCGTCCAGTTGTGTGTAGAACCTGGCTCCGATCATAGGCATTATGTCATTGACGCTGCGCAGCCGAGACTGCTCAGTCAGCAGGTACCTGCACACACGATAATGATAAGGTCTGTGTACGCGTGTGTTTATCAACTGTTATGTTCTCACATGGCCTCCAGCTTAAACCTCGCCAGTAAATTTGACATTAACAGAACACTGGCACTTAAAACTCTCAAATGTGATTAGAATACTTGGACCGTGGCGATTTTCCACTAATTATATTCATTTCATTATACACTTAGTAGGGAGTATTCACGCTGCAGTTCTAAAGCAGTATTAGTCAGATAATTGGAGGGTTGTCTGGGCATGTATCCACCATAATCTGAGTAGGCCTGTTAATTTATCTCTGCCATCTTGATTCAGCGAGCCAGGGATTGCATCTTTTAACAGGAGGGAAATTAATTTTGTCACTTGCACTACATGATTTCTGACTCTTTTTTTTATCCATGTTTCTATGCTTTATTTCATGTGTGAAAAGAACAGAACTGCTTTAAAGAGATTTTCCTTGAATGATTTGAACTTGCTGCCTGGTCCAAGTAAATGAACAACTTTGAACTTGTTGAACTAGAAACATGGAAAGTGAAAATATGAAACGAATGTACTGGAAAACGTACTGTACCTGTAAGTTTTATTTATACTAGAGGTTGAACATTTGTCTGTGAGCATATAGAATTAGCATATGTATTCTAGCTTGAACTAGTCATTTTTTGTTGATCCGTACCATCTTTTTTTCCCCTGACATGACATGTTTGTTGACTGAGGCATGTCTATAAAAATGTTTTTTTTTGCAACCAACTGGCTGAGCCACCAGGACCCCCCCAGCTTAAAGATTATAACCATAATTGGGGAGATAAATTCGCTTTCGCTGTTCACCCAACATCTCCACCAGGCTTTAGGTCAGGGACGGAGCTTATTTTTCATGCATGTTTTCATATCTGCCAATCTGTCTGTGCGTGATTCCAGAGCTAATCTAGAAACTGTTGGACTGGTCAGTGTCAAACGTTTTGTGCACCCTACATTTTTCAAAAAGGCCTAATTTTCGCCTCACATTAACAGATTGCATTGCGTGCCAAGACATGGGGCATACTGTTCTTACAAGATGAGGTTCTTGAGGTCTGACGAGTAGTTGATTGACACAAGCTCCATGGCCTTCTGCAGATTCTCCCTTTGAATGCCAGCAAGGGAGTTGCATGCCAATGCCAGCACCACCTTGCCCAGGGAGATTAGGTCTGCTTGCTGCACAAGACACGCACACACACACAACGCAAAGTGGTAAGAAAGCCTGGTCTACCACATGCTTACGTTCTTGTGATCCAAATGATTAGACTCATAAATCTATATTTTTGAGCAAGCCATGATTGCAAACATCAGTAGCCACACATGAAAACAGATATGTGAAAACTACATAAAGTACCTGGTACTGTGGCATAAGGGCAAGGTGATTAGTCTGACTGTTGTCAAACGTTAAGACATCAAACACTCCGACACAGTTCACTCGTAACCTGCAGAGAGAGTAATATCAGTCAGTGTGTGCATGCACATATCTCTTGCTTGTGGATGCATGGTTTTAACTTCTACACATATGAAGCTTCTCTGGAAAAAATAAAAAAATGCAGGAAGCCTGTAATGAACTTTCTTCTGCTTTCAGTTTATTTACCATGAACGCTGTAAACACCAGTGCCTTGCGTGCAACTTACAGAAACCCATGCTGCTTTTCAGAAAAAACACATATGTTTATAAATACCCTGCTCAAAAGTATGCGTGTGCGCGTGTGTGTGGTTGTGTTTACATAGTATATACTGTACATGCGGTGTACCTGGTCTTGCCAGTGATGACAATCTTGCTGGGGTCCATGACTCGGCAGGCCAGGCCAGCAGTGTGAATGGTGCGCAAGGCTGAGCTCAGCTGGACAATGTAGGCCCATATCAGAGATTCTGGGAGCAAACCTGCGTGTTGCCGAGGCGGCGGAGGCTCATGTTGTCCTACAGTACACAGGTACACACGCACAACACATCAGATCAATTGAGTTTTAGATGGCAGGAATGGAAGATAAGACTTTCGGTCATTATCATGGTGACATTACATGCTATCGTGTGCAAGAACCACCACCATAGATAATTTAAAAAAGACAAAACACACGGTATAATAAGAATAGTTTTACTTAGTAGAAAACCTAGACATTACGCCCCTATTAACCATGTGCATTTCACTGAAAATACATCAGTCATACTGCAGAGTTGATTTGGAGGACTTGTATTGGCAACACAGAACGTGTACTGCAGAATAGAATATAGAATTCCCACTAAAAACATTAACAAAAAAGCAATACAACGACGATTTTAGTTTTTATTCTTTTTCTGGCTGAGTTAGTGTTGTTTGGGTATTTTTAGAAGGCATCACAGAGCCCAAAAGGGCAAAGGACAAAAATATGCTACAATTCCTATGCTGTGGTTTTACACTACTGCTTTCTCTGAGACAAGAGTTTCTAGCCGTTCATTGTGATAAGGCCAGAGCAGGTCTGAAAGGTTTTGCTTCCTCTGACCGTGTTCCTGGCAGGTAGGCTGTACAGTGTACACCACCTGTCACAGGATCACTTTCAGCCACAATTTCCTCTCAACTGCTCTCGTCTCGCTTGCTCCCTCTTCGACATAGTAACAAAAGCCAACTGCCAGACCAGAGCGACATGCAGAATCCAAGCACAAACACACACACACACACACACACAATAAAAATGAATCTGCAAGCAGACACACATACATTTAACATCTTGGGTAAAAAGATGTATTCGCTGCAATGGCCATGTTAGAGAATATAGATTAGATCGATTTCGCACACCAAATAGCTCCCATTAAAGAGGATTACCACTAATGCAGTGACGTGGTGTTTTGAGAAACAAGCTTTGTCAGGCTTCTACATTATAAAATGTTTGAACTTTAAAAGTTGAGTGTGCATCAAGTGGCAAAAAGCAGACCCATATGCTCAAGGCTGACAACAAGAACAATCACAAATTGAACCACTCCGCACAGTACATTTTCTGCGCGTAGGCAGATTAATAAGCAGTCAGTTCTTCACAAAATAAAGAAGTGTGAACTGTAGCAGATGATGAGAAGGCGGTGATCTATAAGGGTGTGAATGCGCAAGTGTATGTGAGAAGATGGTTTGAGAGATATGAGATTGAGAGACAGATAAGCAGAGATGGAGACCAAGAGAATGAGAAGCCCAACTGACCCCACTTCCTCTTGGTGAAGTAGGAGTCTGCTGTGGGGTCGTTGAAGTGTCTGCTGAACATGGTCTCTGCACCCGCATGGAAGTCATAGGAGAACACCAACGCTGGGGGGAAAAAACACAACCAAGCCATTGTTTGTCAGTTTGCAAACCATGCACAGAATCCAGAAAAGTAATATAACTTCTTAATATTGATACAAAGTAATAAGTAACGTAATATTAGTAATAAGTAACTAGTATCTTATCACTCTTCCTGAGTAACTCCTAAGCCCAACACTGATTACCGGGGCCCAGTGCGAGAATTTGCATTTAAACTATTATTCAGCTTTTTAAATTCAAATGTTCATTTATTTTTAATATTTGAATACAGGATAGAATTTGTGCTTCACGTTTTAAAGAAGCCGGACAACGTTCAAAGAACTGCATCTGGTGCATGTTATTGGTAAACAATAATAAAGAAAACCGACTGACATACTGTGCGTGCACGCCTGTCATTTTTGTAAAAGAATAAAAATAAAGAAAAGGCCTATTACTTCACCATCTCAACTTTCAGGCTTTATGTATCTCAGCTGTTTTAATATTACAGGTCAATATATTTATTGTGGCAATTCATATCACAATGATCTTTTTTAAAGCCCTGATACACACAGGTTCCAACATAACTACTGGATTATATCTAGAGAAAGAAAATAACACAACCGCAATTACGGCAAAGTCACAGATATACAGCACACACACTCACAATGATCTCCAAAGGCCTTGGTGGTAAAGACCTCCCTCAGTGTGACGGAGTTGGAGTGCTGAATCTTCTTCCACATGTCCACCAGCATCATGCACTTGGTGTTCACCAGACGGAACCCTGGACACACAGAGGCATATCAAAACAAAAACAAAAAAAGGGTGGCTCAGGCAGTGGGTGCACAGACGATATGCTCTTTGTGAGCCTGACGACCCGGGTTTGAATCCAACCCCCGTCTTGTCTTGCATGTCTGTCCTCTCTCTTGCTCTTTCTCTCCCTGCCCTTGGGTTCCTATCTCTCTACACTCTTCTGTCTGAAATAACGCATAAAATTGCCAAAACTAAATCTAAAAGAAAGAGAACAAACCATATTCAGTGATGCACATTACTAATAAATAAAGAAAGGATGCATGGAAATAATTATAATCATTTAGAGAGCAGGCAGCCCACTTTGTATTTACTTACACAGCAAGAAGGATTAAAGTTGACTAACAAAACAGTAAAATCCTTAGTATTAGCCTAATTTAGGTGTGTACAAATGGAATCAAATGGATGCTTACAGGTCCATTTTGGTTTCATTTGTAAAATCTCCACATAAACATGGACATAATTTAACATTTTACACAAATTACTGTGTAGGGGTTTTGTGCGATTCAACACTGCATCAGAAGGGAAACATCAACAGGATGTTGCAGAGACAGGTCCCGTTCCCCACACCACCTCTGGGCAGGGATATACCTTTTCAACATGGCCCACATCACACCATCACATCTCACCATGTATCCTCCTCAGGCAGTAAGGTAGGTCATCCTTGCTGTTGACCGCCTTGTAACAGGAAGTGATGTAGCTGAAATTGCTGGTCTTCTGCATGCGGTTGGGCGGGGGGACGGCCTCCAGGGGGAACAGGCTGTGGTAGCTGTCCACCTCAGTCGGAACACCTGCCAAACACACTGGCAGTTAGAAGGCAAATGCAAGCATGCGTGCACACAAGCTCAGAATAGACAAGCAAATCCACAAACTCATGCACAATATAAAAAGCCTGTAACTAGGTTTCTCCTGTGACCCATGCTGTATAGCTCACTAATAACCAAAATAGGCATGTCCAAGCCTTGTTTTGTCAGTGCTGACAACCTAACCTTGACAGTTCATCTGTGTGTGTGAGTGAAACATGGCACCAAACCTCCACATGAACTATCATGGACTGATCAAAACAAGATTCAGGATGTGTGTGTCCCTTCAGACTGGGGGGAAGACCCACAAAGACCACAAGCACCTCACAGTCACAACACATGTCAACTGTCGGAAGTAAGAAACCAACCCCACAACATACGAGTATGAGTATCGGTCGAGGGAAACACATTTCAAACCTCTTAAACAAGTTAATATAGTGTTGTGCAGAACCCCTGGTCAAAAATTCTGTTGTATATTGATGAAAAGTATCCATTTTATAACCTTGCCCACATGCATGAAAAACAACAACTCAAGAACAGAAGTGAAACTGGGAAATGGGAATGATCAGTAAGCTGCCCAGAATAGATTTTTACTTTTGGGTCGAAAAGGTCATACGTCAAGATCACGGCCACTGTCACAATTACATAATCAGTCACATCTCAGGAATATATACAGTACCAGTAAACATATAGAACAAGGTGTTTTGTGGGCAGGGTTGCAAGCCCAGGTGTGTGTTACATACAAAACCCACTACAATGTCACACCCCACCATGTGCTTGTATGCATCATGCAATCCCTTCATACTGTATTTAAAGTTGAAATATGGAGATACAATATTTCTGCCCGACAGCAACATGTAACAATTATCTGATCACAGCGAAGTTGAAATATTTTACCTTGGTTCTCTGATTGGTCAATCTGGGCCATTGTCATCAGATGTCTGTTTACCAGCTCCTGGAGGGGGAAAGCCAGAGGATATGACATCAGATTAGGGCTGCCCGATAATTATTTTAATTATAATCCTGATTACATTACTTAATATTGTAATCACAATTATTGGTAATGATGATTTTTGGTCGTAAAGGATGATTTTACCCTGGTAAAGCCCCTCCCTCCGGAAAATCTAATTTCCATTTGATTTCAGGAAGGAGTCTGGCATGAGAACCTGTGTGTTTTTGGCTGTGGGCTGGAGTTGGGCGGGAGTAATACCGTTGACTGACAACCCCTTCAGCCAATCAGCAGTGTTCCCCTTCAGCCAATCAGCAGTGCATTTTTACCACCTCCAGACTAAAGTGACGCAACAGGACTTTTGAGACGGCCATGCCCAAAAGAGGTTGCCTTATTCGGATACATGCGTGTCACTGCCCGCCCCTGCCGGTTCTCTGAATTTTTATTTTTAAATAGGCTCTGTCATGATTAATTGACCACATATATGAAGTTAAACAACTAAATTCTATCAAAACGATATCTTAAAAGTAAATTCCGTGCCTCAAAAAATAAGTTTGAGAGCATTTCAAAGTTTTAAAACCGAAAGTAAAAAAACAACGCACAGAAAACAATGGCTGCCGTTCCATTTTGGTCGGCTGCATTCGTATCCATTTGGTGAACAGGCAAGAAACGCCCAGATAAGCCTTCAGGCCAGACTCACTCCTGAAATCAAATGGAAATGAGATTTTCCGGAGGGAGGGGCTTTACCAGGCTAGATTTTACCATATTCTTAATGTATTTGTTGCTCATTGTGCTTATCGGTACCATATATGAAATGGTACGTAATGGCCTCTGTGATTCTACTGTGCCTCCGTTAGGCTGATGGCTGGGGAGATGGGTTGTGCAATGCTCTGGTTATTGGTGAGGAGACATGGGAAAGGTGCAACATCTGACCAAATAAGACATTTGAATTGCCACGCTCCGCAAAAAGATAAATGTGAAATTTGTGCAAGCCTTGCAAATTTGTGCAAGCCATGTCAGATAGAAAGAAAGAAATACAAGGGTAAAAGATGAAAAGCAAAGAAGTGGTAGTAGTGAGTGATACCTGTCGGAGTTCATCAGCCATGAAGAAGGATGGGGCATTGGCTTTAGGCTGCATGTAGGCCACATGAGGCGCGGTAGGGGGATAGATGTGGTAGGTAGGAAACACCTGTGATGAAAACAGCAGAAGACAACTTCCTATTTATGAGTAAATTAAATGCTTTCTGTTCATGACTTGCTGGTTTTCAACCAGATGCTCCGTGTTTCCGGGAAAGTACCGCAGTACATTTCGAACAGCACGTACCATCCCGGCCATGGGTGCAGGGGTGTTGTCGGTGTAGAAGTAGGTGGTCCCACCCACAGTCTCCTTCTGGATAATGTGGGCTTCAGCTGAAGTGGTGGGCACCATGTAGTTGGCAGGGTTGGGGGTGTGGCTGCGACGGCGAGGGGCAGGTGAGGTGTGGGGTGTGATTTTGGGAGAATGGAGAGGAGAAGAGCCAGCAGAGAGAGACATTCCTAAAGTTGGGGTGAAAAATAAATATTATTCAGAAACCCAGAATGCAACATGGGTCTGCCTGGTGGTGTGGCCAGTTAGTGCACCGACCACATACTCCTTGCGAGTCACGAGGACCTGAGTTTGATTCTGGCTCTTATCATGTCTCGCCTATATACGCATCTATCTGCTCTTCCATGTCTCTCTCTACGACATCCTGTCCAATAAATCCCTATCAAAAAAAACAAAATAATAACATAGAAGATACAGCATACACTGGGCACCACCATAAAAAAAGAAAAACATAACACTCATGAAAGTGATTGACCAATCAAAGAGCTCTGCTGTTGTTTCAAGAGCAGAGTAGATTATTACAGTATAATCTGGTGAATTTAGTTCAGACCAAAGATTTGTGACGAGTAGAACCGTGTTAGAAAGTTTCAGAGAAAAATGCAAGCGGCATGAAATACCGCCGTCGGTTGGCTGATGCCGGTTTCATAAGGTATCATACCAGATTGTGATTGTTCTGTATATTTGTTGCTCTTGTAACAGTTACATTCCCATATCCTGTGGGGATGCATTTCCAAAATTAGACAAAGGGGTCCCAAATGGAATCACAACACAATTAATCCATTTAGTGTTTAGGAAAACAATACATCAAGCCAAAACACATTGATATCTTATCAAGAAAAACTGTCAGATGTTTCACACACATTATGGTTTTTGTTCCTATACCCAGGGGCGACAGGTCCATCTGCTGTTTATATCTCACAGCCTAGACGGACTGTGCTAGGATTACTAGTTGGTTGTCTACAATATCATATGAATAAAGGTGAATATACACAATATATAGGTAAATAGCTATAGGACGAAAGGTTGTGCTGGAGTTTACGCATCATGGAAGTAGGTTAACGTGACATGACAAGAGCAACTGCTGTGGAAAAAGCAATCGTCTCAGTTCATCACCTCTGATGTGGACTGTCCAGTTATAATGCTGCAAACCACAGTTTAGGGAATTTTGTTGACAAGTTGTTGCAAGTTTTAACTTGGCTCATTGCAAACCGTTAGTCTGAATTAGGCTTAAGAGATAAAAAAAATATGTGATAGTGGTGGAAAATAATACAAACAATAGGGTGTATTCCCCAGATGAGATGGCACTGATCCAAAAGCCTCACCTGGGGCCAGGCCAGCAGCTGTAGAGCTGCTGAGGCCAGGATGGGGGAAGATAGGTGAGGGGAAGGCCGGGACACTGGGCTGGGCCATGGTGGCCATGCGTGGCGCTCCTTTAGGGATAAACTCACTGGCTGCTGGGTTTGGAGTCTGGTGACACACAGGTTGGAATCAAGAATTACGTTTCATTCAACTCCCTCACAAGATCATTTCAACAATAATAATAATAATAACAGATAATAATAATAATAATAATAGACAAAAGCCGCAAATCGTTGCTGTCGAGCAGAAACCTTTCATCTCCATATTGAAACTTTTTTTTTCGAAAAAGAATGCCGTACTTTGTTGTATAAGAGTGTCATACATAAGGAGCAAAAATTGCCGATCAACAAGCTCGCAATGTGTCAGCTATTTTCACTATTTAAAGTATTTTTAAGGTCTCTCTGTGGGCTATATAAATATTGAACCAATGAAAAGTATTAAGAGCTTGTGACAAATAACTACATAGGATCCATTGGACAACACGTTCTTTTTTCCGTTTCTTGGCAACTAACGGTTGTGGGCAACTGGGCATATGAGGTTTCCACCCGACAGCGACAAAATTATCTCACCTTTCTCCTCTGTGATATGCTAAGAGCACCAAAATCACTGAACAGTGATGATGTCGGAGAGTTCACTGGATCTGCAGAAGGACACAGGAGGTCTCAGGTCAGGAGTGGAGCTCTTTTGGACGTACAGTCTTTCATGGATGAAGACTGCTCCATGGAAAAGCTCTAATGCAGTTCTCAAACTTTTTCTTGTCAAGGACCCCCAAATTGATATCCACTTGGCCGCAACGGCAGAACCCAAACTGAAAATATTTTGTGCCAGGGATCCCCTTACAATATTTGTTAAAATGTTTTAAAAATATACCAAATTGTTAATTTTTTTTGAAGATATGCGATGTATATAGGGCTAAAGTGATTAAACTGATTTTGATGCTATATATATTAACTCATTTTGCTAGGGACCCCCTTGAACCCCCTCCAGGGTTCCTACACAATTTCCATTTAAAAATTCCATACTTTTTCCAGACTTCTTGAATGTGCGGTAGATTTTTCAGACCATATTCCCATACATTCCTGTACAAAAATCTAGATGCTTATTACCACATGAACCCTGGCATCCCTATTCTGAGCACATACCTGACTGTCCTCTGCATTTACCCATCCTATTAAGACTATTAAGAGCAATATTTGCCCAGGGAGCAGTTTGGGTTTAAGTGTCTTGCTCAGGGACACTTCAACACCTAAGAGGGTGCGCGGCACGAACCGGGGCCTAGTCTAAGTCTATATTAATGGTTTTAAAATGAACTGTTACTAGGTACTGTGGTAGCTTATACAAATCAATTAACCACAGACAGTGTCACATAGCTAAAACAGACGATCTACAAGCTCACAGCTTGTAGATCAATGATAAGTGCGATGTTATTCAGTTTTCGTCATGTGAATTCGTTGAAATAACTGTATATTTTCAACCCCTACACTTACAGTAATAGAAGGGACGTTCATATGCAATATACTTCATTACCTTGCCATTAATGACATCATTCTCACTCTGGCCTGCGCTCTCACACAAAGTGGAAAAGATTTTGGTTGCGCGTTACCCCATGAAAACACTCTGCTTGTATGATCAATTTGTTCTTAGAAATTCAGAATTTTATCATTTAGAAAACAGAATATAGATATTATAAGAATATTTTCTTTTTTCCATACCTATCCAGACTTGTATAGGTCTGGATAACTCAAATAAAATTCCATGCTTTTGACTTTTCATACTTGTGTAGGAACCCTGCCCCACAAGGACATCTGGGGGTCCCGGGACCCCACTTTGAGAACCACTGCTTAAACGGATGATTCTTACCAAGAGCGCTGTGGCTGAAGTTCTTGGCACCATCATTGAGGAGACTGGGAGAACTACTGCTGGTGGTCATTCTCTAGAAATAGCAGGAACAAGCGAGACAAGTCACAGATTATAAACAAATAAAATATGATTTATAAATGTAAAAAACGAATTGATGTGTAGACCAGTGGTTCTCAACATAGGATCCTAGACCCCCAGGGGTCCTTGAGGGTGTCCCCAGCTAAATGACTGATAGTTAATCTTCTTCATCATTATTACATGTACACGTAATTAGAACTAGAGAACATACAAGAATGGCTATTTTGATCAGAGTTTTACCGTTATCTCTATACCTACAGTACAAAGACAGTAAAGGAATTCTGGACCAAATGACAGAGCATATTGGTCCAAATCATGTCTAACTAACAATATAAAATGTTCTTAGATTGGTGTCCAAAAGATCTAATACAAATTGTATCAAATGGGCATCTGTGGCCTAATGCACATCAAATTGTGGGTCATTGAAATTAAAAAGGTTGAGAATCACTGGTGTAGACGGGGGACCCTATCTTGCGTGCTGCTTTACCTCTTAAGCTTTTGGGCATTTTTTACTATTTTGAAAAATATTTTTAAATAGTGAGAAAAGACGATCTACATCGACATGTCGTAAGCTTGTAGATCGGTTATTTGAACTATTTTAAAATGTTTTTCAAATTAGTAAAAAAAACAAAGAAAAGCCTAAAATGTTTAGGCATAAAGGTCAAGGCGGCACGCAAGATATGGCCCCTTTATGTGACTTCAAAAAACGTGTTTAGTGTACCTGCATCATTGAGTATTTAGACTCTGCGGGGCTTCCAAACCCATTGACCCCAATAAAGCTGCTGCTGAAGTATGAGTTGGTCAAGTTGGCATCACTTAAGGTCCCGCCCTCCATCCCTGGGACTGTGGATGAGAGGAAGCAAAGTTTAACTACTGCTACAACTACCTACATCCAGAATGAATAACATGATTGGCATGCAATAAACCACTCCAAAACAAACAATAAAATAGTAATGCTGATGCCAAAACTAGACGGAGTTTCTGCCTGGCCAATCACAGAGCTTATTGGGAAGGGAGTAAACAGTTCTGCTGCAAAAGCATGCTACTACTAGGCATATGGTACACTACACTAAAGACATGATATCCAAAACACGAGTCTACTGTATATATATTTATTTAAGTCTATTTTTTATATTCCCGCTCACACTAGGCTATGTTTACTGTTAGTGGCTGCTTGTTGTTAGGTTGATGTTATATCCACATGTTTACATTGGAACGGGTCGAAGCAAAGCAACAACAATGCCCTGTGCATGACTAGCTTAGCTGCTAGCTGAGGTTAGCCAACACTCCAGACAAATTAACGTTGCAGCTCGTCTCGGTCACATTTTTCCTCCAACTAAAACCGACTACATTCTCTACGAAAACCAAAAGCAAGCGGCTAACAACTTAAGCAACCACCTACCATAGCTGGTTATAAGCTAGCTATAATAGGAGCTGGTCAATTTCTGCCCACTCACCCCCTCAGTCACAGCTGTCAAACACTGCGGGCCTTCTTCGTGTTAGGCTAGTGCAAAAACAGCTAACAAATTAACACCTAAACATTAAGGATATGTCAGTGACGTCACAACCAGTCGCCGGACGGGGTGGATCAGCGGTTCAAAGGGGTCGAGTCAGAAACACTTCCGCATGAGGGTGACATCACTGACGGCTCCTTGGCATCGTCATTCTAGCCCACCAACTATGAATGCTGCCAATAAACCATAACTTTAGATGAAAGAGCCAGTCCCCCATAATAAGCAGAAATGTCCCATTCGAACACACATTCTTACACACAATGCCGAGTAAATGCATCACACGTTGCTTTCGTGGAGGAAAAGAAAGGAGACCGAGGCCTCACTCGAATCCTCGACCTCGATTTTAACAAAGCCCACACCACAGGGCCACAAAAGTACAGTGCAGAGCGTACAGTGTTTGGGGCCTTGTCCTGGTGCACTTCTTGAACAAGACAGGCTGTGCATATATGTGTGTATATATATATATATATATACTCACTGGTCAACAACTGTCCCTCTAGAGGCGTGCCTGCAGGCCCCTGCAGGGACTGATCGTTCTTCTTGGAGACACTGGGGACTCCCGCGCCTCCTCCACCCCCGCTACAGGACACTGCTGGACCGCTGCTGAGTGGATACCCGGCCGGAGCCACCTGTCCCCCGGCCCCGCTCAGTGACAACGGGACGGGGCTGCCCCCGCCGCCGCCGCCGTGCATCCCCGACAAGCTCGCCATGGACGGATCCTCGTGCAAGAACTGACACTCGTCCCCATAAAAGCAGGTCTTGTCCTTGGCGTAGTATCGGCAGAACTTCACCTTGACGTTGGGTGGTATCCCGATCCCGACGACACCCCCGAGCGGAGCAGCTGAAGCTGGGAGTCCACTGTTCATGGCACCGCTGCTGCTGCTGCTGCCGCTGCTGCCTCCGGAAGACCCTCACACATAGAGAGGGGCGCAGATAGCCAGCGAGCTAGCTGCTAGCTGGCTGGCTGTCTCCCCTTCTTGAAAACAGGTTTCCTAAACCAACTAGATTACCGTAATATGACTTCAGATGGTCCAAAAAAATAGCTACAACACTAATAGTACTCACATTATAAGGCTAGAATGCGAGTTATCGAGGAAGAAATGGCATTGCATGTGTGTGAAATCCTGGGTCGTCGTTGTTGTCGCTATCCATGCAGCTGGCCTCACGATGTAGCCTGTTGTGTTGAGATCTGAACTCACGCTGTTGTTGTTTTCTATCCGTACAGAGCAGAGAACAGCAGGCTGCTACCCTGCTACAGACCTGCTAGCATGGCTTTGCATTGTGGGTATACTCAGTGGTGGGAAAAGGACTCACATTTTTTTACTTTAAATAAAAGTATCAATAGTGCAAATTGCAATGCATACATACATACTCCGTTACAAGTAAAAGTCCGGAATTGAAGATGGACTTGAGTGAAAGTCCTAAAGTATTGGTATCAAAATGTACCAAAAGTATAAAGTACTCATTGTGCAGAATGTCCCATTTCGCCAAGTTCAAAATGTGTACAAATGGCCGAAATGTATAGGACTGAAGTGGTTAATGTATGTTTTGTAATAATACTCAAAATCTAGTAACTAGTAACTAAAGTTTTCAAATAATTGTAGTGGAGTAAAAGTATAATATTTGCCTCTGAGATGTAGTGTAGTAGGAGAAAAACTGTTGAAAATGTAAAATACTCCAGTAAAGTAAAAAATCCTCAGATTGTGTACTGCATTACTTGAGTAAATGTACTTCCACCACTGGGTCTATACTACCTTGATCAAAGAGGAACGTACATTTGCTACAATGTTTGGCAGTTGGCTACTACTATAGTACAATCTACGTTGTAAACAATACGTTTGCACCTACAGAGCATGGTCGTTTTTGTGAACGAAAACAAATGTCATCTTTGAATGGAGGAAGTCTGGCCTGCTTCTTCGGGATATGAGAACATCGTCAGCCGAGCCAACTTCACAAAGTAAATGCCTGGTGTGGTGATGCTTTCTGATCACCTGCTGCTCTGTTACCATCGTGGAAATTGCAGCAGGTTTTGTAAACGTAAAGGTTTTTTTTTTTGTAAAGGTTTTTTTTTAATACAAATAAGTGTTTTTTTTTGCAAATCTTTCAATATATATATATCTAAAGCGAACATTTCTAACTCAAATCTTTGCTTCTGGGCGTCCCTGGAACTACATATTTTGAGATGGGGGTCCGTGGCCAAATACTTTTGGAGGTCCTTGACATGAAGGAGTTTGGTAAGCACTGATAATTATAGCAACATAAGTTAGGATTTAGATGACATTTGTAGAATCGGACTCAGGTCTTAATGGTTCAAGTTAACATCTTATTTCAACCTGCTACATCTATCTGACTCATCTGATATAGCCTAAATAAAATAAAATAAAAACTGTCACAGGGCATCAAAATACATGATGTAACACAAAATGCTTGAATATAATACATTTGAATACATTTGAAATAGGAAAACAAACGAAATGACTAAACCTGTAAAACAAAAACAAATATTTAAAAATAAAAATAATACATTGAATGTCCATAAGATAGCCTACTTCAGAAGTGGTTTGATTGATTGATTGATTGAATGCTTTATTTAGTCGTTTGCGCACAAAAAAAGCACAGAAAAGTACAGTTCTACAAAGGGATGTTAAATAGGATTAAACCCAAGAGAGCACAGTTCGGGGGGGGGGGGGGGGGGATAGAAATGACTTTATTTCACTCCCGTTTCCCCTTTCACATTCGTGATGTGAGTTTTTTTCTTTTCTCTTTTAAATTAGCTGTAGCTAACTAATCATAGGCCTAATTAACTTGATGACATCACTATCGCAACTTCCCTTGTTTAAAGGCTCTCATTCGTCGTCACGCGATCATATTCATCATTTCTTGGGGACCCATCCATCCTTATCTATGTGACAAAGCGACGAAAGTTTTTGCAATGCGAGGGAAGGGGGCACTAATCGTCGGTGAGTCCGGTCCCTGGTACCTTTACTGCATACATGCAAATAGTAACAATTATTACAATGCAACTGCAAATATATTTGGCTGACTTTAAAGCCTGATTTAACATATCTATAACTGGATTCGGAGCAATATATGCCTATAGATTTATCATGTTTTCCAAAATGATGAATATGCCTACACTTTCATTTATATATAGGCAAGGCAAGGCAGTTTTATTTGTATTGCACATTTCAACAACAAGGCAATTCAATGTGATTTACACGGGACATCAAGCAAAGTAAACATATATTATAAAATTATAAAATGACATGATGCATAAAACAAAATAAGTAAAAATGAATACATGCAGTTACAGTGCAGAAGATAAAAGAAAAGAGAAAAATAACTCTCAAAAGCAGCAGCTAACAGAAAGGTATTTAGTTGCCAGCAGACCTGCAGTTTTCTGGAAGTTTGTTCCAGATATGTGGTGCCTATTAATTATTATTATGATTTTGAGTAGGTTTGAATCTTTATTTCATTAGGCTATGTCTTTTTAGTGCTTTTATTCTTTTATTATAGCCTATTTATATTTACATTCATTAATGCAGATTTCTCATCTGTTCCACCATCTTTATCTTTCAATATCCTTCTGTTTTCTCTTTACTGTGTTTTTGCTCTGTGTTCTTTTTTTAACTTGTTTTTGAATTTACCTACATTTTTATATGGCTCTAATGTTATTTATTTCTTTGTATCGTGATTTTGTATCTGTCAAAGCAGTTTGTAAACTCTGTTTTTTAAAGGTGCTATGTAAATACAGTTTATTATTGTTATTATTGCTGTTATTATTAGTATTACTGCTGCTGCTACTACTACTACTACTACTATACTACTATAACTTTAACTAAATATATTTGAAAAACATTTAACTAGTCCTATTTAGAAAGCTTGAGGGGACTCAAAGGTTTTTAACATATCAATAGTGGCAAACATATTCCAAAGATGAATGGGTGATGCTAGATATATATATGCCAAAGACAAAGAGTCAGAACAGATACATAGACTTGAAGCAATGATACACTAACATACAAAACGTAACCTGTACTTCTGTATTAGAACACAGTTTACTAATGAAACCACTTTTAGAAGAAGTTGAACTGTTCAAATAGCTGAGTAAAACTGTTTGAAAGTCCTTCAACTCATAAGTAATTTTAGTCTCAACCTAGAATAAGATTAAAAACATACACAACACACAGAACATATCTTTATGGAGAATATCATTTTATAACTAAATTAGTTTCGACTCGCCATATCGAGAGTCTCACTTCATAAAAGCGTTTGCGCACTCAACACCCCTAAACATATCTAAATATTCAAGACCCATTCAAAAAAGACAAATTCAAGAGGAAAGTAGCTGATAAAGTTTCCTGTCGTTCAAGCTGTGCTCCTGCTGTGGGCTGCCACAGTTGATGGCTTCGACGGAGATGCAGTCCAGAACCTGTCCTGTTTACCCTGCCACCAGGTAAACCACCTTCCAGATCATTTTTTTGTTCACAGTTACAGTATGCAGTATTTATATAATGTATTTATTATGTGCAATGGGTATTGTGTTTTTGAGGTCTTCCCTGAATCATCCATCAGCAACAATAAACAAATACAAATAAACACATTTCACCTCATTCAGGAATAAGCATGTTATTTGAAAAATCGAATCAATTTGATTGTCATTCATACACATAGAAAGAATACGGCTGAACGAAATGCCGTTCCTCACAGACAAAGGTGTTAAACACAAAACAGTCACGGAATATCAGGACAAGACAAAAACAGAACTAGGTGAGTCTGTGGCATCATAGGTAGCGTGGTGTACTGGTGTACCACCCTAATGGAACCACCACAATTGACAGAATAAAATAGATGAAGCAGAATAGAAACGGTGGATAAGCAATACGATTATCTCACGGTGTAAGGAGTTTTTAGCAGTCAACACTCAGAACAGTTATTAGCGGCTCACAACTCCATACCAGAGGAGACCCATGATTGTCTACAGTTACACCAGGGGTGGGCAACTTTGATGATGGAGAGGGCCACTATTATTTCCACACTCACTCCAGGGGGCCACATTGCATGTTGGTTTGATGCAGAAACCTCTTATCTCCATATTTTTACTTTTTTTCCCGTAAATTAATACCGTACTTTGTCATTCTAGTATGTCACACAAAAGTTGCAAAAATAGCAGATCTTCAAGCTCAAAACACATCGCATCGCGACGCGTTTTGACCTTGTACATCTGCTATTTCTGCTATTTTGGAATTGGAGTCCTGAATTCTGTTTTGCTATTTTTGAATTGAAATCCTGAAAAGTGAAATATTTATTTAATTTCAAAGCCCGTGGGCCACATTAAGTGAAGGTGAGGGCCGCATGTGGCCCCCAGGCCGCCAGTTGCCCATGTATGGTCTACACCCACCCTCCCTAGACCAACAGTGGTTGGCAGTGACAGAGACATGGGGGGAATTGGCAACATCTAAAATTGGAAGCACAGCATGGAATTGTAACACTTAAATGTTTATAGTTTATATCTACACAAAATGCAGATGCATAAAGGTTGCATACAGGCTGTGAACACAGCTGGCCTCAGCAGCAGCATACATAAAACATAAAATACATACATAAAAACAAAGCGGTCACATTGCTATCTAAACCATTATGCCTCTCAGAGTTCACATAATATCTACAGGTTGCTTAAAACTTTAAAGCAGAACTTTGACACTGTACTATTTTAAAAGTTTACTGAGACCAGTTCAAGCTTGACTTCCCCTTTTTCTGAAGTAGACAGATGCAGTCATTTCACTACATATCTAAAATACTGTTTTCTTGTGTGTAGACATACTAGACATAATCCACTTACCATAATTGTAAACACTTATAGATGCATTCTCTTTTGTGGTGTGTGGCCCGTCATTGCTTCTTGCAGATTTAATTCTGTGTTGTCTTTTCAATAATCCAAAATGCCAAACACCCACTATTATGTAGCCAGCTAGAATACAGTGAACACTGAAGAAAATGCACATATCAACAGTGTTGAATAGGATTCTAAAATCACACTGAATGATAATGAATTTAGGATTATGACCAGGTGAGGCTTGTATTTCAGGTACTCTATCTTCATCCGAATACCTCTGGTAATGTGGATGTGTGTGCTGGTAAGAATCTCAAAATCATCCCACAAAACTTCTCTGGAGATCCTGCCTGCAAGTGGAGCCAAGGAAAGAATCCTGCACTGACAATGTAAGTGTGTGTGTGTGTGTGTGTGTGTGTGTGTGTGTGTGTGTGTGTGTGTGTGTGTGTGTGTGTGTGTGTGTGTGTGTGTGTGTGTGTGTGTGTGTGTGTGTGTGTGTACGTGCATGCATGCATGTGTGCACTATGCTTCGACTGCCATGATAACAGCATCTCTTTGCAGCAATGGGAGTTATATCCTACCACCACTTTCGGAGAGGGATACTGGGGAATATACTTTAGAATGGGAAACAACTAATGGCATCAAATCCTCCCTGGTTATACATCTCAATGTTCTCAATGTGCACAGTAAGTAACAGCATAGGTCTCTCAAGCCTAATATATGCTCACATCGCATTATACCTTGTCTACTGTATATTGTTGCTCAGCAAGCACACATCATGTCAGAATACAATATTAGAGCTTTGAATGCTGAAAGAAAACCTAGACCAGTTTTACCGTAATGTAACAATTCTCCTCTGATTATTTCCAGAAAGCCCCACCATACCAAAGCTGAAATTGAAAGCCCCTCTAGGTAAAATGTATTCTGTGGAGTTCCAGTGTATCTCCTCCGGCTGCCCCATGCCTACAATAAAATGGTCCAAAGACTTGGAGAGGTCTGGGAAAGGCATCACATATAATATTTGCTTGCAAAATCCAGACAATTGTTTTTAATTAATTTAAAATGTAGTCCGTTAATGTTAATCCTTTTGAGAAAATATTCATATTGCACCACTCCCCCATGTAATCACTCATGAAATGTATCTTATTCAACAGTGATGGTGACAAAGGGGTTGATACATACAACGAAAGGGCAGCAAGCACCATTAAAAGTACAAAATATGTCAGTACAACAGTGATGTGCTGTGCCTCTAACACAGAGGGGAAAGAATGCTCCCAGCTGTATGACTATGGTAATGCAACTAGTCAATACAATTACCATAACCATGGTTGTATAACATTCTACCTGCAATATGCCTAATGCAACATTACTTTAAAACATTTTTAAAGATGAATTCATTTTTTATAGTTGGGTAAACACACACACACACACACACACACACACACACACACACACACACACACACCAATTAGACATGTCCATATGCAGTATGATATACAGCATATAGTTTACAGTTATACAGTGTGTGTGTATATATATATACAGTATGGATTGTTTTTGACATAAGCCACTTGGCTGCTTGTCTTTCAGACATGGATAGTGATTGGAGGCCAGATGAAGAGCCTCGGCGTGTGACTCTCAGCCCTGGTCAACCCCTGCTGCTTCGCTGCAAAACCAAAGCCTTGAAAACACCAATAGAGTGGGATAGAGACAGTAAAGCAATAAACAGCAGCACAGCACCATGTTTTGGGAACAAAGTGGAGGAGGTACAGTAACTAATACCAGTATCAGCAGTTTCTCTGGTGTTCTGTCACGTGAACTCAATAGAGTTCTGGAGGGTTCAATTTGCTGAGGGGGATAGGGGGGAATCTATGCCTCCTGCTTTTGGTATCCTCCCCTCCGGTCATACATTGTTTAACACCGGTGTGGAGACTTTTTTTATCCCTGTTTTTGGCCAGACTGAATTATATACATGACTGATATGTCTGATATTTGTTTGATATCACAATTAACAATTTTATTTAATAAACAATCTATGTTAACCACATTAACATGACATCCCTTTTTTGGGTCAAATTTTCAAATGTCTTTTTTCAAAATGTCACAATTTTCTGTTTTTTAATTACAAAAATATGACATGCAGTGACATAAATGGGATGTGCTGAGAGCTTGTAGATCAACATTTTTTTTGCCATTTGTCAAATAAGACACAGCACATAGGGCTTAAGTCATTAACAAAATGTTTCTTTTACAAATCAAACCCTGCATCTGAAAAGATCATTAAATTCTGCCTCCATTCTTCCCAATTTCCCAATCCCAAGTTTTTAATACAACACTGTCTCTTCCCTTTAGATTTGCATAGCTGACGATAGACATGACAGCAAAAATATGCGCTACCTGTTCATTGACTCAGTTACTGGAAACCACAGTGGAACATATACCTGCAAGACACAAGGCAAAACCAAATCTGTCCGTGTTCAAGTCCTGGGTTTGTAGAAATATAAATTCCTCATTTCAAGATGTCATGACTTTATGTCTCTGTGTAACTGAGTACTTGATCCCTGATCGTTTGCCATATGGTCATGGTGTGTTTTAGGTCAGAGATTTATCTATCTATCTATCCATCTATCCATCCATCCATCTATCCATCTATCCATCTATCCAGCCATCCAGCTATCCAGCTATCCAGCTATCCATCCATCCATCCATATATATAATTTATATACACATACATATACTGTATATACATACAGTATATACTGGTGTATAGTCATTACTTATTCATGTGTTTACTCCCTTATCATAAGAAAAATCTGGAAAAAACAAAACAACGACCTTCTTAGCTACCTCTTGTTTTATATATCGGCAGAATTTGCTTTGTCTGCATTAGTTTGCATTCGTTTTCCCTAAAAGTTAAAATATACTTTTATTCTTTAAATATACTTAAAGGACCAAAAGTAAAAGTACTCAATACACAGAATGTCCCATTTCACACATTTTCAAATGTCTAAAACATCTTTCTAAAATAGCAGATCTACAAGCTCACAACGTGTCGCCGGCTATTTACAAATAGCCAAAGTATATATACGGTATATAGGGCTGAAGTGGTGAATGTATGTTTTGTAATAATAATCTAAATCAACAACGTAACTAGTAACTAAAGTTTTTGAATAATTAAAAGTACAATATTTGCCTCTGAGATGTAGTGGAGTAGAAGTACAAGTATTGGAAATTGGAAATACTCCAGTAAAGTAAAAAGTACCTCAAAAGTGTACTGAAATACAGTACTTGACTAAAGTACTTTCCACCACTGCTCATGGTTCTACCAAAGTTCAACATCGCTTCAGGTTGTTGAACTTGCTTCAAGCTTCCCATTAGTCTACTCTACAGTGTACAGGCAAAATGAACCATGCAACATTTGGTTGGTGGCGGGTATCCATTTCCCACCTTGTTGACAATACAGAGAATGCAATCCTATATGCCAGCGCAAGACAAAGGGATGGAATATAAATTATCCCTGAAGATGACATAGAACAGGGTTGTCACATCTTCCATTTGACAGTTTTATTCTTATGTGTCCCTCAGCTGAGGAGTTCCTCTTTGTTCAGGTGGAGAACAACAAAACCATATCGGTCAGGGACACACCCTTCTGCTTACAGGCCGATGTCTACTCTCACCCTGTACTTCAGAGCTGCGCCTGGGAGGACCCAGAAAACATCAAGACTGACTGTGTCAGGCCCACACGGCTATGGAAGAACAGGTCATTAAATCAAAGTGCTTCTTCTTACTGAGCAGTTTCTATGCACGGGACATTTACAGAAGTACAGTTCTAGAAAGAATTGAAAAAGTAAAGTACAGTTCTTACTCGTTCCTGTAGTTTTGTGGTAATTCCCCCTCAATAAAACATTTTAAGTTTCAAAGTAAATAATAAAAGAAACATACATAATCAATATGTTGCTTTGCATAGAGTAACTAAAGAATAAGAACCGTAAAGTCAAATGATGATATGGGGTGTATAATGTATTGGGGTGTGTACATGGCTGCCTCTTTCCTCAGAACTCTGGAGCTGTGTCTTCAAAACAAATCTGGAGAATATAAATTACACCTGAAGGCAGGAAGAAAAACAGAAACAAAGGTCCTGTCTGTGTGTGTGGCAGGTAAGATGGAGACACTGCCTGCGTGGCATGCGTGCATGTCTTCTGGAACAAATACAACCTGCAGGCTGCATACAGTAATATCTATTATATGTCAGTCAATTCACTGACTTTACCTTCATTTCAGATGAATCAATGATCCATTGTTACCAGAATGCTATGAACTGGTCCTGTGAGGCTATAAGTCCTGTCCCAGCAAACATGACTTGGATGTCCTGCCCTCTGGCCAATTACAGGTAGGTTTGTCCCCAGCACTACCCAGGTTAGAGGGTATTACTTTACTGGAATACACATGCAGGGGATATAAACTAAACTTCAACACTCTTAAGCAATTTAAGTTGTGCACAACAAGAGTCATACGACATGTTACACGGGGTGATGAAAAACAAGTCGCAGAGGACCATCGCAGACCTCCGAAAAAATTAAAGGTTGCAGAAATGTTGCATATTTATCTTGGTTGAAAAGACGAAGTAAGCTCCTCGTCTTATCAACCAATCAAAAATGTGTTGCGGTGTCTCCACCTCACACATTTCCTTCCTTCTCTGTTTCTTCTTCCTCCTGGCTGTCAGCAAAAGTACATTCAAAACGTCCTCTTTTTCTGCCAAATCCAAATCACCCTCTGCTTATATTGTAACTCTGTTGGCCATTTTGTCAACAATGTAAAGTTGTCTCAGGCCATACCATAGAGATGAGGCGGCGCTGTCGCAGAGTCGCAGAAAGTTTGACAAAACGTTACCCTGCTTTGTCTCCTTACAGCAGCTGTCAGCCAGAATCTGCTTTCTGGAAAGAGATACCAGGTACCACTAAAGAAGACTCAGATCTGCGGTGCAACAAGAAGCTGAGCAGCTCTCTAGCCAAACAGAATGAAGGCCACTATGTTAGGCTTTGCCTCACAAATTCAGTAGGTACTCGGTGCAGTGATAAGTACTACTATGAACCTACAAAGCAACCACAGCCCAGGGGTGAGACCTGTTTTGCATTGCAAATTATAATGTATTTACTGTGCTACTACGATAAGTGTTGTTAGAAAGTGGTTGTCATAAATAGCTGTTCTGTAGCTCTTTTTCTTTCAGGTTCGGATAATGGCAACAACACTACTGTCCTGAAAGCCTGCAGTTTTTTCCTGCTATTCGCTTTGATGGCAGTGACTATTGTGCTCATGTACTTTGTGAAGAAGAAGGTATGCACCTGTAAAGAAAAAACACAATTTACATGCGCGCGCACGCACGCACGCACGCACGCACGCGCACACACACACACACACACACACACACACACACACACACACACACACACACACACACACACACACACACACACACACACACACACACACACACACACACACACACACACACACACACACAAAACGCCAAAAATTCTCTTCTCAATAGAAACCTCAGTACCAGAGCCAGCTGCAGATGATCCAGATGGTTGGGCCTAATGACAATGACTACATCTACATCAACTTCAAGGACTTTCAATATGACCAGAAATGGGAGTTTCCCAGGGAAAACCTAGAATTGGGTATGACTATTACAGTAACCTAATGTATGCAAAATTAATGTCCAAAAGACAGACCATAATGTCTGTATGATGATGTGCATGCAGGCTAATGGAGTCTGCAGTCATGCAGAGGCATGAAGTCTGCCCTGATTTGTTATTCAACAAATGCAATAATGACAGTAACCAGACTGATTTATTTGTTTTACATTGCATATTGCTTTAGTACTTTAAGTACTATAGCATAAAAACTGTTTTCTTAGCACTTAAGACAATATACCATTTGGAATAGAGTCCATTAGAAATAGCCTCACATATGCCGTATGTTTATGTTACCAAGGGAAAGAGCTGGGCTCTGGGGCCTTTGGCATGGTGGTCCAAGCTACAGCCTATGGCATCAACAAGCCTGGGGTCTCACAGCAGGTGGCTGTCAAGATGCTAAAAGGTCAGTGTTTGGGATGCTCTCTATACCACGTGTAACCTTTTAAGACGTTGTTTAGATATACAGTAAGTCAAGTCTGATGTGGTGCTTGGTTCTGCAGAGAAACATCAGGCAGAGGAGAAGGAGGCTCTGATGTCAGAACTGAAGATGCTGACTCACATTGGTCACCATAGCAACATTGTCAACCTGCTGGGGGCATGCACTGGCTCAGGTACCAGACCCAATTACTGTTCACAGGCACAACAAATACATTTACAAAGAGTAACTGCCAATCAGAACCTTCAATGAAATTCAGCAGACTGCTCTTCAAATGTGTTTAAGAACAAGCACTTTTGCGATTTGTGTGTTGTCATGCAGTAGACCAAATGATATTTGTAAATATGTTATGGCTTATTTTTTTACTTCCTGAAGGGGGGCTGCCATACAGGATACCATGAAACTGTAGATAATCACAGGAAAGTATATAAAAGTAATTTTAGCACAAATGTACGCAATTTGTGAACTGGTGTTTTCGACATGTCTTAAGCAAAAAAACAATAGGCCGCTAATTGTACACAATGCTGGTCCTTGACTTTAAACTAAATCCTGTTTTAGGATTGGTTGCTTATTACTTTGGAGGCACTACATGGCCTGGCTCCTAATTACATTTTAGAGTTATTAACCACTTACAGCACAAGCCTATGCACAGCCTGATGTTCTCACGTTGGTTGTTCCTGAGTCCAGGCTGAGAACAAAGGGTAACCGACCGTGCCTTTGCTGTTATGGCAGCTTTTTCGATAAATTGGTGTCTCCATCTAAATAGCTTCTTAAAACACAATTAATCGAAACGCCTTTCCATAAGTAAAATAATAAAATGTAGGTTCTTTCCCCCTTCATTTTTATATTTCTCATTACGCTTTATGTTTTATACATGTCATTGTGTATTTACTCTGTTGCTGATTTTATTGTATTTCAGCGGTTTTATGTGCACCTTGCATTTCTTGAATATTCCTATTATTATTTACTATAATAAATGGAGTAAACGCCATCAATCTGGTAGGCAAAGGAAGCTGCCTTTATTATGACATGCAAAATATCCTTTTATGTCTTATAGGGCCTGCGTACCTGATCTTCCAGTACTGTTGTAATGGAGACCTGTTGAACTACCTTAAGATCAACAGAGACCTCTACCACAAGTCTCTGACAGATGCCTTCAACAAGGACCGTTTCAGCAACCTTTACCACAACCTGCAGCCCGAGAAAAGCTCTGGGTACAAACCTTGGAGGAGGGGGGAGGGGCAGATTGTTATGTCTGAATCTATTCATTAAAGATTTACTCTATAGGATGGGCTAACACACCATCTCTTTCCCTTTTCCTATAGTGAATTCCAGAGACCAGATGGAAATTATGTGCCTATGTACCCTGCTACCACCAGGGGGCAGGAAAGCCTAGCTCTCCTCAACCTGAACTCCACTCCCATGGACAACATGACTGAAGGTAATGTACTCATTTTACAGTTATCCACTTATGACCTTTTTCAAAAATGGTAACATGTTGTGAGCTTGTAGTTCTGCTATTGTTGCTATTTTTGATTGAATGTTCCTTTTTTATGTTCACCCATAATGACATACATAAAATCGGGACAGGCCCACTTATTTTCAATGACTCCCATAACTCTGAGAGTGCACAAATGGAACCAAATTGTGCATTCTCAGAGTTACACACCTGTACAGGTCATTTAAGGCTATAGCTCTTTATGTGTTTCTGGTAATATTATTGTCCGTTCATTTGTATGTCCATGGCAAAAATATAATTTAGACAAAAATGTCCACCACAAGCCAGCATGGCGATGATCCCTGCGTATTGCAGGGCTTATCGACTGTATAGATCAACTGATCCCTGTTTGTATTCAGATCCAGAGAGCTTCATGCTGTATGAGGAGTCAGAAAATCAGCCAGAAGACTTACATGTCCTGACATACAATGATCTACTGAGCTTTGCCTACCAGGTAGCCAAGGGCATGGAGTTCCTCTCCTCTAAGAATGTAAGGACACACACGCACACAAAGTCAAGAGTTTTAACTTTTAAATTGTTTTGGGGGAGTGCTATTTCCACTTTTTTAAATTGTATTTTGTGTTTTTTTTTTAGGATCATATCATGCACAGAGCATGGGTGGTCTGAGATTGCATTTTGCATTTGCTGCCTTATATATTGTTCCCTGTAGGTTGATTCCAAATTTATTTGACCATTTATTCAGGTTTATTTTTCATTCATTCATTTTTATTTGTCGTAAATCAAAAAATGTCAAAACAATGTTATTGTTTGAAAGAGACCATTTTAATCCAAACTATAAAAAATAAAATAAAAACAATCAAAAAGTAAATAACCCTGGTATAACATGAAAGAAGAACAAGAACATGAAATACATTCATATTAAACTGTCATATATATTGTTGTTGTCCCTGTAAGAGAAGTTCAGACAATCACTATGAAAAACAAAACTGGTAGTAAGATTATGGTGTTTCATACTGCAAGTGTATATTGAACCTTTATCAGAATGACAGGGGCCACGACTGACAAACGTAACTGTTCACTGCTCCTGTTAGTGTATCCATCGAGACCTGGCAGCCCGGAACGTTTTGGTGACTAAGGGCAGACTGGTGAAGATTGCCGATTTTGGACTGGCCCGGGACATCGACAATGACTCCAACTACGTTGTGAAAGGAAACGTAAGTGACTTTTTATCTCTCACTTAACATAACCCTTTATGTGCATTTACTTACATTCGTTTACTCACTGTTATTCACATCTTGGGTGCGGTCTGTCATTTCTTATACACAACATGTGCGTGTGAAATGTGCTGTTCTCTAGGTGCGTCTGCCTGTGAAGTGGATGGCTCCAGAGAGTATCTTCCAGGGCATGTACACCATGCAGAGTGACATCTGGGCCTACGGAATACTGCTCTGGGAAATCTTCTCTCTTGGTATAGACGACTCAAGCATTATCCAGGAACAATAGATATAAGCATAGACAAACGTGGATCCAAGTGGATTACAACATACACTTGGAGACATACAGTATAATATATTCATATATTTTCTCTGGACATCAGGTGTCACTCCATATCCTGGTGTAAAGGTGGACAGCAAATTCTACTCCATGATTGAGAGAGGATTTAAGATGGAGTGTCCATACTATGCCAATGAGTCTGTGTAAGTATTATCAGTCCATATGTATCCCATCTGTACCAAATCAATTCTAATGTTGTATTCTATTCTCACAACGTGGCTATCTTATCCATTTTAGAATAGATAAAATGAAGAATAACAGCAAAGTTACATTAAGAGAAACGTGAGGGCATAAGCCAGATCAGTATCTTTACTACTATGTGATAAATAGTAAATACGCATACAAAGTTATCCAATTGAGTACCAGCTCGATGATGCCGCCAGGCGGAAGGTTGCATACCAAGGCCCACAACAAATGCCAGGTGATAGTTCATTTATCACATACCCATAGCCCTGTTTATTCACCAGACAAGAAAAAGATAGCATTTGATCACCACTTTAATTTAATAAATAGATTAACATTACTGTCAACAAGGTCAGGTGCTGCTGGCGGGCTTCGGCACTGTTGATATTTGGTTTTGGTATTCTGTGAACTGTGCAGGTCACAGTTTTCCACTTCTGTTGTTTTGGTCCTTTTGCACCTGATTTAAATCTGGTATCTCCTCAGCTGTGAATTCTACCACATGGTTGACATGTCGAGGTCCATACAGTCCAGTGTGCGCTGGCATTTTAGGTTGCGCTGAATGGGCAGCTAACCGTATCAGCCGAAATATAGATTATCACCCTGGGCATCCTTCGTTGCCCATGGTTATGGACCGAGGAGGGCTGGTGTATCAAGAAATGGTTGTGAATATGATAAAAGCACGTTAGCAGCCTCAAGGGTATTATAGCTCTTCAAATACAGATGCCCAAAGATCTGTCAATGCATGAACTAAATTGTCATTCATTGGCTGCTCCAGGTATGGGATGATGTGCATGTGCTGGGACCTGGAACCTTGCAACCGGCCTCCGTTCTCCAAATTGGTGAGCTTCATGGATGACCAACTAATGGTCATGGAAGAGAAGGTAGGCCTTTTCTACAGATGACTCACCCAAAGCACACAGTCAAATCAGTAATATAGTGTTAGTTTGAATCTTGAGGGTTTCAAAATTGACCCATGAAGATACATTTTTAGTTCAATTAACACTCAGCATTGTGCTGTCTAGCAGAATGAATAGCTGGCTACAGGCAAACAGTACATGAAGACATTTTGGGCAGAATATACCCATGTGATGATGTTGTAACAATTGAAATTAAAACATTAACATTGTCCTTAAATAATACCATTGGTCACAACAGTGGCAGAAATATTTTAATAAATATCCCTCCTCTCTCAGCTCTACCATAACATACCGGACCAGAACTCCAGTGATTCACTTTACCAGAACGCGCCTGCTGTGTTGGACATCTCAGCCTTGACTAAAGAGAAGGACGGTCAGTCACAAAACCAGTACTGTCAGACCTATGCCACTGAAGAAATTAAACCACCAGCCACATCACACTCCACAGCAGCTGATGATGAATGTATGAAACCTACTGGATCAGAGTGAGATTAGAGTCCATGATGGATTTGAGACCCAGGTAATTTGCATGACCGAATGGGGCTCGCCAAATGTAGCTACATTTTCATGGAAACAAGTCTCATCAATCTTATTTGGTTTATTTATATTCATAGAATTTATTTGACATTATATTCATATTAATCTCCACTTGCTCAGTAGAGGCTTTACAATGTGCTTGCTTTTATTTTACACATTTAAAATGTCAGTATTCTCGAGGTATCCTTTGGGGTTGAATGTGCACTGAAATGCAATATTTATATTATATTCATAAAGATTTTTAGCAAGTTTTATTTTTTATTTTTCATCCTGAGCCAATAATTTGATGATAATAATAAAGACCCTAATGTATCCGGTAGGAGACACAAAGAGATTCCTTTGTGTCTCCATACGCTGCTGGTCATCAAATGACCATATATCCATGAATTCAAGTCTCCATGGGGTGAGTAATCGATAGAAAAAATGTCATTTTGGGGGTGAACTATCCCTTTAAGTTTTATCTTATATCACTGCAATAGAACACAGTGATTTAATTTTATCTGTACTAGAACTACATCTATATTCTAAGTGGACTTGTATATTATACAGGATATTTGTCTATATTATTTCACAATTAATCTCCTCTTTCTTTATTTTTCATTTAGTAGGCCTAGCACTTTATAGGAATACAACAATTGAGTTACGAGATTCAATTTCAGTGTTCATGGGTTTTCTGTAATTAAATCAGCACAGCCAACTTCAGGCCAGATTGCAATGTTTATACTTTTTTCTACAAATATATTTCAAATCTAAATGATGTGTACCGATATTTAATAACTTTGAAAGATATGTGATTTATATGAATATGATAATGTTTTTCTTCTGCTTATAATTTCAATAAAGTGTTTCAAATCATCTTGAGTTTTCGTCTTGAAAAAAGAAAAACAATGGATGGATGGTAGATCCGAACATAGAATCATGCATTAGGTTAGAATTATGTAGCCTACATTTCCATTACGTTTTTGTGCACTAGATGACGCCAGAGGCCAAAGTTTGCATTCTGAAAATGTTGCCTATATATTTGCATATATAGGATTTAGCCTACTAGGCTATTTCGTGTTTGTACAGGCCTAAAGGTCACCTTAAAACTTTTAGGTTTACTTTTACAAACATTATGGATAATTAAAACATTGTTTAGAGTGAGGAAAAATATGAACCACGGTCAAACCGCAGCTCATTAGCCAACAGTGCATTCACCCCTTTTTCACCACATTTTAAAGTCCAAAGGTCAGATTGTCCAATTTTCGGAGAGGGTCTCAGCCACGGGCAATATGGACATTCGCACAATAAATGCTCTTTCTTACGAGGATTTTGTGGATTATCTCGGTAATCTAGTGGAGAAATGTCCAATTATAACTGCCGCAGTGTGGTCAAGGCGTCCATTTGCGAATTTGTCAGCCCTAGAGGCAGCTATAAATGAATTCATCGAGGCTCTGCCAGAATCGGGTACGTAAAATAGACGATGGTGTGCTAGAGTAGCCTATTTAATTAATTCCCATATCTAATCTGTGTAGCCAATTAATCATGTGGGTTTAACTGTCATAGTTTTGGGGTCATGTTTTTCAAAGGCCGAGGCGGCATATGTAGGCCTACAGTTCAACCAGCGGTGGAAAAAGTACTCATATTTCTTTACTTAAGTAAAAGTATCAATACTAGAGTAGAAATAGCCTACTACAAGTAAAAGTCCGGAATTCAAAATGTACTTGAGTAAAAGTACAAAGTATTGGTATGAAAATGTAGGCCTACTTAAAGTAGGCTACCAAAACTAAAACGTTTGAAAATAGCAGATCTACAAGCTCACAACATGAACATGTTGCAGTGCAAAAACCAAAAAGCACAGCAAAATGGAAATACCCCAGTAAGAAAAATACTTCAAAATTGTACAGTAGCCTACTTGAATAAATGTAGGCCTACTTTATCCTACTTGGAATTGTAGGAGTTGAGGCATTATATTTTAGTTTGTTTTTTTGTCACAGATACATATTGTGAAAATAGCCGATCTACAAGCTCATAGGCATTGTGAGCTTGTAGATCGGTTATTTTCTTCTTTCTTTTCCCACTTTCTTATATTATTTTACAATTTGGCCAACGTTTCACCAGTTGTTATAGTATAGTTTGTTGATTACCTTTGATGCAGAAGTTTTTTTCTTTACTTTCTTTTTTTTGTGGCATTAAAAGGTCTTAAAAGTTCTTAAATTGTCACTACACTGTCATCTGGGGAGTGGGGACCCCCCAAAATCATATGGGGACCCCCCACAGTTTGAGAACCACTGCTTTACAGTTTACACCACTGATGTTGTGTTTTAAACAAGGCAAAGAGGGAATCCTCCGGTGTCACCCGGACCTGGCGGGCAGAGACCTGCGGAGCGGCACGCTGACCGCAGAGTCCCGCGAGGAGCAGGGTCGGGCCGGAATGGACGCGCTGGAGGCCGCGGAGGCGTCGCGCATGGCCCGCCTCAACGCGGAGTACAAGGAGCGCTTCGGCTTCCCGTTCGTCGTCTGCGCGCGGATGACCGACAAGGCGGGAATCCTCCGGCAGCTGGCCGAACGTGCGGGAAACGAGCGCACGGAGGAGAGGGCGCGCGGGGTTGAAGAGGTGAAGAAGATCTGCCACCTGCGACTCCAGGCCCTCGTGCTCACCGACCCTGTCAATAAATTATGAACTACTTAGTTGGTGGTTTTCAGCCCTTTTCATATCAAGGTCCATTATTGTATTCGGCATTTGAGCCACGGACCACCATTTGATGAGATTTTGCCTCTCAGACCCAAGACTTAGAATATTTTACCCTTGTTGAAGGGTAGAAGACCTCGTTGAAGACCCCTAATACAGGGCTCTTCAACGTTGTTTTAGGCCAAGGACCCCTTAGCTGAGAGAGACATGAAGCAGGGATCCCCCCTCTTAAATTGAGTTGCAGATTAAACGTTTTCATAGCTTCATAGTTTGACATCATTGTCAAGTTGGATTCATGTTAATGTATTTTCAGACATTTAACCACTTTAAACCGTCAATACTTAGTAAACTTGACCTTTCACTCTATTTTTGGCTAAAATTCTCCTCAGAATAAGGATGCTGGGGATCAAATGGTTAATGTAAAAAAAATATTCCTATCACACAAAGATTTGGTGGCCCCCCTGTAGTAACTCCTCTGAGGACCCCCTAGGGCTCACGGACCCCCTGTTGAAGACCCCTGAACTACTACTTTGGGACTAAATTATGAATTTACATTAGGCCCGCCCTGTGTTGCTGATGCACTACCTCCATGAAAAAAAGACTGGTGCTGCTGGTCTCTATCCATTATGCAAAGTGTGTGCGTAATAATCCATGCATCCATTATTATTAATCAATGGGTCTATCTATTAATCAATGGGTTAGGCTATAGCAGTTAGCCTTAACTGTCTCAGCTCAGGTGTACACTGTATAGCCTACATTAATAAACTAAACCTGACTGCATGTTTTCTGTGTTTATAAAGAAAGATGGTGTGCTCTTTAAATCATTCATACCGCCAGTTCGTGTAAGCGACTGACTGAATCCATGTAGGCAGCCTCTGTCTCTTTGTGGCAAAGGTGAGAGGTGGTCCATGCTCACATTGTTCAGATAATGATTATTGTCGTATCATTGTCACTGGGTATGAACATCACATATACAGTAGTGTCCCTTCATTCCGGTGAGTTTGGTTGCCTGACTTGCCTCCAGTCTGAATAATGTTCCTCTTGACCCCTGAGGGTTTATGCGGGCTCCCTGGAGCCAGAGAGAGAGTGGCTGTGCATGGGAGAAAGGGGTGGTGTAGCGTGGGGTCCTCCGCCTCCCGTTGAGGACCCCGCTGTAGCCGTGGAGGTGACCCCACCACCACCACCACCACCACCGCTACCACCACCCGTCACCACCTCGTCTCTCAGGTCCCCAGAGGTGATCGAGGAGTCCTGGTCGGGGTCGCCCCCTCCTCCTCCTCCTCCTCCCCGTGCCCTCCTCCTGTCCTCCTCTTTCTTCCACTTCATGCGTCTGTTCTGGAACCAGATCTTGATGTGCCGCTCCGTGAGGCTGAGGGTCAGTGCCAGCTCCACACGCCGCGGCCTCGAGATGTAGCGGTTGAACAGGAACTCCTTCTCCAGCTCCAGCAGCTGCGCGCGTGTGTAGGCCGTCCGCGTGCGCTTGTTCTCCTCAGCCTCTGCCATCATGTAGGGTCCTGCATGGCAGAAAAAGGCAGTGGTGGAAAGTAACTAAGTATACTCAAGTACTGTACTTAAGTACAATTTTGAGGTACTTTTACTCATGGAGAATTTCCAATTTTCAATACTTCTACTCCACTACATCTCTGAGGAAAATATTGTGCTTTTACCCCCGCTACCTTTATTTGAAAACTTTAGTTACTAGTTACTTTGCAGATTTGTATTTGTTATTACTTAACATACATTAACCTTAAAAGGTAGGGTAAGTGATATTTTTTGATTAAAACAAAAAAGTTTTTGTTAAAAGGTTAAAGCACAATATTCTGATAGTAATCATTGCTATAGCGTTTGTTCAGTCACAGGGGTCTCTCCATCTCTCCAGCTCTTTGATAAATAGAAAATACATTTTTTTTCATAGCAAAATTTCAACCAGCTTAATTTTTTAAAGTGTTCCAGTTCCAATTTTGTCTGCTCATTTCTTTGTGTCATAAGTCCCAATTTCACTTGCTGTTTAATCTGTATCCTGTCTGAGTTCTCTATCCTGATTGGATCAAATTGGTATCCTGACCTGAAAATGCATTTTCTGTTTAATAAAGAGCTGGAGAGACATGGAGACCCCTGTTACTGAACAAAAATTCTATAGCAATGAGTACTATCAGAATATATTTAACACTTACTTTAACCAAAGAAAATCACTTACCCTACCTTTAAGTTCTAAATATATTTCAGCTATTTGAACATAGCAGATCTACAAGCTCTGGAGTATTTGTGGTATTGATGCTTTTACTTCAGTTAAAACTTGTTGTACTTTTTAAACCACTGGAAAAAGGAGACTTTTAACATGTATTTCTATGAGCATTTTAGATCAACAGTTTATTTAAAAAAAAACAGCAAAAGCGCTCGGAGTACTATAATGGCCCACCGCCCACATATAAATAATAATTATACATTTTGGTGATAGTTTCTAAATCTGAAATTACTCTCCTAAATAATGAGTAAGTTGAATAGGCCTATTTAATTTCAGTTAAATATGTCTAAATAAAACTAAAAGCAATTTTAATTATTACATTATTCTTATAATATTTAATATGCCAAATAATGCAGCGTGTTCATTGCCAATGCAGCTACAACTGGGAATATTTCAAGCCTATACAAAAACATACCCTTGATTCACTTTGAGGCAAATGAAACTATAACAGATTCATGGCGAATTAAACTATAACAGTAGTCGTTTTTCCTTTTCAAAATCCAGTTCAACCTTTCAAGATCAGGTTTAGTCACAGCTCACATGCATGCATTAATTTGGCATAATTTGAATAGGCCATGCCGTCTAATTTGAATATAGCGCATTTTACGCATGCACTTTATGTGGCTTTTCTATGTCTCTGATACGAAAGTCATGGAACTGACTAATGTTGACTAATAACTGATTCTATTTTTTTGTAGCCTATAGAGAATTCCAGGAGTTTCAACCAAAAATATAGGAATTTCATTGGTTTGAATAGCCTACTTCATATATTCGAAGTTTGCCTGTAAATGTAGGCTAATTAATTATAGCCTGATTACTGATTTTACTCAAAACTGACCAAATGACAGAAAAGACCTGGCTTAACTTCGTATAGACCCTATTGCTGCCTTAAATTGGCTAAATAATGTAAATTTAAGGCTATGAGGCATTGCTTGGCTAAGGTGAACTTTTCACTTAATCATAAACGGTTTAATATGCAGTCAACCCCCATTAAATATAAACTAAAGAAGTTGCAAGAAATAGCCTATCATGCTTGACATGACTCGAAATGCGCAACAACGCATGTGCATAATCGAATAGAATGATGTTGTTTAGAGGTCTTTGGCTGTGACTGATCATACCCAATGGGTTGTTTAATTTCTATTAATATGGCATCTATTTAAAAGGTTATTCAAATATGTTTTACATCAACCCAGAGATTAGCCTGGACCGTATGGACTTGCGGTTACCATGGCCTGTGGGAGTCTTTGTAATATAAAACAGGCTAAACAGCACATATATAGCCTATATATATACATAGGCATATATAGAACAATGAGGGTTGAAGAAAGTAAGCATTGACCTTCCCGGCCCTAGAATGACTGACAATGTAAACTGAAACACCCAGGATAATATTGTTCGGAACATGATGTCATGTAGGCCTCAGAACGAGTCAATTCAAACAAAACAAGAAAACAACAATGTCTAAATAACACACTAAAACATATATATATATATATATATATATATATATATATATATATATATATATATATATATATATATATATATATATATATATATATATATATATATAGGGCAGGCTAGCAATCAGGATTTGTGGTCAGGATTTGTGGTCAAATCAAACCTCCTAGCATGTTAGTATAGGCACTGTTTTAACTGTGTGAACTTAAACGATTAAGGAAACAAACAAGACTGCTGTAAACAGCTGATGTTCTTAATCCACGAGATAAATTACCTGCCCATTGCCCCTTCCAGGCGTGTGCGTGAGACTTGGTCGTTTTCATCCAGGGGAAAGGGAGGTGATACCTGTTCCTATCGGCACACAGAGTCAGCTCCCCCGGGTCTCCGTAACCTCCTCCAGCGGGCGGAAGCTGCTGCTGGGCCCCAGCCTGTGGCTGTTGGAGGTGAGACACTGGGCCGGGGTCTTCTCGCATGGGAGGCATGCTGTATGAGGTAATGTCAGGGAGGCCAGCCTGCTCCAAGCCCCCCATGGACGCTGTGCTGTAGACCGAGTGGACTTGTCTGCTCATGTAAAGGCAGGGCGGCGGGCTGTGGCTGTAGTCGTCCACCTGTTTTTATTTTTATTTGTTTATTTATTCAGCTTTCAGCATGATCACAGATGTTTAAAAAGACAGGTGCTATTAAAGGAGTAGTTCACCCAAAGAAATACAAATTTTCTATCAATTATACACCCCATGAAGCCTTGAATTCATGGAGATTCTTTAGTTTTTGTCGCTTTCCTGAGCCAACAATTTCATGGCCGTTGGAGTCTCCGGTAGGACTCCATTGAGTCTCCTATTGCCCGATGACCCAATCATCACATTATTGGCTCAGGAATGGCTCAAAAACTATGAATTCAAGGCTTCATGGGGTGTGTGGGTCTAATTGATAGAAAATAAGTAATTTGTTGGGTGAACTACTCCTTTTTAAAAACACTGAATTATTTTGCTGATTACAATATAAAACTTCAAATGAAAACAAATGCAATTGCCTTTCTCTCCAATAACCTACCTGTGATCTCTGGTAGGCACAGGAGTCTTTAAACACCTGCGAGGGGTAATAAAGCTCTTCTCGGTTCATGATGGCTGCCGGGGGCCGAGGCTCTGGAGCGGTATGCGCACACATGTACCTGGCTGTGCCCTCCCTACGGACTGAACCTACGTGCTCTACCTGTGCTGCTGCTCTCCGTCTGGCGCCACTATAGACCCCACAACTTCTGCAGGTGTGTCACACTCACCATGTGACCCTGCTGTGGCTAAAGCCATTGGTTTCATTGTTGTTTACTTAAGAACTACAGCGCCTGTCCCACGTAGGATGTTCGCCCTGGGTAAGCAGCGTCTCGGTTTTACAGTAATCGAACGGAATTGGCCGTCCGTGCGCGAATCAATGCCCTCAGCAAATAGCCCAGGCCCTCATAGGCCCTGCTGTTTGCGCCGCAATGCATTGCCCGGCTCGGTAAACGGAAGACTCGCCCCAAAACACGCTCGCCCCCATTTCCTTTCGTGGACCAGCGGTTCTTGTATTCTTGTAGGTATTTGTTTTACTGAGGATGAGGTTAGAAATAAGTTTAGGGTTAGGCATAGTTTTACTGAGGTTAAGTTTACGAAGGTGGTTAGGTTTAGGGATAGTTTTACTGAGGTTACGTTTAGGAATAACGAATAAGGTGAGGTTTAGGCATAGTTTTACTGAGGTTACGTTTAGCAATAAGGTTAGGTTAGGGCACCGTTTTACTAAGGTTACGTTTAGGAATAAGGTTAGGAAATATGAGGTTACGTTATGGAATACCAGGTGGTGAATACCGCCGGATTTGCCCCGGCCGGGGCGACCGTGTTTTGGGGCGAGCGTTTTGGTATTCCCTGGCACCTGCGCTCGCCACAATGGGTGCTCAAATCTGCGGGAAACAACATATGAGCAGATTGTGGCCTAGATTTATACGCAAAAATAAATAAATTCGCCTTCATAAGTTTGTCATCAACGTATAGCAATGGACAATGTATGGCCTATGTAGGTAGGCTATATCTTCTGTCAACATATGTGGCAATACAGGATATGGGGAAATCGATATCCTATATGGGCAAAAGCATTCGCTGACCTCCGAGATAAGAGACCTGGGTCCTGGGATGGAGACAGTTGTCTAGGAAACTGGGGGATCATTTCTCAAACGTCACCACCGTGCCGTGCCTTCTTTACAAGCTTTTTTTCCAATTGGACCAGCCAAACTTTTAAAATGTACCCATTATAGCTCCGTAAATGCGTCATTTAACACAATTTAACAAAACTAGGCTAGGCCTACACGCCGGTCTTCGCATGCAGAAGAGTCCCTGGACATAACCAACATGGAACCCACTCTGCTCTGTCTCCATGTGCACTCTCGCCATGTTTGCTGGCCATTACGCAGACATGCTTTCGCCCCATTAAACAGCACTTCTCTTGGCAAACCAATTATGTTGGAGTGAGGAACAGAACTCAGTTAGGGACGTGTCTTCACAGCCCTTGAGCCCGGCACCAGCTCATTTTACGCAACAATTTTAAGACATTAGCGCATTTTCCACATTTTATTCATTTATGTGCAATACTGACTAAAAGGTGCATGTGCTTTGACCAAAGTAGGCCCATCACCAACAGACTATTTGCACAGAGGTCTTAAAAAAACAGTTATGGCACATTGTATACAGCAGTGGTTAACCTTTTCAGGCCGTGACCCCCCAAAATAATCATAATATGTGAACTGGGGACCCCCCACCATGATAAGCACTTGTACAGTATTTAGTTTGACTCGGTTCCACAGATAAATATTGTTTCAAATATTGTGGTTTTGCCTCTTGTATTATTTGACAATTTGGCCAATGTTTTATAGTTTTTATAGTATTGTTGATTACTTTTAATGCAGTAATGGTCTTTTTCCTTTCTTTCCCTTTGAGGCATTAAAAAGGTCTTTAAAGTCCTTAAATTGTCATTTCAATGTCATCTGGGGACCCCCCAAATCATGTGGGTACCAGCTAATTTTACGTGACAATTTTATGACATTCCCTCATTTTCCTAATGTTATTCATTTATTTATGTGTAATGCTGACCAAAAGCTGTGCTTTTGCTTTGACCGAAATATAGGCCAGACTATTTGCACTGAGGTCTTCAAAAAACTGTTATAGCGCATTGTACAGTATCTTAATGGGGCAATAAGCGCCGCAATAAAGTTCAAGTAAACCAATTCTATACAAATTACACTATGCAATGTGACTTAATGGTGTTTGAAAGTGGAAAGAAACGGTTAACCGAAGCTATTCCCACTACAGTGGAGATTCACCACGGGATTTATGAAGCGTTATGTGCGTAAAAACGCAATTTGGCCAACTTTCCACCCGTACATAATGACTTAAGTGACACTTTTACGCAATAATATCTATGCCAATGCGTAATCATACAATACTGACCAAACACACCGGCAAGGTTTCAAAACGGCTCTTGCTAAAGTGGTATAAGCTTAACTGCGTGGATAAAGGACAATGGACCCAACAACAGGTAAACAGCAGATGGAACTGCCTTGATACTTAGGACGCTTGAGCAAGTTAATGTCCGGCTGTTGCATTGGAAGCAGTGGTGGAAAAAATACTCACATTTTTTACTTAAGTAAAAGTATCAATACTGCAATGTAGAAATACTCTGTTACAAGTAAAAGTCCAGAATTCAGAATTGACTTGAGTAAAGGTATACACCTATTGGTATAAAAATGTACTTTAAGTACCAAAAGTAGAAAGTACTCATTGTGCAGAATGTCCCATTTCACCCAACCTTTCAAATGTATACAATGAATAAAAATCTATTGAAAATAGCAGATCTACAAGCTCGAATTGTGAGATTGTAGCTCAGCTATTTTCAAATGGCCGAAATGTATACAGGGCTGAAGTGGGTAATGTATGATTTGTAATAATAATCAAAATCTACAAAGTAACTAAAGTTTTCAAATAATTGTAGTGGAGTAAAAGTAAAATATTTGCCTCTGAGATGTAGTGGAGTAGAAGTTAATGTACTGAAAACTGGAAATACTCCAGTAAAGTCGAAACACCTCAAAATTGTCTACAGTACTTGAGTAAATGTACTTAGTTACTTTCCACCACTGATTGGAAGTCCCCTTGATCAACAACACACACTAAACCAAGCTGAGCTGCACCAACCCTGGCGTCCCTATTTTTGGCAAATTTTCTAAAATGTCCAAAATCTTCCAATTTAAAAAAAATATGCTAAAATTGCGGATGTACAAGCTCACAAGACATCTCTTGTGAAACGTTGTGAGCTTGTTTTGTATATGGCGAAGTATCTATAAGACTGACAGTAAAGTCTTGAGTGATGAAGTAAGAAGCCTGTCCCGGGCTACTGAATTACAAATATCCTAAATCTGTTCGTGCAACACACAATCTCCAAATAGATTCTTTCACAATTAAAGTTTTGGCAGACAAGAGTGTGCAACATGTGAATGTCATGAACTCTATAGTCAACCATGCACCAACAATGGTCAAGTAAGTAAGTACAGTGCCAAGAAAATGTATAGGATAGGAGGTAGACGGAGAAAAAAAAATAACAATGTCTAAATAACATACTAAAACATATAGGCTACTTAGCGATCAGGATTTGGGGCCATGCAGACTGCATACATATCAAAATGATATAAGTAAACAAGTAACTAACGATTATTTAACAATACTATTCTAAATTTGCATTATTGTTACTATTAAAATGTGTTATTACATTGTTACAAGCTAATCACTAGTTCTATGCAGAGGCCCAGTGGGCCTGTATTGTAAGAGCTGTCAAGAAGGAGGAGTGCCACGGAAACAGGACTATATTTTCTTTCTTTCACAAACAAAGATATTTCAGGTAGGCGGTATACATGTCAAAAGGTTTGGGACACGATAAAATGTGCTTGCACAGTGGCGACAGCATGGCTTATGTAAACATTACCAGCAGCTAGTAATGACAGAAGAATGCTAATGACATTATAATTGGAATCAAACCACCACTAGGTGAAAAAATGCAGCATTAATCACTCAGTGTGGGAGAGAACAATGTTGGATGTTATGGTTCACACAAGAGCCCAACTAAAACCAATACTGGTCTGAGGCCGACTGTACAGAGTCATAACAATGAACATTTAAACAAAATAATTCACAAGGCCAATTTAAACCCGGTGTAGTTGCAAGCTGAAATTAATTACATGAAAGAGTGATATTTTTTGGTAAAACAAGAGTTTATTTTAGCTATGGCTACTAAGAACAGGTAAATGACTGACTGGAGAGATCCTAACTTGAAACATCTGCTAACGGTTTATATGGATGTGATTTCAAAACCAAATTGATGATTTTATTTCTCAAATTCAAAAGCAACTGTAGCAAAGTCCAAGGGCAAGCCAACAGGAATGCAATAATTCTAAGAGAAAAAGCTATTTCTCCATAATATCTTAACAGTCTTAGCCTGACTAAAGCCCCTGAATTGCTAGCCACGGCCATACAAAAATAGATAGAAAAAAATCTTTGCTGCAATTCAAGGGGTATTCAAGAGTTGAATAAGTGAAACTAAATAGAAATGGAGGCTGAGAGCCAGGCTATAACAGTCTAGTATAGTAAAAACAAAAGATAATTTAACTCAAACAAATACAAAACACTCAAGTCAAACCTTTAACACAAACCCTGTCCTTTATCCCTTCTCCCTGTGAGCCAGCCTTTGTAATAAAACAAGTTAAACAACCAAGAAGTATATTGAACAAGGACAGGTCACACAGAACACGTTCTAGGCACTGGGAGTTTGATGAAATGCATTGAAGACACTGAGGACCGGGTGGACATGTGTATGAATCTCCTTGTTCAATATTCTCCTTGAAAGCAACCAGGAAGTCATTTCTAGTTCATTCTGCATGTCCCCGAAAGGTGAGCGTGAACGGTTCCTATTGCATCACTGGAAAGGTGACCTAATCCATTGTCCTGTGGATGGGGAGCAGGTGGAAGAAGAGGCATGAGCATGTTGATAGTGACCACATTGACCATATTCACACTGCAGCCATTTTGGTTTACTTCTTCACACTGAGGGACCCTCCCCAATATGAAGTAAGAGCATAATGTGTGAATATGGATAATTCCTAGGAGAGGGATTGGTTTAGGGAGGAGGTGTGTCCCTCACGTGGAGAGTGGTCTTTAGATGGGAATCTTGAACTTTTTTCTCTCTTATGGTCACCCTTTCTGTGTCTCTGGTCTCTGGAGCCTCTGTCTTTGTGGCAATCCCTCGCATCCATGTCCCTATCTGCTCTCTTATCGTTTTGGTTGTTGCTGTGACATTTATGGCCTCCTCTGTGGTCTCCATTCATCTTGTGATCTCTGGGAGGTGTTCTGCTGCGGCTGCGGTGGCGGGAACAGGACTCACTTCCTGCTGGACGCCCTCTTGTGGTGGAATTTTCACCTGTGTTGCCATGGTGCAGGCCAGTGGAGCGGAGAGTGTTGAGCAAAAAGCGTTTATTGGTGCTACGAAGAGGACACTTCATCCTGGCAGACAACAGCAAATAACAACCTTTCAGTTACGTGACAGCATCACATATTAAGTCTCTGCGACATACTAGCGTCATGTCCAGGGGATGTACATGTCTTGCACATCAAGCTGCCTCATGCTATGGAAACAGGAGATAGGCTCCTGAGCTCCATGGCTCGGGAACCTACTTACTTACTTTACTTACTAACTGACATATCACAATAGGGCTGGGCGATGACTTCAAATCAATATCTAGATTATTTCAAACGGTTGCCTTGATTACGAATAATGAATTATTATAAAAGAAAAGTGAAAATAGCAGATCTATTTATACATTTCTTTCCCATTGACAGACCGATTTGCCTGCCATGATAATATGATTTTCTGAAGGTCATCCATAGATGTCTGCCCTGTTTGTTTATTTATTTATTGTCATGGTTGATGTTAATGTATTATAATGTTTTGTGTCTCTTTTGTGTCATCTCTTCTGTAGGGAAGTGAGGGTGGGAAAGTGGGAGGGGAGGAAGTGGCACACATTTATCCTTCATGTATGATTACTTGCTATTTGAAAATCTTTTAAAAAAAACAATGGATTAAAAAAATAAAATGGCAGATCAACAAGCTCACAACGCATTGTGAGCTTGCAGATTGCCTATTTTTGCTATTTAAAGTATAATACAAGGGTTAATCAGACATGTGGTTACAAGTGGTTAATCAAACTAATTGATTTAGTCGGGGGAAGAAATCTATTAATTATTATAATTATAATTCAAATTATAATTTTTATGTGTTGAGTTGTTGATATTTATAAGAAATGAAAAAAAAATTAAATGCTGCTTCTCGGTTATTCAATTATCCTACATGAGCAGATTAAGTCAGTTATTGGTTCTAAATGTCGGTTTCAAAATATTTCTGTCCAGCCGCTGCAAATGTACTATTTTGCATATTGCATACCTTTATTATTTACTAGCAGCTGGTCCAATGGAAAAGTTAGTCAGGTTGATAACCATCCAGCCACACTCACCATCCTGTAGGGCCCATGGTCTCAGCTCTCACCCTGGCTCTGTTAGTCTCCCTCAAGAGCTCTTCTACTGCACGCCTAGGTACAGGAAAAAGGAAAAGAAAGGGGAAAAAAAACAGGTGATCAAAAACACTGCAGAAAATGTAGCAGAGAAAGAGAAATTGTGTGTGTGTAGGCTCTATGTGTGAGAAACAGAGGATAGCGATGCAACAAAGAGCAAAGGAAGAGAGCCAAGGAGAGGATAATTTAATTAAGTGAGAGAAACCAGAGTGAGACAGACAGCAGTGGGAGAGGAGGAGAAGGGAGGGTGAATCATTAGTGTGTGTGTGTGTGTGTGTGTGTGTGTGTGTGTGTGTGTGTGTGTGTGTGTGTGTGTGTGTGTGTGTGTGTGTGTGTGTGTGTGTGTGTGTGTGTGTGTGTGTGTGTGTGTGTGTGCGTGCCACGTCCTGGTTTGACCTGTGCTGCTGATACAGCACAGCGTTTTAGTCGACCTTTGTCCACATAAACATAAAGCAAAGAACTGTGCTGGTGTGTAGTGGAGGTGGTAATGGTATTACTACTTAATTACTTCAAAAACACTGCAACTTCAACCATAAGCATGTTATCACTCAACTCATACTTAGTTACAGTGGTGTAAAGTAATTAAGTACATTTATTCGAGCACTGTACTTAAAGTACAATTTTTAGGTATTTTTAAGGCCTGAGTATACTTAGAAAACACATCCGTTAAAATGAGGACATTCTCCCTCCCATCACTAGCCGGTTCAAGCACTGTAAAGTCAATTGCCTAAGGTAAAACTATTAATTCTCATTCATGAGCATACTCATTTTAACGGATGTGTTTCCTAAAGTATACTTAGGCCATCCCCTCAAAAGGATCAGCGGGCCAGCACTGCTGCTACCTCGAAAAGACCTAGAGCTCCTCTGTCTGATTCTGAGGACAATGTCCTCTTGCCATCAGTAATGCATGATGGCCAGAAGTGCCGGCGCTTGGAGAGCACTGGCCAGGAGAACCGCAGTCCTACACCTTCATCCTCTCATCCTTTCCTGGATGTAAAGCCAGACACACCAGCCATCACCTCAATCATGTCCCGACTACAGCAGCTCTCACAGACACGGCCAGGAGGACCTGTTCTGGCTGACTCTGATCCAGGGGCTGGTGGTAGCCCATCAGTCTTTCCCCAGGGGGGATACAGATCCTGCCTGGTCAACATTTTGCAGCAGAGTCCCTACAAGGCTGTTTACAATGTTTACAATGCTTACAGAAGTTAAGACTTGTTAGAGCATTTTCAGCCGATTGATTTCTAGTATCTACACGTACCATGTCTCTTGAAATGTGATATATAACCATATGCCATTATGAACTACTACAAGTCGCTCTGTTTCAGCTGGAAGTGAAATCTAGTGAATGAGGCAGCCTAGAGGGCGGAGCCAAAGAGTACACCGTCCCTATGTCACTGATCACATGACCCAACAATCAATTCTGCATTTCTAGGCAACATAAGGGGGGGGGGGGGGGGGGGGGGTCTTTGTTCTTATTTCCACACAACAGCTCTAAGGTGTATTAATGACATAGTTCAATGTTGAAAATGAGTGGTATTCCACTTTAAGGAGAACTCCTTCTATGGACCTGAGCCAACCTGCTACTATGGTCCATTGAACATAGTAACATAGCACCATCAGCTCCCAGCTGTTGCCAAACCCTACATAAACAAATACATCTCCCATTACTTTAATACTATATACAGCAGTATTAAGCAAGTTAAAATGCACAACTACAAAATGCAAACAGATTTGCTTGTAAGCAAATCTGTTTGCCTACAAGCAGTTCCTCCCCAGGACAGCAGGTGCATCCAACACTCAATTACCGCACCGCTCAGCTACCTACCCAGTACTTTTACACTAATCATTTGGCATAGGCTGCACATTCTGCATAATGAGTACTTTCTACTTTTGGTACTTTAATTACATTTTAATAAAAAATACTTTACTACGTTTCTCAAGGATATTTTGAATACGGGACTTCTACAAACAGAGTATTTCTACATTGCAGTTTGAGTACGTTTTCTACCACTAGACAAAGACAAGACTAATTCAAGCAGATTCTCCCCCCAAAATAGCATTCCTTCAAATAGATGGTGAAGGGGATTAATGAGAAGGGGGTGATACACAGACTCAACAAGCCAGCATGCCACAACCCACAACAATTAATTACAAGCTAAAATAGCTATGGTAACATTACATACTTCTCCAATTCACTATCGTCTGCCATGATCGCGGAGTGATGATGGAATTAATAGACCTAAACAACACAAGTTTAATTCTCGTAAGTTAACGTGACATCTTTGTTTACATCTCCACGGGGACTTTCAAGAAAAGGACCCCGTGTAATTGTGTAACCTTAGCAATGCCTGTGAGTTATTGTGTGGTGTGTTGAAAACCTGCTTTTGAAAGAGAAGAAAAAAACGTTGGATTTCAATACATTTTGTTTGTTTGATTCCCCTTCTTCTTTTTGTTTAGAAATAAAAAATCAATACTCTCTGTCCCAAGTGATTTTTTCAATCAGGCAGTTTAGGAAACACCCATGTCTTGTCTTTGGATAGCCCCGTTTGGAACCTCTCCCTCCGCTCTTAGGTGAGGTTCCACAGCGTAGGCTGCCGGCAGAGTGCGACACTGGTGAATGGTAGCCAGTATTATTGATTCTTACCTTTTTCCGCACATTGGATCAAAAAAGTAAAGGTATTACCCCCTGCTCTCAGATGTTTTACTTTTTAGCGGTCAAGAACATTTAAACGACTGGTTGAAACAAGCGTTTAAATCGCTTTTTTAGTCAGCTTGCCATATTTTCCCAATGCAACCTTAACGGGAGCAGTAGGCTACTCCGCATGCGAACGGGGGGGTTGACTGGTCTCACTCTCAGGCTGACTAAAAAAGCGATTTAAACGCTTGTTTCAATCCGTCAGTTAGATTTTCTTGACCGCTACATTTTTACACATCTTAAAGTAGGGGGGGGGGTGACCTTTACGTTTTGGATACGATGTGCGGAAAAGGGTAAGAATCAACAACATTGACATTGTTCACCGGTGTCGCACTCTGCCAATACCCTACGCTGTAGAACCTCATCTCTCGGAGGGAGACAGAGGTTCCGATTGGAGCTGGTCTTTGGACTGACAGAGCCTGACCACGCCCATCTTGTTTTGACGGACAGTGGTGGGCGGGACTCCACCAACGAAAGGCTCGGGGGCGTTTTCGTGCGGTTGCGGAACGCTTCGTTGCGGGTGAATGTGTGATTGAGGTCCCGTTAGCTTTAATTGTCCCCTCTCTGGGGGCCGGATGAGTGCACGGCACCAAGGAGAAGCCCAAATAGGTAATATTATATTGCATGTGTTCTGTTTGCACGTCATCACTGATCAGTGACAGACACCATGTCTAGCTTTTGAATGGAAATGGCTATTATTGTCGCTTCATCTGTCCCCCATACCACCACCGCTCCTGGAGGGTGGGATATCATGGAATCAGGCAGATGGTTTAGCAAATATTTTTTTTAAATGCTTTTTGTCTAATGATGATCAAACATGTTCAATATGTTTGATCATCATTTTGTAGAACGTGGGACTTTGCCGTTGGTGCATAGCTATTAAGACAAACTGGGGTGAACAAAATATTGCAATTATATTTACAAAGCTTGTGATATTGATTGTGTTTCTGACTTGTTTTGAAAAATCAGCCTATTTGTAACACAGACCTGGTGAAGAAGGCCTATTCATCCAAGTAGCCTTTGTGTACAATTGCTTAAAAAAGGAGACAGCAAGAGGTCAATACAAATGTAGGCTAAGACAGCAGCACATCAGCACCTCAGAAGCTGAATCTATGGTTTAGCACTGTTTTTGTTTCACTAGAAAACTGTCAGTCTTACACGCATCATTTTTCATTTATTTTATATTGTTAGGGCTGGTGTCATGTGTAAACAACTGATCTAGCACAACGAAAGCTGCAGGGACCAGTCCATATCTGTAATTTCTCAATAGCAAGGGGAGCAATAATAAGGAAATAAATGCAATGACATAAGTCTGTGGCCATGCACACAGTCTCTTCTGGGATTAAAAGAAAGACGTTATGTCCTGGCCCGGGAGCTATTAAATATTTACTCGTCTTAAAATGGTGTGTGTACAGGAATCTGTTGCTACTAGAGTCCAAAAAGGTTTTAAAATAGATTTAAGCGCGTACTGTATGTGGCAAACTAAATTGCAGGTACAGTGAAGACATGAAGATTTAGCCTCTTTGATTTCTGGCATGCACAAGGTTTTGTACCCAAAAGGCATCATATGTGACTCTGACAGAGTCATATACAAGAAGCCTTTTGGACACATACAGAGTCACAGTATGTGCATAGAGTCACTCTGTATGTGCAGATGCTGTAAGAATGTATGTTGTCTTGCTCGTGTATATGCATCTGTGCATGCAACAGCCCGTGTGTGTGTGTGTGTGTGTGTGTGTGTGTGTGTGTGTGTGTGTGTGTGTGTGTGTGTGTGTGTGTGTGTGTGTGTGTGTGTGTGTGTGTGTGTGTGTGTGTGTGTGTGTGTGTGTGTGTGTGTGTGTGTGTGCGCATGTTGTGGTGATGTCAGAGCTTTGTTACAGGAACAGAGAAGCCTTGTATCCTCATGATTAATTCATGTCCAGCTGCGGGATAGAGACAGAAGCAGCCAGTCACACGGAGACAGGAGCACGCACTTTAAGGAGACTCAAATAAGTACTACCGGTCCGGTAGTCGAGGAGACAGAGAGAAGTTGTTAGTGAAATCATGGGTAGTCGCAGAGGCATGGACTTTTCAAGGCACATTTCAAAGGAAGGGCTTAGGGGCGAAGGGGTTAAACACAAAATACAATAAATAAAACCAGGGCTTGTGGTGCTGTCTGCTCTCTGACAAGCTTTCAGCCTGTAAGGCAGCGGTTCCCAGCCTTTCCTGGATCAGGGCCTGCTTGAAAATCTCCAAAGCATTTCCTGGCCCACCCATCTAACCACTTAACACGGCAGCCGATTAATGATGAACCGATCGATTGTGTTCCGGCTTGGATCAGTGGGACCAACATAGTAGCCTATACTTTGAGTTCCTATATATCAGTATCACAAAGAAAACACATCTGTTCAAAGTTTTAAAGAAAAAATACCATGACATTTTTTATACATTTTTTAAATATTAATGTTATATTAAAATCTTAGTGTTTTGCCAATTATTTGGGGGCCACATGCAATAGCCCACACGGCCCACAACCGTGCCCCGGCCCACAGGTTGGGAATCACTGCTCTAAGAGAGAGAGAGAGAGAGAGAGGAGCGGAGTGACCTGCTGAGGGAAGTGCATCTGTTGTGTGGCTCCGCTGCATCCTTCAGCGGCTACACTCTGAATGTCAAGCCCCGCTGCACAGGCTCCAGGTCGTCATGGAGACAAGAGCAGACCCTCCATCCATGGAACAGAGGCAGGTAGTCACTGTGGCTTGGCTGGCCTGCTTCTGTGCTTAAGCACTCCCCCTACTGTCCGCTGATTGCTATTTATTATCCCCAGAGGGACGTGGCTATAGTAGGAGGCGGGTGCAGGTTTAAATGGCTTTGCACGTGAAAACACAGTGGAAGTGACCAGTCTGTAGCGTTAATCATATGTATTAGCTCTCAGGATCTGGGTGCCGTGCCTGAGGGATCAAGGCAAGGCAAGGAGGTTTTATTTGTATAGCACATTTCAACAACAAGGCAATTCAATGTGCTTTACACAGAACACCAAGCAAAGGAAACACAATTATACAATGACATTAGGATGCATAAAGCAAAAGAAGTAAAAAAAAATAACATACAGTTACAGTGCAGAAGAGAAAGAAATAGAAAAAAGAAAAGTAACTCAATCAAATCAACTCAAACAGAAAGCTCTTTAGTTGTGTTTTAAAAGAAATAAGAGTGGCAGCAGACCTGCAGTTTTCTGGGAATTTGTTCCAGATGTGTGGTGCATAAAAACTAAATGCTGCTTCCTCTTGTTTATTTTTGGTTTTAGGGACAGAAAGCAGACCTTTCCCAGATGACCTGAGAGATCTGGATGGTTCATGATATCGCACAAGATCAGAAATTATAGATCAGTGAGCTACGTTTCAGTGAGCTACAGTCTGAGCTAAGATCAGTGAGCTATGTAGCAGTGAGGTCTCCATTAGGAATGGTTGCCAGCCCTGTCTCCTTGTGTTCAGAGTGCATAAACATGACAATGCCATGTAACAGTTACAGAGAATGTGTCAAACCAGAGGATAGCTTGCCGTGGAGTGTATTTAGACAATTACTGCTTTCATGGTGGCTGTAGCTGCCTTAATCTTTCCCCATCTCTAATGTTTCGTTCTTTTATCCCTAGCTCCTTTGTGTAATTCCATCCATCCTCCCGTGAATCTCTTATACTCCCCTTTCCTCTCTGTGTCTCACACTGTCATCTTTCTCTTTTTGTACCCCAGTCTCCACTCTACCTCTCCCTGTCACAAGCCTAATTCATACTGTGTCTTTTGCTGAAAATTGTTAGCTTGAAAATCAATTATTTTGGGCAAGTGCCACAATGTCATGTGCTGAAGTATGAATTAGGCTTTTTTCTTTCCCTTGCTTTTCCAATTCCACTTCCTCTGATCTGCATCCCCCCTTTAACTCAATCCCAGATAATTCCCTCTCTGTGGAATTGGAAGATTGCAGCAGTTGAGAGCAAAAGGGAGATTATTCTGCCAGATTAGTGGGCAGGAGCAGCAATGCTTAATCTCAACAAACTCACTCTTTATATCACATGGGCGCACATACATGCGCGCGCACACACACACACACACACACACACACACACACACACACACACACACACACACACACACACACACACACACACACACACACACACCATGCCCGATGCACTCATTCATACAGACATGTCAACGCACATGCACACAGCATTCACCCCATAAATTAACAGACAAGCACATAAGTAGACCCATGTTTTTTTTATACAGCTGTTTAACCCTCTGTCTTCGACCTGTGACCCCACAGGGTGATGTGCCATCCACCACTGGGGGGCAGATGTCCTCTCTATAACCCGCTCTTCCTCTGAAGCTTATGGGATAGAAGCACGTTCCCTCCCCAGCCCCGCCACAACCACAGCCCCCGCTGGAGTCATTTGTGCCAAACGCCTATCTTGGTCGGAGGATCAGCGATGGGCAGTCCAGGCTGCGAGGTGGGACCTGCCGGGCCAGTGGAGCCGCCCGCGTTGGAGGCGCTGTGTCCTGAGTGTGGGCAGATCCACCGGACCTGGGAGAACCACCTCTATAACTACCGCCTGGAAGTGGACGACGACCTGGTGTGCCACATATGCCTACAGCCTCTGGTCCAGCCGCTGGACACGCCATGCGGCCACACCTTCTGCGCCCGCTGCCTCCGTAGCTTCTTGAAGGAGAGGGACTTCTGCCCGCTGGACAGGACTCGCCTCCAGCTGCAGGCGTGTCGCAGGTCCAGCATCCTGGTCCACAAGCTGCTGGATAAACTCTCTGTGTCTTGCCCCTTAAGCCTGGCCTGCTCCCTCAACATGCCCCGCTGCGACCTGGAGGCACACCTCAAACACAGGTATATACAAAGTATCTTACACGTAGACGTGATTTCATGGATGGTAAACGACTCTGGAGGGGGACTGGGTGTCTGGGAATCGTAAAGTTCTTGGTTTGATTACTGCTCCTCCTTACATCATGCCGAAGTGTCCTTGAGCAAGACACTGAACCCCATAAGAGCAGGCTGGCGTTACATAGGCTGGCATACATTGGAAGTCGCTATATAAATGCAGGCTGTTTGCAATTTAAATTCACCAACAGGCAGGGCAGTATATTTTATACTTTTATACTATTTAATAACTTTTCACTCTTCAAGCAGCTCTGGTCTGAAAACAGCATGCTAAATGTCATTCAGGTAAACAATAAAGATAGCAGATGAATTTGATGAAACGTACTGCTGTATGTCATTGTTGTGGGCACATGCTTTTCATATAGTTATACACATAGTACCAATACACATAGTTAGATCATGTAAAAAAAAAAAAATCATGTCACATCGCATTCTGGATTCACTTCATCATTCCATAAAATCAGTGCATGGCGGAGAAGAGGCGGTGCACTTGAAATGCGTACTCATGATTGGCCCTCTCATGGTGGGAACCTAGGGAGAGTCGCTCCATACTACAGATCTCAGTCCAATAGGGATGGACTGAGTCGCCTTCATCTTAAGGGTGACTCTGTCCATCCACATTGTTTGGCTTGTGACCCATTTGGACCGGTGCTGTGAGACCCTGAGGGGATTATTGGTGTGTGTGGATCATGTGACAGGGGGATTAGTGGTTCCCTACCTACAGCAGTCATGGGTTGGCTGACAACGGGCTTCATGTTCTCATTTTGCAACCATGCTGAGCAACTTCAACTCCAGAGACCTTTTCAACCATTTCTTCTGTGAAACGGCCAAGGGAAACCCAGGCCTGTGGTGAGTACAGCAACTGGCACTGTCAGCTCATCTCCATGCAGGATAGCAGTCTCTTGACTCTTTCTCTCTGCCCTCTCAACCCCTCTCTTCTTCTGTCTCTCTGTTTTCTCTCCCTTACTTCATATCTTGCATGTGTGTGCGTGCGTGCGTGCGTGCGCGTGAGCGTGAGCGTGTGCGTGTGCGTGTGCGTGTGCGTGTGCGTGTGCGTGTGTGTGTGTGTGTGTGTGTGTGTGTGTGTGTGCCTCTGTGTGTGTGTGTGTGTGTGTGTGTGTGTGTGTGTGTGTGTGTGTGTGTGTGTGTGTGTGTGTGTGTGTGTGTGTGTGTGTGTGTGTGTGTGTGTGTGTGTGTGTGTGTGTGTGTGTGTGTGTGTAGTTAACTAAGGGGGAACCCAGCTGAGCAGTAAAATGTGGGGTGTTATATTGATCTGTAAATAAGGGTCTATTTGTACATTCTCAGAGCTAACAGAAAAAACTTCAGCACACTGTCTTCATTGGCAAGAACATATTTTAATGGTAATAGATAAATATAATGGATAAATATATAATAACCTGCTGATGTTATATTCCCATTAAAGTATTTTCTTGCATTTGAAGACAGCTTTTTCTGTTACTACAGTATGTTTAGGCTCCCGCTTCGTCTTCTCCTACACACCTGTCGCCCTTGTAGGTGTACAAAAGGCTTTTTATTATAACAGTTAAATTAACAATTCGGATTTCACTGTGTAGCCTACATGTACTGTAGACTAGATATACCTTATCTGACAATTCCTTATGACCTTTTGATTGGTTGCATTGAATGTATACCAGACCCCGTTGCTATGGACTCAGAGGCTTTCATTGCTGTATTGGCGCCAGTGTATCGATTGGATAAAACACGACGGTGCCTACTGAACACTGTTAAGTCTAAGAGATTTTCCTTAACAAGCTCAGCCTAACGAGCTAGCACCAACAAGCTGCTTCTTACACTAACAGGCTTGTTCATAGTCAGCTGTTTTGACACGGGACCCCTACCATTGTCCCAATGACTGGATTCTCTGTCCTGGCAACATTTCCAGGACAGTGACATTAAAATGTTTCCCAGTTCTGATGCTAATCCAAAGAAAGAGAAAGAATGATACTGTACATTCTTGTAGCTCTGGCAATGAGCCACCAAAGCTACTGTACAGTGCAGCACTTGGAGCATGCGGTTACACCTCATTTAGTTTCCCTCGTCAATAGTCTCCCTGTCTGATCCTTTTAATCAAATCAGTACTGAAGAAGATGAGGGTATTCTACTTTGTGTGGGGATTAAATCTTTGCCTCTTGCCTCACCACCAGGCCAGGTGAAGACAAGCAAAGACCCCTACAGACAGATCAAAGGAGGTCATTGCGAGAGCTGACGTGACATTCTTTAGCAGGGTAAAGATTAAACTCCTGTCTCACGTGCGCTGGCCTGTGCCCTGCCCAGGAGACATGGGTTTGAGGCTTGAAGGGTAGGATGGCTCGGCTGTAGCCGACAGCCTGTCGGTGTCTGATTACGTCAATCAGTGTTGTTGCCACTGAAGATTAAGGATCACACAGCGCCTATTAGATTAAATGACAAGTATGCCTGGCCAAGGTGTTTCTGAGAGGCCTGGTGGCCAGTGTGAGGAAGTTGAACTTATTAGAGGATGAGTATGCTGTGAGGTGCTGGCGGCTCTACAGTAAGCGTCGGAAGGGATAGGCAGGGGTGGTTCATGGAGACAACTATCGCAGAGGGGCGGCCGTAGCTGAATGGTTAGTGAGCCTGCCTAGGGAGCCAGAGGCCCTGGTTGCCCCAGGTTCGATTCCAGGCCAGGTCAGCATATGTGTCGATGAAATGAAATTTGTCCCTGAGCAAGACTCTTAACCCCTAATTGCTCACAGGTTCTCATTGGAAACAAGACCGCAAGGACTTTCATGAACGCCCTGTTAAAAGGAATTATCCTTTAGAGTGCGTATGTGCGTGCATGTTACGCTATCCGCGTGGTGGCAAGCAAGTACCACACTATGTATGTAAAACCTTGTATGCTTTTAAAAGTGATGGACTTACTAAGTGACAGGGAGGGATGCATGACTCAAAGGTCGGGGCATCAATCTTTTTTCAAGAGTTTAAGTATTAAAGGGGGGAGCTTGGCCATCCTTTTCTCTAGAAAAGGGGGGCTTTAAGATTATGCTCTGGAAGAAAGTTAGGGCACTAAAGATATAAAATTATAAATTAACCAAGTAATTACATGCTCCAAATCAGGCTCAGAGACACTTGAAGATCTGACCAATTCATGTGGACTTCGGAAAAAAGGGGAACATGAAAACATGGGCTTCTGTCCCAGCATGCGTTTAACCCTGCCACCCATACCCCCCGGGCTGGCTGCTAAAACGGCCCTGTCCAACTTAATTAAACCTTACTGTTGTTCTGCATGCAGGTGTCCAGGGACGCAATCACAAGAGACAAATGTGGACAGCCCGCCCTGTGAAAGCGGGGATGAGCGAGCCATGGTGACCAGCCCACCGGGGTCACCCCGGACATCGCAGACAGACCTGAGGGAGAGCACCCCCTCACCTCCCTCTACTGGGCCTCCCACAGCCTGCAGCAGTGTGCCCATGTGGACAGACGGTCCAGGCCTCGACAACCCGGCCTTTGAGGAAAGCACAGAGGAAGACAGTGAGTTAAACCACTGCACATGGTTCTAGACTCAAATGGCTTGTTTTTTCCAGTGTTATTAGACCATTAGATAACATGATGAGGGATAGATTTTAAATGGGGCAAATAAAGGTGAATTGCTGATTGTAGTGACTCCTAGTGATTAGACACACTCTCTCTCTCTTTCTGCTTCTCCCCCTCGCTCTCTAGGTGTGGTAGGGTTGGAATGTGTTGTGCCCAGGGTGAAGCGGCCCCTTAGTAATCCCTGCATTCACCTCCTCCGGTCTGTTAGCTCCGCCTCCTCCGGCTGGGACTGCCCAGAGTCTCCGCCTCTCTCCGCCGAAGAGGGTGTGACATCACTACCTTCTTTTTTGTCTCCTCTCTCGGGTGGATCTTAGAAATAAAACAGACGAGCACATTTGAGTTATGACTTTCAGGTAATGGATTGAAGGCTGAATTTGTAATGCAATGCTACTACTGTATGTGTGTCTAATCAGGCTGTGTGAAGCTGCCCTCCCTTCCTGAAGGGGAAATAACCACCATAGAGGTACACAGAGCGAACCCTTACGTCGAGCTGGGCATCAGCATTGTTGGGGGCAACGAAACGCCCCTCATTAACGTTGTGATTCAGGAAGTGTATCGTGACGGGGTCATTGCACGAGATGGGAGGTTGCTGGCTGGGGACCAGATCCTTCAGGTGAGAAACTTGCTGATGTCCTATTTCAGCAAGACCTGTTTTACACCCTGGTCATCATTTGACCTTCCTACCTGAGCCCAACTGATCGACCATTTATTTGACTGTACGACATCGGTATCAGCAATTATGCAGCCGATGCAACCACCTTTAACCTTGCATCCTTATTTTCGGCATTCTGTATCATTATATGCAACATTTTTCAAAAGTTTCAAACGTGTTCTGAAATTATCGAAATGTTTAAAAAACAGCAGCTCTACAAGCTTACAAAGCATCGCAATGCTACGCGTTCTGAGCTTGCAGATAGTCTAATAGATTCATTCAAATAAATTACAGTTTATGTGTGTATTTTATTTACTAGTTTGCTTGTTCGTTGTGTTATTAAACTTAAATGTTCTTCATTATAAAAAACATTTTCGGTGGATAGGCATCCACCGAAAAGATCTGGCATCGGTCAGGCTCTATTTCCTACACCTTCACCACTCAATTTTTTCTGCAATGTCCATCCCCCCAAAAAAGGTGAACAACGTGGACATCAGCAACGTACCCCACAGCTTTGCCCGGTCCACACTGGCACGCCCGTGCACCACCCTGCAGCTGACTGTACTGAGAGAGCGCCGCTGCACCTCCCGACCACCTCCCTCCTCCTCTTCATCCTCCTCCACGCCAGCTGGTCACCACGCCCCGTGCTCCACCCCAGAGGGGACGCCAGCCAGCCCGGCCAGCCTGCGAATCACCCTTCATAAGCGGGACTCCTCGGAGCAGCTTGGCATCAAGCTGGTGCGGCGGACAGATGAAGCCGGGGTGTTTGTGTTGGACCTGCTGGACGGGGGCCTGGCGGCCAAGGACGGCCGGCTGTGCAGCAACGACCGCGTCCTGTGCGTCAATGAGCAGGACCTGCGTCATGGCACCCCAGAGCAGGCAGCACAGATCATACAGGTAGAAGTCAATTGAGGTGGCTTTAGTAATAGAATTTTTGGGGTAACTTTTGATGTATTTAGATGTGATGGTGGAGAGTTTCCTGTAAACAGGGGCAGAGACAGAGAGGTGCACAGCTGGGGATCAAACTGGGAATGTTGCAATTATGGGGATGATGGTGGAGGGTTCGATTGGGTATTAAAAATAGATTTTTTTTACCTCCACCGGAGTTGGATGAGGGTTATAGTTTCACCCCATTCCTTCTATTGCCAGCACAATAATTCAAAACTCAAAGGTCAAGTCCACAATCAAGGTTAAGGTCTATTTTTAGCAAACAACTCAAGAACAGAGGGCCGCATTTCATGAAACTTGGTGGGAAACTGGAAATGATTTTTGAAACTTTTCACCTATAATGACATGCGCAAAATAGGGATGCCAGGGTTAAAGTGGTTTAACTCTAGGGTTGAAAAGGTCAAAGGACAATGTCACAATCAATGGCAAAATGTCTTAATCACTATATCAGGTAAATGTAGGAAATGGCACACAGTATCTCCGCAATTGCACAGTACTGGCAGAGATATGCACTCTTCTGAGTTCAATCTTTCTATTTTATTCATGAATTTATGCTGCGCTGCTGCATAGATCATGTAAAGCCTTTTATCATTTAATTACATTTTGTATCTAGCTTGGTGTACAATTCATACATCAAACATTAAAGTGTTGCAAGAGATTTAAGAAACAATGTAAGGAACAAGATAAGAAAGTAAAGGATAAGAAAACACCGCAACTGCAGCCTTGTACTGTACCTACAGCGCTGCCTCTGCCTCTGCCGCTTTATAGGCCAGTGGAGAAAGAGTCAATCTGCTGATTGGCCGGTCCAGCAAGCCAACTCCGCCTCCACCACCAAAGTCCAGCTCCAGCCGAGACCTCTACTGCCATGAACACTTCCTGCCCAACCACAGCTATACCCCCAGCCCTGTGCCCATGCACCTGTCCCGCACCAGTACCCACAGAGTGAGTACATTAGCGGTGTGTGAGATACAGGTGGTATTTTGGGGTATTTTGGATAGATGATGGAATGGAACAATCTGGAATATGGAAATACTTGCATTTGAAGACTTGGGTAATAGAAACTGATGTGTAGAAGGGATATTTCTATTCATAGCAAGTTTGTGCTTCGGTGTCAAACACGGAACAGGATGTTATCAATCCATGGAGGCCTTCCGTGGCGCTTTGTTCGATACGAAGATAGCAATGAGCGTCATTGGGTCATCCAGCAAAGTTGATGACTGTGAACACGGAAGTAGGGAGCTTATGACCCAACTACTCCTTTATATCTATGATTTAGATGCATCTTTTCAGGCATTTAGCACATCTCTCTAGGCCACAGTGTTACGTTACTCACCATTGTGTGCGTGCGTGTGTGCGTGTGTGCGTGCGTGCGTGTGTCTGTGTGTGTGTGTGTGTGTGTGTGTGTGTGTGTGTGTGTGTGTGTGTGTCTGTGTCTGTGTGTGTGTGTGTGTGTGTGTGTGTGTGTGTGTGTGTGTGTGTGTGTGTGTGTGTGTGTGTGTGTGTCATTCAGGACCTTTCCCAGTGTGTGACCTGTAAGGAGAAACACATCACAGTGAAGAAAGAGCCCCATGAGTCTCTGGGTATGACAGTAGCAGGGGGGCGGGGCAGTAAGAGTGGTGAGCTGCCCATCTTCGTCACCAGTGTTCAACCACATGGCTGCTTGTCGAGGGATGGACGAATCAAACGGGGTACACATACTTTTTGACTGGAAACCTACCTACCTGTCTGTCTGTCTGTCTGTCTGTCTGTCTGTCTGTCTGTCTGTCTGTCTGTCTGTCTGTCTGTCTTCTCACTCTCCCTCTTTCCTCTTGCTCTTCATCTCTCTCCATTATCATTATGGCTGCAACTATTGATTCTTTTTTTAGCGATTATTATATTGATTTATTATCCACAAGGGAAAATTGTTTTGCTCAGGTCAATGAATACATTCAAACAAGATTACATTACAAGATTACATTACATTACATTAAAGATTACATTACATTACTTCATCATTGCTTACATGCTTCGTCATTTTATTCTACTCCACGCGTTTCGCGGTGTTGGCTTTTTTTTTTTTTTTTTAAACGTTTTGTTTATTCATTTTTGTTATTTTACATACTCATAGGTAGTACAGACACTTATTGAAGTAACTAAGCAAATAAACAGAGTATCTCCAAACAGTGAGAGTAAGATATAAACAATTCGCAGTGTTGGCTTCGTCAGGTCTTATACCCCAACAATAAGTGAGTCCATCAAGTTCATTAGAGTGTGCGGTCCCTTCCTACAACGGTGTTGTGCAAAAATAGTTCAAACAGTCGGCTATAATAACATTACCAAAATAGGGATAGATTATTAATCAGTTATTTGATTAAGCAATCGATTATCGACAATATTTCATTATCGATTAAATTGATTACTTAAATTAATTGTTGCACCCCTAATTACCACTACTGTTTTTCAGGTGATGTCCTACTGAGTATCAACGGAGAAGACCTGACTTACTTGAGCCACAGCGAGGCGGTGGGTACTCTGAAGGCCAGCGCCGCCTCTCCCTCAGTCCAGCTACGAGCCCTGGAGGTCAGCATGGTGGAGGAACACAACCATGACCAGCTGCTCCCTCATAGCCACGACAGCGAATATGATGCCAGCTGGTCGCCCTCCTGGGTCATGTGGCTCGGACTGCCCAGGTAAGGACACAAGGCACACACAGAGGAGAGGAGAAGAGAGGAGAGGTAACATTTTCAGACATTTTCAAAAATAAACTAGCTAGAGGATATACATTTGCAGAGGCCACATACACATACACATGAGTACATATAAATAGTCACACAATAAAACACAATGTTCTAATAGTAATTCTAGAATCATGTGGAATGCCCTGACACCATCCATTAAAGCAGGGGTCTTCAACGTTTTCAGGCCAGGGACCCCCTGGCTGAGAGAGAGATGAAGCAGGGACCCCCTACTCTATATTGTATAAAATTGTGTTTCAGATTCAACTTTTTTTGTTTACTTGGACTGCTCTTTTTTCCCTTTACACCAAACATCTCTTTGCCAAAAAATAGCCGATCTACAAGCTCACAACGCCTCGCAGCGCGAGGCGTTGTGAGCTTGTAGATCTGCTATTTTTTGGCTTAAGTTCTCCTCAGAATAGGGATGCTAGGGTTCAAGTGGTTAAGGTAAAAAGAAAAATCAATCACACAAAGATTTGGCGGACCCCCTGTAGTAACTCTGAGGACCCCCTAGGGGTCCCGGACCCCCTGTTGAAGACCCCTGCATTAAAGGATGTGTAACACTGGTTTCTCTGGCCTGAAAAACATCTATCAGTAGACCAATAGGGGAGGTAAATGTAATTTCCCCATCTCCTTTGTACATACATATTTATTGATGACATGTATTATTGTAGTCATTTTCTATGCCATCCATGATGAATTGAATACATAGGACCACAATGGAAACAAGTCCACTTTTTTGTGTTATCCTTTTAGCTTCAATGTCTTACTGTACCCTGTACTATTTACATTTCGGACTAATAAAGTGCTCAATCAATCAGTAATTGATAAAGTACTTAAGGTACGCAGAATGATCAATTATAGTTAGGGGCCGTGTCCACAGAGCGTTTTTTGAGCTGCCAGCGCCGTTCTGCCGTGGTCCTCTTGCTCTGGACGGCTCAAGTGGAAAATAGTTCAACTTATGGAGAGGAGCGCTGCTCATCAATGTCACTTTTTTTTCTGAAGAAGAGCACGGGTCCGAAACGTCACTCTCTGTAATGATTCAATATAGTTTGGCAATGGGAGCTATAGTGTGCGTCTCTACTTTTACTCTTTTAGCTTAGTTCACCTCGGACTAACACAATAAGCTAGCGGGTTGTTTCTCCTCTGGTCAATGGCTACAGTACATACTTGTACACAAAGAATTTTAAGTTGGACCTGAGGGTGGCACTAGAGAACAGGTCATGGGGTCACCAAAATCTAATTAGTTCTTTCTCTGGGTGTGGGGTTGAATGTGCTCAGCAAGGCTCATGGCAATCCAGTCAATAGATATCTCATGTGCAAATGGAGATTGTAGCACTAGACTAGAGGAAAGGTCATGAGGTCACCAAAATCAGTGGTGTTCATCCTCTGAGGAGCATGAAGATGTGCAAATTCTGCAGCAATCCAGCCAGCATTTGTTTTGAGAAGATATCTTGCTTTATGAGTAAAGCGGTGGACAGATGGACCGACCAGTCGAGATGCAGAAGTCATCATTAGAGCCATTAGAATAGGGGTTTCTTTTTAGCTCGAGTCCCAAAAAGAAATGTTTTGTTTCTCCGGGACCCAAAGAATACATTATGAATAAATAATCTATGCCTTATTAAAAAAAAAAAAATGAAAATAGCCGATGTGCTGCTTTCACTATTTCTTGCATGGTTTTTTTTGTATGTATTTATGTATGTATTCAAATAAATTGTTTCTTTATATTTCTGAATGAATTAGATTTTTCTTTTTGGAAATCTTACATTTTTAAAAAGGGATATTTACTCGTGAGTCGTGACCAATAGAAATGGGTCAGTGACCCAGAAATAGGCACGACCCATATTTTGAGAAACACTGCCATAGAATACAGATTTAGGCAATATCACGCCTCCTTTATTCCTTTCTTTCTGTATCATCCCTACTCTCCGGTTTCAAACACTGTGATTCTCCTTTCTCAATGATGCACTGGTAATCTGTCCCTTTTTGACAGTGCTCCCTGTTGATCTGTCTTCCAGCTACCTCTACAGTAACCATGAGATTGTACTGCGTAGGAGCCACCCTGGCAGCTGGGGCTTCAGCATTGTTGGGGGATACGAAGAAACCCATGGCAACCAAGCCTTCTTTATCAAGACCATTGTCCTTGGAACACCTGCATACTATGATGGCCGCCTCAAGTAAGTGATCAATTATCTTCTGGTTGATTCATACTCTAACCTCGTTCCAGAACTATGTCCAGACTAGAGATGGCTCTTTGACCAAAAAACATCTTCCCACTTTCCTGAACTTTTTGTTCTTTGTCTTCCAAGTTTGGTACCTTTTTACACTGTGTCAATATACAGTAAAGGCCGGAAGTCGATGGCACTTTCATCTAACTCTGTAATACATTCTACCTCCATTCCAAACGCTTCAGTTAATAACATGTTTTCTATACTAATTTATGGCTGTGAGCAAATGTTCATAGTACTGTTCAACTATTGGTGCTATCACAAAATATTATAGAATAAGATTTTTGATCAATAATATATAGTAATGCCTTGATATATTGCCCAGCCCTACTATACTATTTTGAGATATCTAAAGAGCAGAGTACGTTTCTGACTGTGGAGTGTGGGCTGTCATCCCAAGACTGTCAATTATTGACAACCTATCAACCAATTGTCTTGATGACTGCCCTTACTAAATTTACTATGTGCTCTTTAGATGCCTCAATAAAATGATATAGTGTGCACATAAAAAAAAAGAGTTCAGAAAACAAAGTGTGGTACATCTTTTTTTTCCTGAATAGATTATCTGACAAAGGTCACACTTCTTTAAACATTTACTTCCATGCATTCCATCGAATCTTTGTCTCTAGTTTGCCTCTCAGTGCATGCATGGTGCATGCCATGGCAGAGAATGTGTCCCATCCTTCTTTACATATCCTTGATCATTGCAGATGGGTGGCATTTGCACCTGATCGGCTCATTATAACTACAGGGGGGAGGGACCATAACGAACATTCGTTCATAGCTGGTGTTTCTTGTAATCCTAGGTGTGGTGACATGATAGTGGCAGTCAACGGGATGTCGACAGCTGGAATGAGCCACTCTGCTCTGGTGCCCATGCTGAAAGAACAGCGCAGCCGGGTTGGACTCACTGTGGTCTCATGGCCAGGCAGCTTGGCGTAGCTGGTCCACTCCTAAGGCAGGGGGAGCAGAGCTCCACCGCACTAGACTGAATCCAGCCAGAATGTTCTAGATTGGGAACGACCTTGGCCAAAGTGAACTGGTACATGCTAAATCACTCCATACCGGGTTTTAGCCAGGACCAAATTTCACCATTCAGAACTGTTGTAAAGCCAGAAGGACCCTACTGGGCTGAGCCTGTTGTGATGACCAAGCAGGAAATGTTTCTTAGATTGTGCCACATCACTCAAGACTGCACTCACACTGCTGTGTTCATATGGTCATGTTGTCTTTGCTCCCATGTGGGGGAAAATGGTACTGTAACTGTAGCAGACTAGTATGTGGGCTGTTATCACCTCACCGGGCTGTTGTAGACTCTAGGGCTGTATTCAGTTGGACGCAACATTAAGTTAATACAAACACATACCATTTGAACAGTCTATGGTCCTTTGCCAAGTAGGATAATCAGTCGTAAATCACTTTCTAGTGAAGATTTTTTATTTACAAGAATGTTGTGTCCAGTTGAATAAACCCCAGGCCTTATTAGAAACCTGCCGCACCCTCAGGGCTCAAATGCCCTTAGGCCTCATCACCATGACGACCAGCCGTCAACTCAGCTGGAGTTTTATACATGTGTGTGAATGTGTGTTGTTTAATAAAGATTTCCTTCAAAAGGATTAGTGTCAGTAAGCTGCAATACTTATGGAATTCAAGTGTAGATTTACATCCTGCTACAGTTGGTTTAACATGAGACAATTCAGGCGGGAAAAACAAGACTGATGCGGGTTAAAAAGTGTTGCATTAATGAAGGGTTTATTTCATAACGTGATGAACAAAAAGGTGTAGCTGAACGGAAAACAAAAAGTATGCTGGTTCCACTCTTCTAGAAACCCCATAGTTTGGCTGTGGTGGTTGTGCAGCATCATGGGTCTGTATCCATTAAGTTTGTGTTGTGTAGCCTAGCAGCCAATATGCCGACTTCCTTACGCCATGGCTGGTTCTTCTTGGGACACAGTTTCTAGAAAGGCAGCAGAAAATTCCATATACAAGTTGGAAAACCATATAATTTTGAAAAAGGAGCCATTGTACCTCTATCTTTCTCTTCAAAGGATCATGCACCACTCCATGTCGCCACAGACTCTCCTAATGAGAAGAGAAAAACCCAAGTCAACCAGCAGTAATCTCGAACAAGTAAAGCCGATCAAAGCTTAATCAAGTTGAAATGTCAGCTTTAACAGAAGACATTATTTAATGACACATCTCATGTCATTTATTCAATCTTGTCCATGATTTGGGGGTAATCCTAGCCGCAAGCAAGTTAAATGTCATCTGCAGCCAAGTTGCACCCTCCATTGACAGCCCATTCATGAAACAGAAAAGTCCCATCACTAATAGTGCACCTCTATGGACAGCTTGGATTATCCTCCTCGTCTCTGTCAAGACAATTTTTTTAATCCACCGTTGTCATGTTATGAGGAACTTTGTCAATAAACTTCGTGAAGCCATGATTTTGTGTTGGGAAGAGCTCATTGTAAATCACACAACGTCCTGCGTACCACCCGTTTAGAAATTGCACATATGCAGGACGTTGAGTGATTTAAAACAAGTGCTTCCAAACTCGAACACAAAGAAAAATAATGGCTGCATCAGAAAGTCGCTCATAACATGTCAGTGGATTTTGTTTTAAACAAACACTTGACAGAAACAACGGATAACCCAAGCTGTCCGTACAGGTGCAATATTGGTGAGTTTATCCTTGTTTAATACAATCAGATATGACTTTTCTGTTTCATGAATGAACTGTCAACTTGGATGTGTTGTAACTTAGATGCAGATATCATCCAATTTGCTTGCGGCTAGGATAATCCTACCATTTCATCCGAGTACTATGAAGTGTGCATTGTTCGGATGAGTTTTACCTTCATAGTGAAGCTCTTCCCACAACCAGAATAAGCACAGCTGAAGGGCTTCTTGCATTCATGATCTCCCAGTACATGACTCGCCAAGTTGAAGCGGCTGGTGAAGAACTTCTCACACCCTTCATTGGGGCATGGGAACACCCTTTTTTCTCCAGAGTGAACGTTCAGTTGATGCTGATCCAAGAACCAGGCATTGACAAACAGCTTTTTGCAGTTGGAACACTGCAACTTGACTGAGCACAAAACGGTTAAATGCATTGATGACATGTAATAATATAACTGGTGTAAGGTGTTAGTTCAATGTATTCATACTTGCGTGTTCCTTTCTGTGATTCTGCAACTCTGTCCATGTCTTTCCCTGGAAGTCACAGCCTGCCTCTTCACATGCATAACCTAGAATGGAAGCCCACATATATAAGTAAGTAAGTATTTACTGAAGGAATTATATTTCTGCATTTTACCCAGGAGCGTGCTGATCATGTGAGCACACAGGGTTGCAGTTAGGGGTGTATTGCTCAGCACTTTGACACGAAGCCTGGAGCAAAGGATCTGACCAGGGATCTAATGATTCCCAGAGTGCCACTGCTGCTCTTACACTCATCCTATACTATATAAAATTGGTTGGACCGACAGTGGACGTCACGTAATATCTGGACTTGCTAGGCACACCGTTGCTCCAATCTACACCAAACTTGGCAAAAACACTTCAGGGGTCTACCATGAGAATAGTCACACCATTGCACACATGAGGCAGTAGTGTTACAGCAGTGTGGAACACTTCAAAGGCCATAACTCGGTGACCAATTGCTCTGATCTTGAAAAGACTAGATTTGAAGGCCGTGCAGCAGCCTGAAAATCTAGTTTAAAAAAAAAACTTCAACTAAAAGCAACTTAAGACAAAAAACACCAACCTTTGTGTACTTTCTGGTGACGCCTCAATTTGCACACAGAAGAGAACGCCTTCAGGCAACCTTTGAAGGTACAACTGTATAGAAGGATTCAAGCTCATAGTTAAATGATGCAAGTTACAAAATGTTCAGTACTCCATTGCATTATTTGTATACTTCTACTCACGAGAATGGCTGAGTCTGATCGTGCTCAGCCTTATGGGCAGTCAGTTTGTACTTCTTGTTGAAATACTTCCCACAGCCCAGATGGTCACACTGTTTAAAATGCATGTATACAACCACTCAGCAAATCAGTGCAACCCTCACAGTAATGTATAACTGCACAAAAAAAAACTAGATTCATTCAAAGGTAGGTACATATCCATGTTCTAAACTAAAAATAGTGTACCTCATAGCGCTTTCTCTGGTGCTGATGTACCCCAGCCATGTGTTTCTTCATGCTGGAATGGGTTGCAAAGACCTCAGAGCATCCTTCAGCCAAACACCTACAGACAGCGACAGATGGACAGAGGGGAGGAACGCCAGCATGAAGAAACAGAATAAAAATAAGCAGTCTTATGCTTTTAATGACAGTGACGTATTGAGGCCTAATTTATACACAGTCGTACAACAAATAAATTAGGCTTCATGGAAAGGTGCGATTGCTTACTTGTGCGATTTCTCACCACTGTGGCTCAGCTCATGTCTGGTAAGTTGATACTGGGTACAGAAGCTTTTTTGACAATTCTCACAGGAGAATGGTCTCTTGAGTTTGAGAAATATGTGACATTTAGGCATTCGAAAACATTTGCATAACATTGCTTGGGACATTGATTAACAAATCACATCCAGTTAAATATATACTGTAATATACAAAGACTTCATATAAAAAGTGCTGCAAGTGATATTCTTTGGTTCAAACCCTTTTTTTTTAAAGGTAAAGCTCTATAGAGGTCTCTCCAATCAGGAGAGAGTAACCATGTATCAGCTTTAATTTGATAGTAATCCAATTCCTGTATGAGATCTTTCTTCTGACTGGATGAAATTGGTATCCCGACCTGAAAATGTATTTTCTGTTTATTAAAGAGCTAGAGAGGGGGGGGGCTGTTATTACTATGGGACTAGAGAGCTATTTAACACTTACTTAAATATCACTTACAGTGCCTTTAATGAAATAAGCAGAGATGTACATTCCAGACCTGGCATCAGATCATTCAGATGCATGTCACTTCTACTACTTACCAGCCCTGTATGTTTGCAAAGATGAGCATCTAGCTTCCAGGACTTACTAAACTTTGCTTTGCAATCGGAAAAATTGCAAACATAAGTATTTTGACTTGTTGGCAAACATTCCCCCATCTAGCAGACTTCAGATGTGCAGTAGCTACAATCAATCAATCTCAAGGACAGGAGGACAACTTGACCAACCAGCAGGTACTCACCTGCATCTGATTTAAGGTTGAGGAAGATACCAATTGAGAACAAGAAAAGGGGTGTCTTGTCTCTACAAATCGTGCTCTCTTATTCTACTCAGTGGTAGAAAAAGTACTCAAATGTTTTACTTAACTAAAGAAGTACTCTGTTACAAGTAAAAGTCAGAGTAAAAGTACAAATGTATTGGTATCAAAATGTAGAAAGTACTCATTATGCAGCAGGTCCCATTTCATATGTTTTCAAATATAAAAATCTTTTGAAAATAGCAGATCTACAAGCTCACAATGCACATTGTGAGCTTGTAGATCAGCTATTTTCAAATAGCCAAAGTTGAAATAGGACTGAAGGGGTTGATGTATGTTTTGTAATAATAATCAAAATCTACAAAGTAACTAGTATAACTAAAGTTTTCAAATAATTATAGTGGAGTAAAAGTACAATATTTGGATCCGAGATGTAGTGGAGTAGAAGTAAAAGTATTGGAAATTGGAAATACTCAAGTAAAGTACAACTACCTCAAAATTGTGCTTAAGTACAATTACTTAAGTGAATGTACTTAGTTACTTTACACCACTGATTGTGCTGTATGGCAAATATTCCTTAATTGCAGGATAGTTTTAATAGCAAACTTGATTCTTCAAAATCTAACGTTTCCTATTCTGTCTTGTGACCTAGGTTTCTCAATCTTCGTGAGTGTTGTAAAGGTAGAGCACCACCACCATTAAGGTGGCTTATGACTTCATCAGAAACAGGTATAATGCCACATTCCTGAAGATAAATGATTTGGCTCTCTGAGTAAAATGATTACATGTGAACAGATCCACATTTTTTCCCTATTGATCCTGCAATTAATGATTGATACTGGCTTTATCATACAGGCTCCATGCAGCTCCAATCTGTCTCCAATCTGCTGATCTATTAATAGTGTGTGTGTGTGTGTGTGTGTGTGTGTGTGTGTGTGTGTGTGTGTGTGTGTGTGTGTGTGTGTGTGTGTGTGTGTGTGTGTGTGTGTGTGTGTGTGTGAGTGCGTGCGTGCGTGCGTGCGTGCGTGCGTGCATGTGTGTGTTTGTACTTGAGAGAAAGAGGCGACTGTCTGTCTACTACAGTAATCACACACAGAGAGAATTTATAGCTCTAATCGCAATCTTATCAACCTTCCAGTATTGTTTTCAGATAGGTATGATTTATTATTGTCATTTATTGTCTGTCGATTAGTCTTCAGACTAGCGACACTTTTTAGCCCACAAACCTTAGACTGAATCCACCACTCTGACTGGTAGGCTTGCAAATCTGGCGTAATACTGTATGTGAACAATAAATCCAAATGAAAGCATTAAAACTACATTATGTAACTTTCCTGTTCCATCCCAGATTTCAAACCCGGGTCTCTTGCGCAAGTGCTGACATTTTTACCACTGCTAATAGAGCCTACCTACTTGCTCAATGGAGAAATTTTATTTGGACCTTAAGGTCAAACTTTGTTTCAAACCAGAAACGGCATGGTGTCAAAGGTTGTGTCAAACCAGACACAAGATCTAAACGTCTCAATAGAAGAGCAGGGAGAATCCAATTGTTATTGTGTATAAACATAGTCTACCATACAGATTGGACAAAATTACATTTTATTCACAAAAAGTCACATAATACAGCTTTAAGTCACTTGAACTGCTTTTATAATAATGAATTATCAAATAAGTAAAACATGCAAAACAAAAAGAGAGAGAAAGATGCAGGTGAAATTGGGTATTCAATAGCAAAAAGGGCCGCTGACAATCCAACAACACTATCTACCTATCTAAACATGAGAGATTACCCTCTGTGCCCTGTGCCATGATCTCATGTGAAACCTTTGACTGACTTGTGTGAATGAGTGTGCTATTGAGAACCTTAAGGGCGTTACCTCAGTGCCCTCCCACGCTTTAGGTGACCAGAGCTGGGTCAGTGGACATGGTTATCAGTCTCATCCCCTCCCTATCCGGTCCCCTGGAGTCAGGTACTGGATCAATAGTGGCTGGCGGTGTATCAATTTATATCTAAATATATACAGTATTTACATATAAAGACAGACAGACAGACAGACAGACAGACAGACAGACAGACAGACAGACAGACATATTTTACATACATACATACACATTTTACATACATGCACAGATATTTGTGGCCAGGGTCCCCATTGATAAGCACTAACCAGCACACTCCAGACTCCACCTATCACCCACATAGATACACGGTGTTTGGCCTGGGATGGGATTTCCTTGTGCCTTTGTCAAAGCCTATCCCATACACACATACACTCATCATGTGGAAATGTGTGATCACACCCACTCTTGCATCACAGTCGCAAATATTACTATTTTTTACCATTCTGTCTTTATGTCAGAGAGGAAAGGGTTGTGTGAAAGAGATATATTTATACAGTAAAGAGCATCACAGATGGAGGGGGAGTGTAAAACTGTGGTTCTCAAGTGGGGTCCGGAGACCCCTAGGCGTCCCTGGAGGGGTACCAGGGTGTCCCCAGACCAATTAGGAACAATTGAAAAATGTTAACTCTATTTTATTCTTATATCATATCATTGTAAGCTTGTAGATCTGCTACTTTTGAACGTTTTTATTTGTAAAGTGGCTATTTTTGCAAGAAAAAACACACACAAATTGAATAATAATTTTTAAAAAAAGAACAACACAAATATTCTCTGTACCTTCCTGGCACAAAACCTTTTGGGGTCCTTGACATGAAAACCTTTGAGAACCACTGATATACAGGGAACATGGTTTTGAGTTGCTAAAGAATGTGAGGCAAATAAAGAGAGATACATTTTTCTGTCTGCCTATCACAAAATGAAACATTTCCGTACAACTCATTTGAATTAGGGGGGTGTACGTTTTGTGTGCGTGCGTGGTTAATATGTAACATACATGGTCGATATGGCTGCTCTGGGCTGCTAGGTGAGCTGACAGACTCAATCTGTGTGTGTCAAACATGTGTGATTAAGGAGAACATAGTTCTCCACAGCTTTCATCCACATGCTCTGTCCCCCTGCTGCCTTTTGCTCTCCCCGTGCGCGCTCTCTCTCTCTCTCTCTCTCTCTCTCTCTCTCTCTCTCTCTCTCTCTCTCTCTCTCTCTCTCTCTACTGTTTACTTTTTCCTCCTTCAATCAGTAACTTCCATGAGTCAGCTACACACTGAGGGCCTATCTGTGAGAACACATGCGCATGCGTCCAGGCTCACTCTCTCTCTCTCTCTCTCACACACACACACACACACACACACACACACACACACACACACACACACACACACACACACACACACACACACACACACACACACACACACACACACACACACACACACACACACACACACACACACACACACACACACAGTTAATAGTACAGCAAATGTAGTACATAATATATCTCACACCTAATAACTGTGGCTTTATAGGCAGTCAGTATTTTTTTATATACCAGTATTGTAGTCAGTGGTGGAAAGTAACTAAGTACTAGTCAGGTCGATTTTGAATACCAAACTTGTACTTGTAACAGACTATTTCTACAATAGGGTATTGATACTTTTACTTGTGAGTACTTCTTCCATCACTTGTAGTGTAGTGGTATCAGATTCCATTGTGATAAGGTCAGTTCAGATGCAGTGATATTAACATATGAGTCAACAGATTTTGCAAAACAGGTGAAACATAAAATAGCCTTGTCTCAATTCACATGCTTCAAATTACATTACTATACAAGATGAATTATGATATACTAAATTATATTAATTAATTAATTAATTAATTAATTAATTCACCATGAAAGTTGCAGGAATGTGGACAAATAGTCAACCAACTCCCAGCACCGCTTATCTAAATACTACAACCTAGATTCAACCAATACTAATCAATAACAAAGGCTTTGGTTGTCAAGTACCTGTTGATTGATTGCACTGAATTTTGGTTTCTGAGTTTCCTAGTATTATCTATTTGGGTTGTTGGGTACTTATTACTCTGTCCTGATAAGGCCTGTGTCTAAATTCCCTGACCTTTAGGCCTAGGGATATAGAAATGTTGAGGGGTACCACTGAAGCTTGCGCCTTTCTGGTTACAACTTTTTGACCTGTGGAAAGAAATCATTTTGTGGTGTGGTTGGATTATGTTCCCTAAATATGCTTTAGATAGTGTACAAGATTCTTTAATGCATATAGAATCCTCACTATGAAACACACTGCCGCCCCCCCACACACGCACACACAGAGCTTCATTCTCCCAGCTGCTGCTGCTATCTCTGTAAACCGGTCCTAATTGGTGTAAATATTGGGTAAAGTACCGAGGTGGGATGAGATAACCTATTTGTCACATACCCAGTCAGCCATTCAGCCTCCACTGATTAAACAGCAAATGTCAAGATAGCATAGGGGTGGTCCCCCCACACACACACACACACACACACACACACACACACACACACACCAAGATCTTTACATACACAACACACTGCCTATGGCTAATCAAATAAGTGAACAAATATTTCCATTTGGAGGAAATGTTGCTTACAATAGAACATTTATAAAACAGTATTAACAGAAATGTCTATATGGTTCCCACTGAGACCCAGTAATTGATGATTCTTGAACACAGATGCATCCATAAAAGACAACCAGAAAAACTCCGAGGGTGATCCGTTCAGTTCATTGAACCTGAGAGCACATTTGACCAGAATGAGGGACTTAATCATGGTGAATACTGACCTCTACTGGACACTAATTCGCACTGCAGGAGTCCACTTCTCAGCCCCAAAAATGTGTTCTGGCGAACACCAGTCAGTTTTAGATTTTGTAGTAATATACATCCCATTGTATGCCATCTACTTCAACTACAGTACAGAAAATGTAGCACTGTACCATGTGGGTATACCTAAGACCTACACACTGCTACTGCACCAGTTAATAGTACAGCAAATGTAGTACATAATATATCTCACACCTAATGAGTGCTCCATTTCAGGGCCAGTGTTCTCTATCCCAGGGGTCTACGTTTTTCAGGCCAAGGACCCCTTAGCTGAGAGATGAAGCAGGGACCCCCACTATGTATTAGATTTATGTTAAATGTGTTTTTAGACATTTAATGACTTACACCCTCAATAGTTTAACTTCCTTGGTCTGCTTTTTTTCCCCCTGCACAGCATACCTCTCACCGAAAATAGCTGTCAAGACACACTGAGTTTGTAGATCTGTTATTTTCAGCGAATGTTTCTCCCACAATAGGGATGGAAGGGTTCAAGTGGTTCTTAATTTAAGAAAAAGAAGTCCCTATCACACAAAGATTTGGCAGCACCACCCCGCCCAGACCCCTGCTCTATCACACAAAGATTTGGCAGCACCACCCCCCCCAGACCCCTGCTCTATCCTAGGCAACATACTATGTGGTATGGTTGTTGAAGATGGACTATTCAGTTTATTAGTGCAATAGAAAGCTATTTTACTTAGTGACCAGGAGGAAAATAACCATGTAATATGCTTATTAAAATGAATTAGTTAATTACCATAATGTTAAGTAACTTGTTAACTGAAGAAATTACTGAGATTTAGACTTATGAAGACACAGGAACATTTTAGCCTGCAGATTATCCCATGAACTCAATGATAGACTGGGAATCAACAACACAGAACAAAGCAGAGGGTTGTGTACAAACAATTTTATTTTAGCCAGCAGTTTAAGCCATAAACTCGTAGGGAATGGGCTCCAGCACCTGGGGCACATTATTCTTGGTTGTGACAAAGCGTGCCTCACGAGGCGCCTCGGGCTGTAGAGAAGATGGAGAGAGCGTGATTAAACACAAGAATAAAGACACCAACCAGTGATGTCATAAATATCATCAAGTGCATCAGACTCATGGGGTCCTTAAATTGCAAACCTCTTTAATGCAAACCTATACATCAATGTGCCAATACTTTTGCTTGACGAAAATGACTGACTTTTTCCAATTTGAAATACTTTTCTCTAACAACATTTGAAGTTGAAAGGGTTGTGCATCAATGTATAGCCTTAAGTCTTATAGTCGGGGTGCCTTGAAACTACAGGGTATACAAAAACAAGGGATTTAAGGCAATGAACATAGTTAATCCCATGACATTAGATTCCCAGAACCAACAAAAACATAAACACTTATATATCAGCATTCATGTATAGCAAATGCAAGACAAGTGCTGGCATTATCAATACTTTACAAAGGTGCTACACTACAGTATATAAAACTTAAGGACCGCAGACCTCTCCAATTTTACTCTGTGATTAGTGCTGATAAACAGGCTTTATTGAGGTCAAATATGAATAATTCTACTTTATATTTTATTCTGTAGCCTCATTTAATAATGTACTTTAATACTATAATGGTCTGGACTGGCCAAAAATGTTGCCATCGGTGCATCCCTGATTTAGTCTGCGACTGTGGACAGCAACGGAGGGGTGCAACTTGAAGCTGTAGCTTGCGGTGTCAAGACAGATGGCTGTGTTCTCCATCTAGGGCAGCTGCTGTGCAAGGTTACAGGGGCCACGAGTGTCGCAAGAATTCTGGATTTTTTAATTCAAACCTTTAATTTTAACATTCAAACTGTCGGTTTGAATATGGAATATTCATTGACAGCCCTTATCTCCAACATTGTTTTTTTCCCCCCCAAATACTTTACATTCAAATCCTTCTTTTTGTGGCATGTGCTCAAAGACAGAGTAATAGATGATAGAAATGTATCTCCAAGTTAATCAAGTTCATGTGACAAAAGTGCTCTGGTTTCTATGTCTCCCATCCTTCAAGTGAGAATGAGCGACAGCTTCCTCATGCTACTTGGAGAACAAAGGCTAAACCAAACAACATCCTGGCATTCCGTCCTACCTGACGCTTCAGTTCCACCCAGGTACCGTCCTGCTTGGCATCGAGCTTTCTCTTCTCGTTTGTCTTCACACGCTGCAGGAAGCTGTCTCTGCTCTTTGAGTGCTTCACATGCTCAATGCGCACATTAATCCTCTTGGCCAGGATCTTGCCCCTGCAGGATGGAGAAATCAAATTAGCTCACAAAATCCCACAAGCAGAAAAACGGAGAACTAACATTCTGTCTTTGTAAATGCTGTGATCTCCAGGAAGATGGTGGTTCAACTGCATCGATGTGGGATGTTATTGCTGTGTACATACATCTACTGATGCCTAATCTGGACACATCTTCAGTGATGTTCAAAATGAAATAGGCTCTATGCACAGCAGCCATATTGGAAAGAAATTGGGCCTCTTCTTACTTCCTTCACAGGTGTTACCAGTGACCCATTCTGGACAGGGTAATGATATCGTGCATGTTGGCTCACTAGAAACACTCCATTTCGGTTCCCAAATGGCCCCTTATGGTGGATGTGTAACTCTGAGAGTGTACAAATGGAACCAAATGGACCCGTAAGGGTCCATTTGGTTCCATTTGTACACTCTCAGAGTTATGGGGGTCCTTGAAAATAAGACAACCACTATGCCACACTAAATGGAACAGAGCCTTAATTAGTATTATTGGTAACACCTGTAAAGGAAGTAAGGGAGGGGCCCAATTCATTCCCAATGTGGCTGCTCTGCATAGAGCCTATTGAATGAAATGGCATTTCCTGAAATCTTGTGTTTATTATTGCAGTTTTTTAAGTATTGTCACTCGAAGTGTATCCTCATTGCAACCCCAGTTCCAACATCAGTTAGGCTGGAGTACTTAAGGACAGATGCTCTGCCCCACAAGAATGACCACTGGAGGACATAGACAGCCCTGGCGGCAAAGTGAAGATGGGGGTTCTAATCCAAATGTCAATCAAATGTTAGCTATATGCAAGCACCAATATACAACACAGAAATCTAAAGAAATGTTCTACTTACTTGATCTGCTTGTTGACAATGACACCCAGAGCATGTTGGGTTACATTGTAAACACGTCCTGTTTTGCCGTGGTAGCACTTGTGAGGCATCCCCTTTTGAATGGTACCGGTGGCCTGGAGAGACAAAACAGCAAAATGTCAGTGTACCCATTTAATCTCTTCTACTATCTTGAGCTCAACATAGAGCCTACAAATGAAATAAGCACATCATGATTTGCCAAGTCAGATATATACACACACTATACAGGGAAGTTAGATATGTGTCTGCGTCTCCTGTAAGTCAGAAAGGACGTAGCAGTAAACTCACTATCCGTATTAACCCATTAAACCGTCTGTTCCCTCAACATCACAAAGTTCAAGACAATTCAACTCATGAGCGTGTGCCGAGGTTGCATGATGATGAGACAATCGTGAATGGGATCGCTTGTTGCCTGCATCTCACTCCCTGCCTGCTCACCTCAACATTAATTACTAGGTGCGTCATTAACTAACATTATCTGAAAAGACCTTTATGTAGCAGGCGGCTTACCAAACTCCACCGTTTACAGCAGCACTGAAGTTTGCTTGACATTCAAGATTTTTCAAGAACATTTTAGAACATTGCATATCACGTTAGTACACTAGGTTTTGACTTGCAATTGGATGACTTAAAAATATATCGTGTAAGGTTTTGATGGATAACAAACATAATGAAGGACTGTAGTAGAACTCAGGAATGTTATTGGGGCTTCATTTACTCGAGCATGATATACATCATGTTCATCAAATAGTCAGTAATAATAACAGTGGAATGCAGAGATTTCTGGTAAATAAGTTTTAACACAGACTCATTGCACTAGCCGCAAGAGACTCTGGGTACGTATAATCTTCAAGTCTATGGGAATTCTTTAAATTTAGAAATACTTTCTTAATTTCCCCTCTGGGATTATCAAAGTATTTCTATTATATTCAATTCCATTGACAGCCCTCTTTGTGAGATGTAAAAGTTCTGATTGTATTTGATGAAAGGTTATTGATTGTATTTGATGAAAGGTTATTCTTTTATCTCTGCAAGCTTTGGTTCACAACAACCCACTGCTGTGTTATTAGCAACTTGCTGTCAATAAACTGCACTAAGCGATGAATTCTTCCAGGTGTTCTTTTCCTGCGTTTTACCCCTGCATTACATGGCATGTAATAAAAAATGTTTTAGGGAGTGCTCATTTTACATCACTCAACGTCCTGCATATCATCGATTTCAAAATTGCATATGCAGGACGGAGTGATGTAATACGGAAGCTCCCCCCAAAAAAATGCTTTAGTTTTGTCTGCTCACACAGGCGAAAATGAGCATCCGTAGGTAAAGCAGGTGTTAATTCAAAAGAACAGCATAATCAGAATACTTAAAGAACTTGGTTAAGTTAATTGGCAGAGTTGCTCAAATTGTTCATGACACTTTCTTGCAGAAAAGGGGAAAACCCAAGCTGTCCGTGCAATATTAATTACTTTAATGTCATCAAATACAGTCAGATGGGACTTTTCTAATGACCACACAACACATCCAAGACCAATTACATAAAAACTAACATCACTGCCATTAGTCAGTCTTACCTTGATGTCAACGATATCACCCTTCTTGTAGATGCGCATGTATGTGGACAGAGGAATTGGGCCTGTAAGAGATATTTAACCTTAGTTACTACCCAATGTTATGTGAAACCTATACAAAATCATGTTATTCTTTTAGTAGTTATAAAGAAGACTCACCATGTTTGCGGAACTTCCTTGCAAACATGTACCGGGTCCCCCTCCTCTTGCCTCTGGTGTTAGTCATGATGCCTGATCACTGAGGAAGAACACATGCCAGGTCATTTCACATGATTGATTGAATAATGTATTAACAGTTTGCAGGGGGGGGGCACAGAGGTACAGATTCATACAAAAGGATGCTAAACGGATAACCCCAGGAAAGCCTACGGCTTGTTTCCTTTGGGGTCCTGTGTATTCTATTCATCGCAAAAAATAGTCAATATGCCCTCTTTTAGTAGTCCAACATCAAAATATAGGTCAATCTAATCGAATACACTAATGGGACAAAAATATAGCCACGATTACAATGTAAATATTCCTTCCATGTATAGTTTAAATGAAATAACGCCATTCGGTGGTGGTGGCAGTAATAATGACACATGCACGTTGCTTACAATGATAATAAATAATGACACGTAAGGTAATACATTAACGACATCATAGACAATAAGCGGTGCAGAATCGACTCATTAGATTCCCATTAAATGTGTGCGAGTTGCAAAGCCAATGTTTAAATATGAGGTTGTCAGATATAAATGTAGCTTGTGTTGTCTTCTTGGATTAGCTCGCTAGGCCCACATGTGAAACCAACACGATGCGGCTCCCGACCACTTCTACCGGCATTATGTCTCTTTTAGAGCCGCCGAGAGGTTAATTACACCACTATGGGGAGAACTTATAATAGAAGTGTTTTATCGGTGCATTTAGGTTAGAATATTATGGTAAAATAAGGTGAAAAAGATGTTTAAACACGGGCCACATCTTACCCCTGTTCGCTTACAAGATGGCGTGTACGGCGGAAAGAGAGAGCGCGGGACCCCAGGCTCCGCCTTGTAAACCTAGCATCCAGGCAGACCGCGATAGTGCCTGAGTTAAATGAGTGTTTCCTGCAGTGATGGAAGACTAGTACTCACATGTTTTACTTATTAAGTAAAAGTATCAATATTGCAATGTAAAAATACAAAGTCTGTTACAAGTAAAAGCTCGGAATTTAAAAAAAAAGTATTGGTATCAAAATGTACTTAAAAGTAAAGTACCAAAAGTACGAAGTACTCATTATGCAGAATGCCCCATTTCAAAAGTTTTCAAATGTATAAAATGTAAAGAATCTATTGAAATTCACAGATCTACAAGCTCACAACGCGTCTGTGTTGTGAACTTGTAGATCTGCACATTTTAAATAGGACTGAATTGGTAATAATGTACACATTTTGCAATAATAATAATCTACAAAGTAACCAGTAACTAAAGTTTTCAAATAATTGTAGTGGAGTAAAAGTACAATATTTGCCTCTGAGATGTAGTGGAGTAGAAGTAAAAGTACTGAAATTAGGAAATACTCCAGTAAAGTAAAAGTACCTCAAAATTGTACTGAAGTACAGTACTTGAGTAAATATACTTAGTTACATTACACCACTGAGTGTACATTAATTGTATTTAGTTGTTAGTTGCTTTCGTTATACATTGGTTTATTTGTATGCACTGCGGACACAGTAAAATCACATTAGCTAGCTAAAACTTTTGGGATTCTATAAATCCTAAATCGACTTCCATAATTACAACGGGGATACGAATACATCTCTGCTAGCAAAGGCCTCTTTCTTTAGCCTGATGTACTTAATTTAACCATATTATTGTATCAAGCTACAGTCAGACAGTAGTATTTAATACTAGGCTGCCTGTAGATTAATGCATAACTGGGTTTCATCAAATCATTGCAGCAGAACTGCCAGCTCTGGATGGATCATAAAGACACCAAGGATAGACCAGTGACGTCACGAACAATCAGACGTGTGTAGACCTAGTGTAGCCTGTCAATTTCAGTACTTTTACTTCTACTCCACTACATCTCAGAGGCAATTCAGGCAAATATTGTACTTTTTACTACACTACAATTATTTGAAAACTTTAGTTACTAGTTAGGCCTACTTTGAAGATTTTGATATTATTACAAAACATACATTACCCACTTTCGGCTATTTGAAAATGGCCGATCTAAGATTTTTTATAAATTTTATACATTTGAAAACTTGTGAAATGTTACATTCTGCATAATGAGTACTTTCTACTTTCGGTATTTTAAGTACATTTTTATACCAATACTTTTGAACTTTTTACTCAATTACATTTTGAAATCCGGACTTTTACTTGTAACAGTATTTCTACATTGCAGTAAAAAAATGTACTTTTTCCACCACTCAAGGTCGGAGCCCAACTTTGTTGCACAACCTAGAAACAAACGACGTATTTTCGACGGTTTTCAGACGCAAGGGTCGCGCGACGACTAGGAGAATCTCGCGGTTCAAGGCCCCCGCGACGCATAGTAATGACGTAACACGGCCATCCTTGGTATCTTCGCTCTTGGTCCAGCCCTCCTCGCCTACGCGTTGATTGGGTGGAAGATGGCGCTAGCCGAATGGAAATCCTAATGACAGTCTCCAAATTTGCCTCTTTTTGTACCATGGTGAGTACGTGGCATTCGTGCATGTTTATAGATAAGACTTTATGTCGACGTGACGGCCGCGACGTGATTGTCGAGTGTTTTTTCGGGACGGTTAATGGTAAATCCCGTTAAGCTGTTGTTGGTCGCTATGCTAGCCTAGCTCTGGTCCATAGCGTTAGAAGGAGTTCTCCTTTAACGCTATGTTACTTTCGATCCGTTGCACACACACCCCTGGTAGCACAGGCTGCGCAGTCTCTCGTCTGAAGTAAAAAATAAAAAATACACTTTCGCTACTCACCAAAACAAAGACGGCTTGTTGAAAGCCTACTTTCCTTAGTGGGAACACTGGAAGCCCCTCTCCTCACGTCTAAAATACACTTTTTGGCCAGAAAAGAAAATATTCCACCGGATGGGAAAAAAAACCTAGTTACTCCACTGCGCCCCCCAGGGATCTTGACGATAGAAAAATACCATTGGTCAAATCTGTAGGGGGCGCAGTGGAGTAACTAAAACATTTTTCTATCCGCTGGAATAGTTTCTTTTCTGGCCAAAAAGTGTATTTTAGACGAGAGGTGGGGGGCTCCGAGTGTTCCCACTAAGGAAAGTAGGCTTTCAACATATTAAAACCGTCTTTGTTTTGGTGAGTTGCGAAAGTGTATTCTTTAGTTTTACTAGAGACGGGAGGCTGCTCTTCTGCGGGGAGCGCAGCCCAGTGACATAACGTTAGGGAGAAGTCCATCTAACGCTATGGACCAGAGCTAATGCTAGCCCAGCAGTTTCCAATCAGCAACCACCCACTCTCGATCTGTAGTCAGTGTTAATGGGCGATCAGCTCATTGATCATGGGCTATTCTCATTGTATTGATCTCACGCAACGACTTGACGCGTTCTAATCCGTTTATTAAAGCCCCCTGCTTGGTGCAACAGCGTGACCGTTGTGCACGGTGAACGGACGTGCACCTGCTGCAGCTGTGTGTGTGTGTGAGCAGCAACACACAGCTAAACGCAACTAGCCACCCGGAGTTGGCTAATGTGCGTGCATTTACGTTCCCAACACAGCTGGAAGCAAGGGAACATTCACATCTGGGGTTGGGTGGATGTTGTTGAGCCAGCGTTGTTACTTTTACATAATCTATTTACAGTTAGTGTTTAAAACAGCTGGATTTGAATTGGCAGCATTCCACATTAAGCTAAGGTTACAAGCGCAACCAATGACGACATGGTTAGCTGCGCAGTTATGGACACGTTCCAGGCTCATTTCTGCTGTCTTGACAGCTATGGACGTTGAATGTTTTAAACTTAAAGTCAATCATACACCAGGATATGCAGTGACTTCTCAACCATAGAAAACGCGAAAGTGTTGCCACCCTGTCTGACTACCTGAATTTGTAAACCTGTCTGGGTTAGAAATATGGATGGATCAGCCAGGTGACATTTTACTTTCCATCAGAAATATTTTTGGTTGTCAAATGAATTAAGGAAGTCTGTGGACAAATGGACATTATAGCAGAAATAGTAATAACCATTAGTCATCATCAGTTATCTCTTTGTTTCCCCTTTTTAATTTAGAGTAGCCAATTATGTTGACCCCTTTCTTCTCTCAATGCATATTAACTAATGTCCTTCCAACACGTGTGTGTTTCCACTGGCTCACCTACCAATGAGGAGCCCCCACTTGAGGATGTAGCATCTTTGTCCTACTCCCATTCAACACCCCCCGCTGACATGTACCCTGTGCCACCCGGCTGCCCCAGTTATCTGATTTTATGTGCTCCCAACAATAGATGACCTTGAGAATGTTAAGCATAGGCCTGCCTATTTTTGACTTATGATATATAAAGTGCAGTAATTGAATGTTTTAATGTAGAGAACAGTGTATCATCAACAATCAACAACTCCTGGAATTGTTTTTTCTTCAGGGCGCCAATGCCTCTGCTCTGGAGAAAGAAATTGGCTCCGAGCAGTTTCCTGTCAATGAGCACTACTTTGGCCTCGTCAATGTAAGTTAATTATATACTTTAAAGCTTGAGTGTTCCTGCTTAGCGTGTGTCAGTCTTAATTGACACATATGCACTTGATTAGTCCTCTGACCTCTGAAGTCTGTTGTGGCGCTCTTTTCAGTTCGGGAACACCTGCTACTGTAACTCAGTGCTGCAGGCTCTGTACTTCTGCCGGCCGTTCCGCGAGAAGATCCTGGCATATCGCAGTCAGCCAAGACGCAAGGAGAACCTTCTCACCTGCCTGGCTGACCTGTTTCACAGCATCGCCAATCAGAAAAGGAAGGTGGGCGTCATACCGCCCAAGAAGTTCATCACACGGCTACGCAAAGAAAATGGTGAGACACAAAACAAGATGTACACTTCACAAGCTTAACCTAAATCCCATATAGGTAACCGGAGTCCCTCAGGGCTCAATACTAGTGTATTTTCTGTTTTGGGTTATTGTGGGGAAAGCTGAAAATAGCCGATCGACAAGCTCACAACGTGTTGTAAGCTTGTCGATCTGCTATTTAATGTGAAAGCCTTCCCCACAATAAGGATGCTGGGGTGGTTGTGTTTAAGGCAAAGGGTTCTAGTTTTAAGATAATCAGTGTAAAAGAAGAAGACAACTTGCGGGTGGCAACAATAATGTACTTCAGCAGAAATGTATGGGACAGGTCATTGTTAGAACTACTGCTTTAGTTCTTTGCCTTTGTATTGTCTCGGCGGAGTGTCTAATCCTGTTGTTAGTCACATGCAAGAGAGGAAGCCTCTACTAGACTAGTACTAGTTTCATCTCACTTTCTTCCTCTCAGAACTGTTTGGTAAACATGAATGCTATTCCCTAACAAATTATGCAAACAACACCTTCATTGCTGTGATTTGTACATCACTTGACAAGAATGCAGGCGATCCAAAAGCGAGGCTCGTGTGGCACGCAAAAGCAAGCTGCTAGGCAAGCAAGTGCCCGTGGCGAGCAGCCGATGGCCTTTCATATCGACAATCCGAGTTGGCAAGTCGTGATGGACATAATAGCTTATCACCTGTTACAAAACTGCACATACTAGTATTTGACAATGACGTGTGTGTTATGCTGGCCATGGCCAACATTAGCTGACTAGTTAGTTAGCTACACAATGTAAACACTGGCTGTAGTGGGCGCACATCAATGTGGAATTGAAACTCTCAAGAGATCAGATAATTCCTTGACTCGGATACATTATTAAACGATAATAGAAAGATTTATTTACAGCGCTGTAACATGCACACAACATAAACGTACATCATACCCTAGTAAAGCACACAGATAGACTCCCTCCCTAGCCCTGCCCTGACAGTCAGTTCATAATTAGTCTGAAGTAAAACATTGTACCATTCTCCCATGCATAGTCGTAAAATCTTTAACTCTGGCCAGAATGAGTAGCATTACACGCATTGGTAAATCAATATGCCTGGCTGCCTTAAGTTCCAGATCTCAATTTCTCTGTCTGGTTACTCTCTCTATCTGAGAGCAGTATTGACAACTAGCTATGGAAGAGTGCCCATGAGTTCCTGAACTAACACTCTTTTTATTCTCTTTCTTTCTCAGAGCTGTTTGATAACTACATGCAGCAGGATGCCCACGAGTTCCTAAACTATCTGCTGAACACCATCGCTGACCTTCTGCAGGAGGAGCGGAAGCAGGACAAGACCAATGGCCGCCTGGCAAATGGCACGTTGGATTCCCAGAACAACAACAGCAATGCCACCCCTGCGCCCACCTGGGTTCACGAGATCTTCCAAGGCACACTGACCAACGAGACACGCTGCCTCACCTGTGAAACGGTGAGACCCCTTTTCATGTTGGCATCTGATTAGCATTAAACTCTAAATTATGTGTTTTTGTTTGTGCATGTTTTGAATCTTTGTTGTGCACAAACCTCTTTTCAACTTCTTCCTACATCATCTGTCGAACCAGATGTGCTCTGGTTCGACAGATGATGTTTGAGTTGTTGGGATTTTATTTTTTACATAGTTAAACATCATTAAACTTTTGTTCTCAGATAAGCAGCAAAGATGAGGATTTTCTGGACCTGTCAGTGGATGTAGAACAGAATACCTCCATAACCCACTGTCTCAGGTAAGGCAAATGCCTCTGCATAATGTAGATGGAAATCAGGCACCATGCCCAGTGCTTGATATGCATATTTATTTAGACCCTGGCTGGCTGACTCAAGCTTGCATATTGACAGACATCTTATCGTCTTCTCCATCCAGAGGTTTCAGTAACACGGAGACACTGTGCAGTGAATACAAGTACTACTGTGAAGAATGTAGAAGCAAACAGGAGGCACACAAAAGGTCAGTCTCCATATTTTGTATTATACGTTTTTTTGTTTCATAAATAAATTGTTTTATAAATATTTCTTAAAACACAAATGGACAATCTACAAGCTTGTGAGCCTGTAGATCGACTATTTTCACTATTCAAATTATGGAAGATTTTTGCCTATAATGACATATGTAAAATAGGGTCGAAAGTGTGAAAGTCTTGTCTCTGGGTGTTATACATATTTAACCAATAAAGTATTAACAAAGATAACTACACTGGTTCCATAGGAACACAGATAATATTTTCAATTTCCTGAAAAGTCACGGTTTTGGACACGGTTCACAGGTGCACCTGCTGCTACTGGGCGTTTACATGTATGTGAATACTAAGTTAGACACACTGCCACTGACACGCGGTTCTCACTTGTGTGTGTGTGTAGGATGCGTGTGAAGAAGCTCCCTATGATTCTCGCTCTGCACCTGAAGCGCTTCAAGTACATGGAGCAGCTGCAGCGCTACACCAAGCTGTCATATCGCGTCGTCTTCCCGCTGGAGCTCCGCCTCTTCAACACCTCTGGAGACGCCACCAATCCTGAGAGGCTCTACGACCTCGTTGCCGTGGTGGTGCATTGTGGGAGGTGCGTGTGGGGGCAGTGTACCTGAAAGCAATCACAAAATTGCAACAACAAAAAAATAGTATATATATATATATATATGGCCTGAACTGCTCCTTGAATATCTGTTTAACTAGATTATGTGATTTGTTATTGATCTATCATTCAGGACAAAGTTGTTGAAAAGGAAAGGCTAATATTTGCTTTGCACCACTAATCGACTTTTGTGTTTTTTATTCCAGTGGTCCAAATAGGGGTCACTATATTGCCATTGTAAAGAGTCATGACTTCTGGCTGCTGTTTGATGATGATATTGTAGAGGTGAGTTACAGCATGATCACATTTCTATTACAATAATGTGTATTTTGCGTGCGTGTGACATTCCACTACATGTTATTTGATCCACTGATCCATCGGATGTCTTCTCGTCCTGTAGAAAATTGACGCCCAGGCCATAGAGGAGTTCTACGGTCTCACTTCGGAGATCTCCAAGAACTCTGAATCGGGCTACATCCTCTTCTACCAGTCCAGGGACTGAGAAACGCCTTTCCACAAGGCGACCGGGAGTAAAGCTCTGCCCCCCACCCCCTGCCCCCTCCTCCACTGTGGGAGTAGTGGACTATACATACCCTGCCCGCTGCACAGCTGTACTTCATAACTGTGCTTTTTACCAACACAGTGCCGCAGCTCAGCCTCAGAACTTCCCCCTGAACGCCCACCGTCCCTCTCTCTTGTTTTTTTCCCCCCCTGCCCTCTTGTCCTTTTCATCTCTGGCTGGATGCTGCTGTGCTGCAGGGACAAATGAGCAGTAGTGATTTAACGAATGAACGTTGTATTGAGATTGTTTTTAGGGGGGGGGGTTAATAATGCATTAAACGAGGGTTGTACAGAGGTTCGTATAGGTTGTAAGAGTGGCGCTTGCTGGTTTTTGCATCGGGTGTTGGGTGAATGGGTATTTAATGATATGATGTAACATTGGCCCTGGTGTCTTCCCCCCTCTCACACTGTAATGCCTGATTTATACTTAGTTGAGTGCGGGTTGTGAGCTTGTAGATCTGCTATTTTCTGTGCACGACACTTAAGTGGAAATCAGGCATAACTCTGCAATGAGGTCTTCTTGGCATAAGCCACCTATATAGGACTGGATATGAGGGAGGGAGGGTGAGTGTCCCAACTCTGGGGCACACCAGATTGTGTATTTCTACAGTGTACAGAATGGTATTTGTATAAATATTACAAGAAGATAATATAGACCATGAAAAGTTGTATTGACACTATGGTGCACTTTTGATACCGTTTTGTAGGTGTTGGCAAGTTTAATGTAATTTATACTCCGTACAACGATGTCGCTTGCCAAAAAGATCTGATCTACAAGCTAAGTAGATACGTTCGTTTTAGCAATCGACGCCCTTGCACAATGGAGTATCAATTAAGCTAAAGGGTTTGCTTGAAAAGGCCTGTTGTGAAGCGATCATTTTCTGTTTTAAAGAAAAATAAATAAAAGCTAATAAATTGCAGGCTCTGTGTGTGTCTGCCTGCCCACATTTGCGCACTGATGACTCATATGAACTCAACATTGCCACCTAGTGGCTTGGTAGCCAAGCTTGACTTCTGCAACAGGGGCTATTAAGAAAAAAATCCATTTCAGACCCACCAGGTTCTCTCTATAGCCTACTCACTGGATAATGCTTTGTCTCAGACAGATGCAAGCATGGCTGTGCCAGCTAACAGACATTTAGTTATTCTGTTTAAAATCAGATTGTTTTCTTCCTATGCCACACTGGTGAAGAAAGGAGGTAGCGAAGATGGAGGATGGGAGAGTGTCAGAAAGAGGGGGGGGGGGAGGGTGGTGACACAGATCATCATTACTGGTTATAGAACAGACGACAAGAATAGAAAGCCTTCACAGGGGGGCTTGGCTCGCATCCTGCATCTTATATTGGCATCTCAGCCAGGAGCCAAACGCACTGCACAGCAGGCTTCCAAATGCAATCACTAATCTGAAACTGAGCCAGCAAACATTTGCAGATAAAATGTGATGTGCTTTTTTTCCCTCCCCCATTTGACTCAAATCAAACATTCAACTGGCATACAGGATAAAGGGTTTTAGTATTTCAAGATCATCTTTCTTTGAAATAATGCTATTATAATGCATAGGCCTACATTATATTATATTGAGTGAGAACTCTCTCAGGCTACAATGTGTCCTTGAGACGACTGGGATGTGGCATTGAGCTGTTCCTAGGTGTGGTGGTTGGGTGGGGGTGGGGGTTTCAATCGGGCTCCTCGTGTCTTGAAGTCTGGCCCGTTTGGGACTCCGACTCCATCACCATCACCACCACACACGCACATCTCTCTCCCTCCTCCACCCCCCCCCCCCCCTTCCCCCCCTCCTTGCGTTGCTCAGCTTGCTGTTCCTTGCACAGACGCAGTCCACCACCGGTGTTGCCACGTCTGCTTATTATAAGCGACTTTGGGCTTGTTTATAAGGCTCTATGCACAGCAGCCATATTTTAAAGAATTGAAGAAGAAATTGGACCTCTTCCTAACTTCCTGTACCAATGGTGTTACCAATTATACTAAATGAAGGCTCTGCTCCATTTAGTGTAGCACAGTGGTTCTCAGACTCCTTAATTTCAAGGACATTTGGTTCCATTTGTACACTCTTAGAGTTACACACCTACACCTGTAAGGGGCCATTTAACCCTCAAGGAACCACGAGGGTCCCTGGGCCCCACTTTGAGACCCACTAGTGTAGAGTGCGTCCAGTGAGTAGTAACATGGACAATATCAGCACCATGACTCTGTTTGACCAGAATGAACAGAGCCTTAATTTATATCATTGGTAACACCTGTGACGCCCCCGTTGGTTTAGGACTCAGTAGCTCGCGGTGTCACTCAATAACATAAAAATAATATGCGCGCTACTGCGTCCTAAGCCAAGGGGGACGTCACCGTTTACTCAAAGGCGAAATGAGCTTGTAGATCTGCTATTTTCAAAAAAATCATGGGGGGGGAAAGAAGGGAAATGTGGAATAGTTTACACTGAATTTAAACAACATTAGGAAGCAAGCCCCAAGTAAGCAACTACACTTTAGAAACAAGCCCAAAAAACCGCAACCCGCAGCAAATACCAATATTTACTGCGAGCATGTTATTCTTTTCGCATAATGGGCTGGCTGTTTTCTGGCTGCTTATTTCTTTCACCGAATCTGGCAACGCTGTACCACCGCGATGCGCCGTGATACGCGTCTCTGCTCCATCAGCATCACTGCTGCTCCAGAGAACATCAACATCTTCTGGCCCCTATAGGCGCTGCACCTGCCGCCATCCTTATGAATAAGATGGAGATCCGAGGCTGCCAACAATCCACCTAGACGGAAGGAAGCCTCGGGGACCTCACACAGTCAAGGTAGGCTAATAATACAGTATATCTGGCGGTGAAATGGGATCAAAAATAAATATTAAATAAAAAAAGATCCCAGGCATCATGCACTGGTTTGTGTTTTTTTGCAGCCTTTATTCGCTGACGTGGAACAACCGCTGAGTGTTTTTCTCATGCAAGGTGCACTGCGAACCATGCATAATAAGGACCATATGGCGGTTGTTGCGACACGAGAGGCTATTATTTCCATGACGGGTGCGGTTGGTGGTATCCTATATGAATGAATGAATGAGGAGGAACGCTTTAGTTTAGTCCATGCGTCTTCAACGTTTTTCAGCCCAAGGACCCCCTAGCTGAGAGAGAGAGAGATGAAGCAGGGACCCCCACTACATATTGTATAACATTGTAGTTGTATAACGTTTTCATAGATTTCATCGATAGCTTCACTTGTTTGACACTACCATCAGTGTACCGGTATGTTGGATTCATGTTAATGTGTATTTTCAGACATTTAACCACTTAAACGTCAATACCTACTAGTAAACTTGACCTTTCACTGATCTGCTCTTTTCCCCCCTCTCCACCAAACCCTTTTGCCGAAAATATTTTTGGCTAAAGTTCTCCTCAGAAAAGGGATGCTAGGGTTCAAAAGGTTAATGCAAAAATAATAATAAAATAAAATGTTTTCCAGTAGTAACTCTGAGGATCCCCTAGGGGTCCCGGACCCCCTGTTGAAGACCCATGCTTTAGTCTGTGGCAGGCTGATAGCACCATGGAATATTGGATATATATATATATATATATATATATATATTTATTTATTTATTTATTTTTTTAAACATTGAGTGTTTTAGCCTATTTAATGGGCCTCTCTGAATTAAGGCTGGTGTGCTTAAAATCCAAGACGGCAAATTCACAGGATAATCTACCTGTTTGGTGAGAGAAGAGAACTAAATACAATTTGTTTTGTTGCACATTGGGTTTTTTTCTTTCTTGCTTGCTTTCTAGAAAATGTCTAGGCTATTTCTGGCTGAGCTAAAATGGTCAGTCCTGCCTTTATGGCAAAGTGAAGGATTGCCCGTGATCCTGCATAATGTGTTTACTTTTGTGATACTAACTTTAGTTGGGCTGATGTTAAGTGTAAACTGAGAACAAATACAGCCACCACAAACACACTGGCATGCACACACACACACACACACACATCCATATGAGTCAAACCACAGGATCATTTGTTTATTTTTGGAACACAGTTCTTATATGACACAATATTAAACAAGTCTAAGGGAATTCTGAATGGTGCTCTATAAAAGAGAACAGCACTACAGTATTCTGTGTGTTTTGGTGTACATATCTGCACATGTCTCTTTGTGTTTGTGCGTGCATGAATGTTATGTTCATGCATGTATGAACGTGTGTGTGTGTGTGTGTGTGTGTGTGTGTGTGTGTGTGTGTGTGTGTGTGTGTGTGTGTGTGTGTGTGTGTGTGTGTGTGTGTGTGTGTGTGTGTGTGTGTGTGTGTGTGTGTGTGTGTGTGTGTGTGTGTGTGTGTGTGTGTGTGCGTGCGTGTGTCTTTATTTTCCAGACGGGGCACCATGAGTGAGGACGCATCCGTCACCCCCGGCTGGCTGAGCCCTGACTCCACAGCGTGGGCCAGCGGCGGCGGGATTCTGATGGAGAACAGCACCGGACTGGGAACGTTCACCCCGGAGGAGATGCTCCCCCCTGGCCCGCTGCCTCTGCTGGTCAACCCCTGGGACATTGTGCTGTGTTCCTCCGGGACTCTCATAGCCTGCGAGAATGCCCTGGTGGTCCTGGTGATCTGGCAGAACCCCGCTCTCAGAGCGCCCATGTTCCTGCTGATAGGGAGCCTCGCGCTGGCCGACCTCCTCGCCGGCCTGGGCCTGGTGCTCCACTTCACCTGCGCCTACCTGCTGCGCTCCGACTCCGCCCAGCTCCTGACCGTGGGCCTGGTGGTGGCGTCCTTCTCCGCCTCCGTCTTCAGCCTGCTGGCCATCACCATCGACCGCTACCTGTCGCTCTACTACGCCCTCACCTACAACTCTGAGCGCACGGCGGCGTTCACCTACACCATGCTGTTCCTGCTGTGGGGGCTGTCCCTGTGTCTGGGCTTGCTGCCCGTCACCGGGGTCAACTGCCTGGCGGAGGAATCCACGTGCAGCGTGGTGCGACCACTCACCAAGAACAACGTGGCGGTGCTCTCGGTCTCCTTCCTCCTCCTCTTCGGCCTCATGCTGCAGCTCTACGTGCAGATCTGCAAGATTGTGATGCGCCACGCGCACCAGATCGCCCTCCAGCACCACTTCTTGGCCGCCACGCCCCACTACGTCACGACGAGGAAGGGTGTGTCCACCTTGGCCATCATCCTGGGCACCTTCGCCGCCTGTTGGATGCCGTTCACTGTCTACTCCCTCATAGCTGACTACACCTACCCTCCTCTATACACCTATGCCACGCTGGTGCCTGCCACCTACAACTCCGTGATCAACCCGGTCATATATGCCTTCAGGAACCAGGAGATCCAGAAGGCATTGTGGCTGGTGTGCTGTGGCTGTGTCCCGGCCAGTGTGGCGCAGCGGGCACGGACCCCCAGTGATGTCTGACCAAATAGACCCAGGTGGGGAGAGAGAGGTGCCCTAGAGGTTGGCTGTGCTCCTGCCTGGCTCTGTCTAGTGTCAAAGAGAGCAGCAGCAGGGAAGATGAAGCGATGTAGCAGGGTTATTAATGTGGCCCTGGGCAGAGAGCTATAGATTCAGCTTTCGATTGAAGGTGTTCCCAAGAGAGGCCATTTGGTTAATAATCCATAGCCCGCCTGGATGTATGGCAGTCTGTTTTATTTGTTGTGCTCCCTTTAGCACAAGGTATCTCACTGTCTTCCCCAGCCATGGCTGCCACCAACGGGGTGACACCATCTAAGACGGGCCACGCCCTGCCCGTTCTGCAGCGAGCGATAGATGAGTCCCGTCCTGTGTTTAGGCAGCAGCTGTATATAGAATGTTAATATAGTTTAAAGCACTGGAGCTATCGTTGATATGTGCTTTCCCCCTATGACCCTGAGAGATAATTATTAGATGGTTGCCACTGTGCGTGCGTGCGTCCATGCGTAAAGGCGCATGGCAGATTTAGAGGCTTGTGTGTGTGTGTGTGTGTGTGTGTGTGTGTGTGTGTGTGTGTGTGTGTGTGTGTGTGTGTGTGTGTGTGTGTGTGTGTGTGTGTGTGTGTGTGTGTGTGTGTGTGTGTGTGTGTGTGTGTGTGTGTGTGTGTGTGTGTGTGTGTGTGTGTGTGTGTGTGTGTGTGTGTGTGTGTGTGTGTGTGTGTGCAATGTGTTGCATGGAAAGGACAGGGAGAGAGGAGAGATAGAGCAGAGCTGATGATAAAGAGGCAGGCATTTCCCACAATGAAGCCTGTCTGAGTCTCCAGCGGCATCTCGTCTCGCTGCTGCACCCTGAACGTGCGTCGAAAGCTAAACAACCGCGGAGAGCTATAAATAGCCTCGGTGCCCTGCGTCCTCCACAGACGCCAAGAAAGAAATCAAGCCGGGGAGGAAGAAAGAGCATCTCTTGGTCTTTCTTTGCCTCGCTGTATATATATATATATATAATCGCTTTAATGTCCCCACCCTCCAGCGTGTGTGAATGTGATTTTGTTCAGTTTGTAGACAGTATCTGAGAGGCTAATATTACCTCGCAGAACAGTCCCCGAAGACCCCCTTGTGCCATTAAGCCCCCAATGCCTTTGTATTCTTCAGCTTAATCGAATCAGAACCACCCAACAGATTAGAGACCTGTCTGATGATGAAACTGAACCGAGCCCCTTCACATCTTGAAAGAATTGGCTGTAACAAGCTTGGTTTTTATTTCAATTATTGAATGTCAAGAGATAGTGATATAGAACAGTAGTTTTGTTTATTTGACGAGATGTTTAAAATCTTTACTTCAGAATGTGTTGCGTTTATTCACTTTATTATGGATCGTCACATTTTGTCAAAGCCCTTTCACCATTGTGTGAACTGCATGCTAGATTTGGATGTAATTTGCATGCCACAAGCACAGGTGCCACCTTTTCTCCTCCTTGTGCTGTACAATGTAATAGGACACAGAGGCAACCAAAAGTATGATATGGTGTCAACATCACCCTAATACTTAATTTACATACATTTAACACAGCAACACTCATTACTTGTGGCAAAACCAATCACAAGAGCTGCCCTGTTTACACATTAAGAGAAATTCTAACACTTTTTCCACCCATAATGTACACATTCAGATCCCAGTTCCATCCTCACTCACACCTCTATGACTGAATGAGCCTAGTGAAACTGAATAAACAGTTAAGAGGTATTGTTCTTCCAGCATTGCTTTAAGGAACTGTTGTGGACCACCCTCCTTTTTTCATCTGACTCGGTGTAACTTCACAATGACCCAAGACACACCAGGCAACCATTACCAGCTGTACTGTGCTACACACTGTGCTGTAGTGTAGTGTAGTGTATTTCACTCATTCATTCACTCATATCATATCAGCACTAGCCTATAAGCGGTAGTTATTTTATAAATTTGAAGCAATATAGAGACAGCAATAACATGCATATTCTTACATGACATCTTCCTGCACCAATGTACAACGTAGACCATGTGAGTATGGATAAGTTCCAGTTTGCTATGGCAAGCAGGCCCAACAAAGAGTTAAGATGATTTAGTAATATGGATCTCTAAATGGGAGGTGTGAGAATCACTTGGAAAAGTGGAAGGGATAGAATTGACTGGCACAAATGACTAATTTGTCACAATAACACCACTGCCTCATAATCTTTTCTGCGTTGGGTCTTATGACCCCAAATTGGGCTTTTATCATTTCTTATATCTGAATACAATAATGAAACTTTTGTTGCCTCTAGCCTGTGAGCATACAAACTGTGTCGTAAACTAAAGTGTCTGTACGAGTATGTGAATAGGGACAGGTTTTTTCTTTCTTCTGTATGCATACAGTATGAGTTGCATGGGCTTTGATTGCGTGCATGTGTGTGTCTGTGCGTGTTTGTGATCAGCAGCTCCACAGACCATATCTGTCTCCTTGTGTCTCGGTGTGTGTGTGTGTGTGTGTGTGTGTGTGTGTGTGTGTGTGTGTGTGTGTGTGTGTGTGTGTGTGTGTGTGTGTGTGTGTGTGTGTGTGTGTGTGTGTGTGTGTGTGTGTGTGTGTGTGTGTGTGTGCGTGCGCGCGTGCATGCGTGCGTGCAAAGGGTGGAAACAAGTCTGAGGAATAACCTCCTGCTGACATCCATGACCTTTAGAGGATAATGTCTTCCTGTGGTTCTGAGAGAAGTGGTCTTGTTAAAATGTGTTTGTCCCTGCAGCATGATGAGCTTTGAGGAGAGGCAGTACAGGGACACTGACTCTCCGTGCAGAATTCCAGCACCCCAGCCAAAGTGAATGGAACCATTTGATAGAACTGGAATCCTTGCTCCTCTTGTTTGTCCTAAAGTCTCTTCTACATCCTTGATATTTTTATTCTCATTTCAATCAATCATGTGTGGTACAAACAGGCGTCCATAAGTGACCTCTGAATGATTCTTATGAGCTAAATTGGCCGCTTATTAATGCAGAGCAAATGCTGCTTCTTCCCTTCCTAGCAAGCTTCTGCCTAATTTATACTCTGCAGTATGATGTGTGTGGCTTGCAGTAAAGATCTGTTCTTTTCAGCAAGCGACACAATCGTGCGATGGAGTATAAATAGCTCTCATTCCCTGGAGGTGTCCAATGATCTGAAACAACTGGACAGATATTAGCATTTGAGCTCCTCTTGCCAAATGTGAGGTTTCCGTCTTCCTGTTTCTTTTAGACCATAAACCAAACCTAATTTATACATGATGGAGAATTAATGAGCAAATGTGCAAGAAATGGATGATGTTGGAAGTGAAGCAAAGCAGCATTTCTTCCCATTGGAAACGTGGCCTGTGTATGTTAACGTGTGAACAGTGTCACAGACTGACCCTTGTAGTTCAGCAGGTCAGCCTGGCATATCACAAACCATCACAAACTCTTTATTCCTTTACCTTTGTAGGGGAAAGAAATCTATTTTGTTATATTCATTGAAAAGTTCTATTTTTTTCAACTAGTCTGACCTGATTTTTTTTGGATTCTGATGTTGTATTAAACAGCGCTGTAAAGCCTTTTTCTGAATGTAGTAAATAATCAAGAAATGGTTTAGACTAATAGGGTTCAGTAAATATGGCATGCTTTCTGAGCTGGGACTTTATACCAGGGGTCTTCAACAGGGGGTCAGGGACCCCTAGCGGGTCCTCAGAGTTACTACAGGGGGGGGGGGGGGGCAAATCTTTGTGTGATAGGACTTTTTTTTGTACATTAACCGGACCCTAGCATCCCTATTCTGAGGAGAACTTTAGCCAAAAATAGCAGATCTACAAGCTCACAGCGCTTCGTGCTGTGAGCTTGTAGATCGGCTATTTTCGGCAAAGAGGTTTGGTGCGTAGACGGAAAGAAAGACCAGACCGAGCACAGAGCTGAAGGTCAAGTTTATTGACGGTTTGAGTGGTTAAATGTCGGAAAATCCAACCAAATGATGATGCTGTCAAACAAGTCTACGAAGCCATCTATGAAATCTATGAAAAAGTTTAATCTGCGACACAATTTTATACAATATGTAGTTGGGGGGGTCCCTGCTTCATCTCTCTCTCAGCTAGGGGGTCTTTGGGCTGAAAAACGTTGAAGACCCCTGCTTTATACCCTGGTACTTTGGTACCGCCATGCATGGTGCTACCAAAGTCAGTCCAACTGGGGGTGTGAAGGGAAGCACCATTTTTTTGAATGACATTTTTCCACCTGATTTGTTCTGTTCAGTTTCACTTCCCTCCCTTCAGTATGTAGCAGTTTGTAAAGAAGTGTGATTGAGTTGATTTTAGCCACGCAAGGGGAGGGAAGCTTGTTTGAGTGACCAATGGCACAAGGCCTCTTCTGATTGGTCAATGTCCTCATATGTAGCCTACAGCAGTGGTTCTCAACCTTTTCAGGTTGTGACCCCCCAAAATAATCTTATTTGAACTGGGGACCCCCCACCCTAACAAGCACTTGGAATTGTAGGAGTTGAGGCATAACATCTAGTTTGACTCGGTTCCACAGATAAATATTGTGACAATAGCCAATCTACAAGCTCACAACGCCTCGCAACACGAGGCGTTGTGAGCTTGTAGATCTGCTAATTTCAAAATGTTTGCCTCTTTCTTCTGTTATTTGACGATTTGGCCAATGTTTCACCACTTTTATAGTCTTTTTTTTCTTTTTTTTCTTTCTTTTTTGAGGTATTAAAAAGGTCTTAAAAGTCCTTAAATTGTCACTTCACTGTCATCTGGGGACCCCCCGCCCCTAAAAACAAAAAAAGGTAGGTTGAGAACCACTGGCCCACAGAAATGTCAGCCTGGCATTTGTAAAAGAATTGAGATGGGATTTTTATGGCTGGGCAGGTGAAAACAAGGGCTTTGTGTCCATGAAGAGTAGCAAAAAACGATGGTATTTCTCTGTAGGGATGGACCTGTTACACCGTGTGTAATGATTGTGCAACGTAACAGTACAGAAAAGTATCATGGCCCTTGTGTACAGGCCGACAGGGGCGATGTGTTTTTGGGACACGTGGGCCATGATGACGGTAACCAATCTAGAGCTAAATATCAAACCCTCAAGGGGCTGAGTGTGTCGGGTTGGGATCCTTAAGGATTTTAACGATTTCCTCTTAACGGTCAGAATCCTTAACGGTTCCCTTTCACGATTCCTATAGGCCCGGGGTTTCCAAATGGACCCTTACAGGTAACTGTAACTCTGAGAGTGTACAAATGGAACCAAATGGACCTTTACGGGTCCATTTGGTTCCATTTGGTTCCATTTGTACACTCTCAGGGTTGTGGTGGTCCTTGAAATTAAAAAAAGTTTGAGAGCCACCGGTATTGTAATTGTACAGCAGATGTGAAGTCCACATACCAGCTCTGACAGTGTAATAAACTGGTTCCCGGGAAACGGTTCCAAATGTGATGGAACCGATTCCGGTTCCTCAATGTTGGATCCGGTTCCTCCGGTTCCGGATCCCAACCCTGTGTGTGGGGGAGGGTGGGAGGTGGAGCCCGGGACGCTACTACAGTAACAGCATCTTGTGTAGACGTATGCGTAGTTCTTCAATGTGAAATGCACTTTATTTTTTTTGGACAACAAATGGCACAACAAGTTAAGTGATCTGCAAAATGAAACCGTATAGATGATAATCAACATGCACTAAACTAAACAGATATTGTAAGACATTGTGAACGTGGTGTATATTTTTCCAAGGTGTTAGTTGTACTTTTTATTGGTTTGGTTAGCTCACTCAATTGAGAGATCTTGTTAATTTTGTATTAAAACAATGTGCTGTGCATAAAAACAAAACTCCTTGATGTTATTGATTTGTTCGTCCACAGATGTGCCCTTTTTATGTGCTCCTCTGTTTCCCTGACAACCCCCCTTCTTAGCTGTGCCGTTACCATGGAAACTGGAATCTTAAGAGCCGGGTATACTGTATGTGTCATCGCTATGATGATGATAATGGAAGGGCAAAGAGACAGCAGCTTGCCGATGATCCTTCATTCATCATGTTTTTTATTGTTGTCCTGGTCACAGGTAACAGAGCTCACACTAGAATATACACATGTACCCACAGCCCCCCCCCCAATTCCCATGCTATACAGATTCACCCTTAGACACCACTGAGCAATCACACATACAGCTAGCGCAGTCAATTTCCACAGCTCTGATCAATAACAGTCTTTCATCGCACTTGCAACCTTTCATCCTTCATAATTCACTGCACCACCATGGCATCTCTAATCAACCGCTCGCACCATTCACTAACACCCCCCCCCCCTCCTTAAGTGGCCCAAACTCGTTATATTACCGACCGCAGCTACAACGCGGCTGATTGATCTCTCCTTCACTTCCACTTGCTGTAAGTCTAACAGATTAAAAGCTTGTCTCGTGATCTACGCACAAGACAAAGAGTTTCAGTAAAAACATAAAAAAACACAAACAAATAAAGACAAGTACATCAGTCAGCCCAAGAGGGAAGGTTCTAAATTAGTTGTGTTTTTTAACAGCCTTAAAGCCTTCACTATATGTGTGAAAAGCCCCTCCGGGGCGCCACAGGGTGTCTATAGTAGTGTTATACTAGATACTGATAAGTCAGGTAGCAAGACACATCCACTGGGGTGTATTCACAATGCTTAGCTTAGAACTGAACGTTAAGCGTTTCAGAAAGTGGTCAGCATCACAGTGTAATAACATAACAAGATATATACCTAAGCCTTTTTTTATGTTCTTTTTTAATCCCCTCTGGCTTGCATCTTGAATACACCCCTAGTTTTCCAGTTTTGGACCATTAAGCTTATATCATTGTGTGTGTGTGTGTGTGTGTGTGTGTGTGTGTGTGTGTGTGTGTGTGTGTGTGTGTGTGTGTGTGTGTGTGTGTGTGTGTGTGTGTGTGTGTGTGTGTGTGTGTGTGTGTGTGTGTGTGTGTGTGTGTGTGTGTGTGTGTGTGTGTGTGTGTGTGTGTTTCCCAATACAGATATATTTATAATTATGTGACAACCTGCGGATGTGTGGAACAGTAGGCATTCATTCAAGTGAGATTGTGATCAACTGGCTGATTGTGTGTGTAATATGTGTGTGTACAGTAAAATTCTTAGTGGTCATTTAACACTGGGAGTGGATAAAATGTTAATAGTTTCTATAGTAGTTTCAACAGGGGGGGTCCACAACCCGCCCTAGGGGGTCCTCAGAGTTCCTAACTCATTACTGTGTGTTAGGAATGTTTCTTTTCTTCATGTTTTGTATTTTTCAAAAATGTTAATACACACATTAACATGAATCCAACACATTATTAGCAAAGATAATTTGTAAACAAACAAACAAACAAACACAAAAACATGTAATGTACGCAACACTGATGGCAGTGCTGTCAAACTAATCTATGAAGCCATCAAAGCTGCAGCATCCCTTGGAGTCAACCCATAGTCACATAAAGGGGCACTTCACTTTAAAACACTTCTGGGGTAATCTACGCAGGCTTTTGTGTGCATCCCAGACTGTTTTTAAGATGCTTGATTCAATATTTAGATATTTGATAGATCAGTCACGCCCCCTAGGCCCTCCTATATAAGCCCATTCAACTTCAATCTAATTTAAAACACGTCCCTGGTTCTGGTGACAGATATTATCCTTCTAATGCATGAGGGGGCCATGTTTTTTCAATTACTTTTTATTTGATGTTATTTTTCTATTTTGTTTTAATACATATCTTTGTTTTCTCTCTCAGCTAAGGGGTCATTGGCCTGAAGAACGTTTAAGAACCCTGCCTTACAGTGTTAAATGAACTCTGAAAATCTGACTGTAGAATGTGTGTGTGTGTGTGTGTGTGTGTGTGTGTGTGTGTGTGTGTGTGTGTGTGTGTGTGTGTGTGTGTGCGTGTGCGTGTGCGTGTCCCAGACGTGTGTTAATCGGACCAGTCATTCTCCTCCAGCTCTGAGTCGTCCTCAGAGTCGGAGTATTCCACAGCGATGCGTCGAGACAGGATGGTGGCCACGTCATTCCCCACTGGCTCCCTCTTAGCCTGCTGCTCCTGCTGCTCCTGCACCTTCTTCAACTGGATGCCTGGAAGACAACATGGACGGCCATCTTGTTAACTCATCGTAGTTTGGCTTAGTGGAGGATTCTTGTATTCTGCAGTTTTAGATTTTTTTTGGGGGGGGGTTCTAAATGAGCCCCGGAAAAAGTACCATTTCTTTTTTACTTGAGTATAAATATCAATACTGCAATGTAGAAGTACTCTGTTTTACAAGTAACAGAGTAAAAGGGAACCGTTAAGGAATCGGACCGTTAAGAGGGAATCGTTAAAATTACAAAAGTATTGGCATCAAAATGTACTTAAAGTACCAAAAGTAGAAAGTAGTCATTATGCAGAATGTCCCGTTCCACAAGTTTTCAAATGTATAAAAATCTTTTGAAAATAGCAGATCTACACGCTTGTAGATCGGCTATTTTCAAATGACCAAAATTTATATAGGGTTGAAGTGGTTAATGTATTTTTTGTAATAATAATAAAAATCTACAAAGTAACTATCAACTAAAGTTTTCAAATAATTGTAGAGGAGTAAAAGTATAAAATTTGCCACTGAGATTTAGTGGAGTAAAAGTACAGACAATTGGAAATACTCCAGTAAAGTAAAAAATCCCTCAAAATTGTTAACTTAAGTACAGTACTTGAGTAAATGTACTTAGTTACTTAACACCACTGTAATCAACCATTGACCATATTCACATGCCGGCCATTTTGCTCTTACGTCGGCCAAACCTTTACGGAGTCTTACCCATGCGTATAGCAGCCAGCAGGTCGCTACGGGCATCGTTAACCACCTCGGCTTCGCCGAGCGCGGCGGACATCTTGGGAGTGGCGGAGTAGGAGGCACCGGCTGGGAGGGGAGGGGGCGGAGGACCGGGAGGGGGCGGTGCCGGCATGGCTCCAGATACAGGTGGCGGAGGCGGGGCGTAGCCCATTTGACCCGGAACAGGAATCGGGCCTCCGGGAGGCGAGGCAAAGGCCGTTAGGGCAGAGGGGATGAGAGGGGCAGGGGGTGGGGCAGGGGGACCAGAATTGGCATAGCCCTCCACACTGCAAGACAGACGACATGAGTTAGATTCTTTGTCAAATTAAGGAGAGAGTTAATAACCTTATTCAATGCAGTAGCCTTGTTAAGACAGTGCAGCCTATACTAACCCACTAGGTGGCAGCATTTACTAAATTAAACGGCATTGAGGACAGATAAATAAAACTTACATCATACAACCTATATTCTGGCAGTGCTCCCTAAAATATCAAACCTTATCAGACCATTACGCGTGTATCATCGTGTGTGTGTGTGTGTGTGTGTGTGTGTGTGTGTGTGTGTGTGTGTGTGTGTGTGTGTGTCTGCAATGTGTGTTTAGGCGACTAGACATCATTTACCTGTAGTCAACAGGTGGCAGAGAAATGGAACCACCGTTCATGGTTTCAGTGGTCGGGGGAGGCGGCGGGACTTGGTGGTGAGGTCGGCCCAGTGTCCCACCCTGATAAGCCCTGCCCCTATAGTCACGCTCCCCTCCGTGAATGCCGTGTCCCGCCGCCATCTGAGCAGCCAGGACACTAGGGGGCGGGCCAGAGTAGGTGTGGGCGTGGCCCGCGTGGTTCATGGCACTGGGGTAGGGATAGTGCTCAAGGCCGTGACCCCTACGAGAGACAGGGAGACACTCTCAGAGATCAATTGGATTTCACTGTGTGGTGTGCGTACCGACGCTTGTGCGTATTCGTTTCACTGACCTGTTCTCTGGGGACATTGAGCCCTCAGAGGACGCCCCGCGGTCTCGGTGTATGGTGTGTCGGTGGTCTGGCCTCAGCTCCTTATCCAGAGCCATCATGTTCCACTCCTGCCTGCGGTTCCTCGCCTTACGCACCTTCTTCACCTCCCTCTGCAGCGTACCGTCCACGCAACGCTTCTGTTCCTGGGGGGGGGGACAACAACAGTGAGTTGTTTGGTGGAGGATTCTGGTCCCTTCCCTGGTAATGTTACCTGGCCTTAACTCATTCTTTCATTTTATGTCAGGCCAGTGAGGATGATGCTGCACTAAGAATAATACCTTATTTTTCCTCTTCTCTTTTCTCTTGTCTTCGGTGTCCTGTATCATCTTTTCTTTCCACAGGTCAAAGAAGTATGAGGGGTCAGTGTAGAACTTTAGCCCTTCCTTGCCATCATCCCTGCAGAAACAACACACGAATGTCACAGGAAGGCTATAATGCCACTACTTGACCCATCGACTAGGTGCACTGCTGAGATACCACACAAAACTACAGATGAAAATGTTTTCAGCAACACTAGCTGATGTATTGCAGAACTACAAAATGTTATTAAACCAATGTGTTTTTGGTGCACAGCAGGAGTGGGCAACCATGTCTACGTATGACCGGACAACCATTCATATCGTCATCAGTTTGAATGTGAACCCCAATAATATCAATGGTCAAGGTGTGTAACCTGCTTAGTCTACTAGGTCGGATACTACTAACGGCGATGTGATCTCATGCCCAACCTTGCTCTACATACAAGATGCTATAATAGAGGCTATGTATTCATCATTTTCATGCAGAGGGTGGCAGCTCTTGTCATTGTCAGTGTATCTGAGCGGAATGGCAGCGTAGGGGATAAAACATGTGAAACCATTAATATTGCAAGAGTTGTGGAGGCGGAGGAAAGAAAATAGAACAACCGATATTAAGAAAAACTAGACCGGTGCACTCTACTCAGGGCCCACGGCCCACGCAAGTCGGGAACGATGCAATTTGGGAATTCATGCCCCACCCGGTTATGCAATACTCGTTGTAACTGTTGTCAGAGTATTCACTGCACCCGTTGTTAGAGTACACAGTGTGGGCGGTACCAGTACTAATAACGTTAGATTTTACAATAGATGGATTATTTATAAACAGGCACGGCCTACTCAAGAATGGTGCAAGTCGGGAACGATGCAGAGGCCCAAACGCGACGCAAAACTCTGCCAATCTGTGAAGCTAATGGGTTGAGTTGGCCAATCAGGGAAGACGATTGGCCAGACAGATACAGACATTTGTGTTTTTTCGGTTCTGGACAACCGCTGGTCTGACCGAATTCCCACTGGGCACAAACCATCCTTGGGTCATCGGTGACACATGCTAGTTAGAAGTCAATCAGTCAGAAGGTGCCCGAGTTATGCAAGAAAGGTGAATGAGAGAAACAAAGAGCGAGATAGAGTAGTGTAAAAACTCAAGTCTCTATCATTTGGCATGTTTTTGTTAAATTTGTAACCTTGTACATTTTGTCACTAAACTCATGCCTGCCCAAAGGGAAGCTCTTTAAAAGAGCGTCACTTCCTAACACCTGGAGGATAAAAAGGAGTCCCCACTGGGGCTATTTAAACATCCCCAGCAGAGGTCAGAATCACCACGAGTCTGCAATTGAAACTGCAACTCCCTCCCATTCACCATTCAACCTTTACATACCTTCTGCTGCAATTTTACGAAAATAAAATATGCTTTCATGGGGTAAGTTAATACATGTATCAAGACTGAGTTTGAGGAGGAATGCGTAAGCGCACCCCCTCCACACACACACTCAGCATGCAACAGACCTAGACTGGAAACCAGACGAATCTGCCATTGCCAAAAATGTTTGCCCTCTACAGATTTGGGACCAATCAGGGCCCAGTATGCAAATATGGGGCGGGTTTATCACCAGAGGCATTTTTTTAATTCGCCCCTTGGAAATGCAGGTTCCACACAGAGAACCAGTGTGTGTGTGTGTGTGTGTGTGTGTGTGTGTGTGTGTGTGTGTGTGTGTGTGTGTGTGTGTGTGTGTGTGCGTGCGTGCGTGCGTGCGTGCGTGCGTGCGCGCGTGCGTGTGTGTGTGTGTGTAAGATCCAGACCTGTAACATGAGAGATTGTTTAGAGGAGGAGGCTTGTCGCTGATGTTGTACATCTCTTTGACAGGGTTGGGTATGCTGCCCTGTGACACCACCTGCTGGTCTTGAGTGAGGGAACTCTTGAAGGCCTTCCTCATGTTTATGTCCTGCAGGGAAACTGAGGGACGAAGAGGAAGAGAACAACAGATAGTCAGATATATACGTACACAGAGAGACAGACAAACAGAGAGATAAAGAGCGAGAGAGAGAAACGTTAATTCAGTGTTCATTCAAGAGTGGGGGTTAGACAAATAATGCACAAGGACACACTGAAAATGACTTCTGAAGTCAAACATTATTCTATGATTACAGAATGGCTTATGTCCATGAAACCCTCGACTGTAGGATGCTGTGTTGTGTTGCAATGAAATAAGAGACGGCGGGCCTCTGGAGGCAACTATGTTCAAGGGCAAATATGATTGGCAGTGAAAAGGGAAGGTGCGAGTGATATAAGATATCTACTTTCTGCACACTGCAGGTACACCATATAATGACGTTTTGTCGCTGTAGTAATAGGCTCTATTCACAGCAGCCATATTATCACTTTCTTCACAGGTGTTACCAATGACACTAATGAAGGCTCTGTTCCATTTAGTGTAGCACGGTGGTTTCCACGACCCCATAACTCTGAGAGTGTACAAATTCAATTTGTACATTCTCAGAGTTACACACCTGTAAGGGGCCATTTGGAAGGTTTCCAGTGAGCCAACATGCACAATATCAGCACCCTGACTCTGTTTGACCAGAATGGAACAGAGCCTTCATTAGTATCATTGGTAACACCTATGAATGTCTTCACAATATGGCTGCTGTGAATAGAGCCTATAGACGGATTTCCGCGCGACGTCATCACAGAGCAGAATGCGCAATCTGCGCATGCTCGGGGGAAACGAATTGTTGCGCCGTTCACTCTGTTGTTGTGTTCGGGAGTTAGATAGCCATAATTCTGCTATTATAGGCATAATAGGCATAATGCTGCTATTATATACAAACAGATCCAACTTCCGACAAATCATTTTTATTGAGTAAACAAGGTATTACAAACTGCATAATTTAATCTACTTTCATTAAACCCGGTGAAGATCATTTCTTTTTTGAATGGACATTTGACCAGAGCTGCTGCGGGTAATGGCGCCCTCTATAGGCTTCCCCCTCCTCTGCGCGGTCATATCCTCTCATGTTTACTAACAGGAAACCTGTCTATTTGGCAATGATTTCTGCTGCTGACCCCATGACCCTTCCACTGTGACCCACCTTCCTCCACGGTGGAATCCAGCTGTGTGACCTTGACAGCCAACCGGTCGATGCGGTCCTGGAGGGAGTTGGCACGCAGGTAGAAGGTGTTAGCCTCATTAAATAGCTCTCCAAATATGTCCTCTGCATGCTTACCTGCAGGAAGAGGATGGGCGGGAGGAAGGGTTAGGGCGGTGGCAGAGTAAAACGGCAGAGAGGAGCAGCACAGGTCAATACAAGGCCACTGTAACCAATATTTGAGGCCATGAGCATCACCAGGGATACGGATGGGAAATCGATAGACTGGTAATGTGACACAAGAAGGCAGCATTCTTGGAATCTATGCAGGCTGTGGAGCACTGAGTGCATATAAATGCATAGGACTCTGTCTAGCAACTGCAGCTGATCATGATGATTGCCGTGGGAATGTGAGCTGATTAGAACCGAGCTCTTGCATCATACGGCACCACAGTGTCTAAGCAAATTAGTGATTTTGTCCCCTTTGTGAATAACTGCTCTCTTTCTGAGGAAGGCACCATTCCACTACTATTGCTATAGTAAAACTGTTCAGTGGCCAACAGCAGAGGACAGTACTGAACTGGGCGTTTCCCAGAAGTTAACTCTATGTAACTGGTGTACTGTAAATGTATGAATGTGTTCTTAAGGAACAGTCGGCACTCACAAAATTATTTTTCTTTGCATTTCTTTAATTACCGCAGCAGAAGTCTGACAAAACCGCATGAATGTGAACACGGGTGGCACTGA